>NW_023270852.1:302795-324121 GCF_011800145.1 Mirounga leonina | reverse complement strand
GGACAGAGGGGACTGCATGACCAGGCCTGGTCTGTGTGGGGGGTGGGGCATACAGAGTGACCAGGGTGAATCCAAATGGGCGGGGGGCAGGATGAGTGATGAGATAGGGTATGTGTGGAGGACAGTGTGAAGTGTGTGATGAGGTGGGATCCCTCAGTGGGGGGGGGGGGAGAGTTGATAGATGGGGTCTAGAAAGTGCTAGGGAAGCCTTGAGGAACTAGCTAGATGTGGATGGCCGGCAGCCAGGCTCTGGTCAGCAAGAGAGAGAGGTCTGAAAAGGCCACCTCTCTGGACTGGAGTTTTTCTGCGTGTCTGTCTTCTCCCTGAGCTTTGTGTCTGGCCCCTACCCATGACCACATCCACACCATCCTGTCTCATCGGCCCTGCCTTGGGCCCTGGGCCCGGCCCCCAGCACCGCGCTTGCTGGACCCATCACCAACTCATCTTTTTGCAAACTTTGAGCAAACCCAGGAGCCCCCCCTTCCCTGCACTGTGGGCAGGCCACAGGCTGCCCGAATGAGCTGGGGACCCGTAGCCTCGTACTTCCCTCCATGGCCCACTCGCTTTTCTGTCCTCAGGGACAGGCTGCCCTTTGCCAATGCCCCACCTCTGGCCTGTCCCCCTCCCCCACTAAACAGTTTTCAGTGTCTCAATAGCTTCTGCTTATATGTTTGAAGATTCCAAACTGAATGGGGAGGTGGCGAAGGCCGCGCTGGCGAACGAAGACTGCCCCCACATAGACCAGGCCCTCACTCCTGATGAGGGCCTGCCCTTTACTCGCTCGGGCACCCGCGAGAGATACGGACCCTGCTTCCTCTTATCAACCGGGGAGTACGCGTGCCCACCTGGTGGAGGAATGAGAAAGGGTATGTAGGGGAGGCGGGGGCACTCTGCATCAGCTGGGCCGCCTCGCGCTCCTGCAGGTGGGCGGGTGGGGTGGTGGGGGAGGGGTGCTGAGGGGCAGGCAGGCATGCTGAGGGGGGGCAAGGAGCAGAAAGAGCCCCCCCAGGGTTGGTCTCTGGAGGTCTGAGTCCCTTTCTCCCAAGTGGGATGTCAGGCTAGCAGAGAGAACTTGAGGTCCCGGTAGCTGGGGTTGGAACTGAGCTGAGGGGTAGGAAGGGGTTCGGGGACAGGCTGGATGACTACGGGGCTGTAACCCTCACGCAGGGGGTCACCTGGGGATGTGAGGGGAGCCTTGACTCCTCCGGGCTACTCCGGCAGATGGCAGGTGAGACCAAGAAGGCAAAGTGATCTCCCCTGTCCCTTGGTTGCAGAGAGCAACAGGGTGGGCCTGGCCTGGCCAGGACCCTGGGGGCTTAGCCACCCGAGGTCCATGTTCTGGAAGAGCACCCTTTAAAGAGAATCTGTAGGCCAGTGGGACGGGAGGCATGGGGAGAGGTGGCCTCAGGGCTTGGGGATGAGGCCAGTGTCATTGCAGAGGTAAGATGTGTGCTAGTCAGAATATTTGCTAGTGATAGAGAACTCGCCGAGAGAAGGTTAAGCAGGACTCTGCGCAGCACCTTGCATCCCTGGTCACAGCCCCGGGTGTGGTTAGCGCCCCCTTGTGGTTGGTGAAGGCTAAGCTCCACGGTGGCCTCTGTTCAAGGTCTCCTTTTATCAGACCCTTATCTGAGGCTGACCCCCTGGGGTGAAGACTTCTCCTAGAGCTTGAGCATGGGCTGGAGAGAAGCTGGAGGCGGGGGCCCAGAGCACCCTAGCTCCAGGCTTCGGGCATTGGCCTGGAAGGTAGAGGAAGCCATCCTCGGCCAATCGGACTGGCTGGGCAACTCATGCATGTCTGGGAGTGCCTCACGGGCTCACACGGGACGCATGCTGACCGGAGTGAGCAGGCTGGGCCGGAGCCATAGCTGGTTTTTTTAGAGCAATAGTTGGTGTAGCCTGTGGCCATGCACGACTGCTCCAGTATTTGAAGCGGTTCAACAACACACAAGGAGAAAACACAGAATTTAAAATAAAGGGCCAACCCAAGCCCAGGAGAGGAGAGGCACCTACGCTGAGATGGGGAAGTCCTTCTGGTCGTTGGTGCTTAGTGTGCCCACCTGATCCGGGCTGGCTCCCGCTCCCTTGCCCTGCCTGGAGGTCCCTCGGACCCCAGTGCGGCATATACCCTGCCCGCATGGTGCTGCATGGTGGAGGGCTGCGGGCCTGAGGCGGGCCCATCCTTGGCACCTTCCATGGATAGGCCTGATGCTCCCCTTCGCAACTGGCTTCTCCTGGGTGGAGGCTCTAGGATCCGAGGAGCAGGGGTGGCCCAGGGGAAAGAAGGGGAAAGCAGGGAGGCTTTGTGTGTGCTCTGCCTGGTAAGTTCTCATGGGCTGCCTGTCTCCTTCATCTTGAATGCTGGGTCAATCTGGGTGGCCTGAAAGAGCAGACAGGAGAGTCTCTTTACTGTGCTTCCAGAAGCCCAGGGAGAGTGGGACAGAAGAAGCCCCATCTCCCTGTAGTGGCCGAGGGAGCCCAGTGGCAGCCACCGTCCACAGGTGGGACCTGCTGCCCAGTCCCACAGAGGCGGGGGTGCCAGAGTCTTTGGGAGGCACGAGGGGTGAAGTGCCCCCACCCCCATCCACCCGGCCCTGTTCTCATGGAGTCATGACAGCGCTGAGGACTTGCTTTTCTCAGGAGAATTGCAGTGCCTCAGCCACATGCAGAGTAGGAAAGTTAGGGACTCGACCCGGTCCCCAGGAGGGAGAAAGAGAGGCGCGCTGGGCCGGCTCACTGCATGGGAACACCACGCCAGCTGGAGAAGACTCTGCCTGCCTCTGCATGCGGCTGTTCTGTCTTTCCTCCTCCTTCCTTAAAAACTAAGTACCAAGCGGGATGGGAAAGCCAAGAAGAGAAGCTCAAGTGTTAATTGTATTCTTTACATACAGATCTTTGCAAAGAAAGCCCTGTCATTGCTAAGTATATGCCGACAGAGGCTGTGAGAGTGACTTGACCAGGCGGCTTGGCCGAGGACACTGGTGGCTATTAAGCATCTGGGTGGACCAGCAGCCCCTCCTCACCCTCGGACAGAGTAAATTCACGCCATGCAGGTTTGCCGGACGAGTCCGAGTGGCCCAGGTCTTGTACTAGGACGGACGTAGCTTTTTCTACGGCCAAATGGTAACTGACCGTAGAGGATTTCTTTTCCTTCTTTTCTTTCTTTCTTTCTCTCTTTTTTTTTTTTTTTTTTTACATTTTATTTTATTCGGGGAGGGAGGTGGCGGGGTTCCTTAGCATGACTTGCATGAAGTTAAACAGAAAACCCAGCAAACCAAACCCACCAACCCCCTGCAACTGTAACGATCACCCTAAACAACAACAAGAAAAAAAAAAAAAAAAGCAAAAGTCCTCTATTTTCTTTCAAAGCTCTTTACTTTTACACACGTTGCTGGAGCCAGACTGTAACGGCATTTGGTAGAAACCTGTACGTTTCTGGGGGTGGGTGGGGTGGGGGTGGGGATGGGGAATGGACGGCTTCCCTTTTTGTACACGAGCTCGAGAGTCAAGGTTCCAAAAAGGGCAGTCGGTCAGTCATTGGTCATATTGACCTCACCTTCATAGCGCATCTCTCACGCGGAAACTGAGAACTTTGCTCCAAATAGAATTGTGGAAACGTGCACTGCTGCTTTCTTCCCTCTCTGTCTGGCCTGCTTGTGACCCAGCGGACGTCTCCGCAAGACCCCTGACAGCGGCTAGTCTAGGCTGATTCTATCATCTTCTTGGTGTGTAGATCCAGTGTGACCAGCTCTCATAACAAGTTGTTCGTAGTAAATAATCCGCACCGTACGGATCTTCCGAGTGTTCCTTTAGAGCACCAAACGATCAGGACCACGGGAGGGGCGGCCCTCCTCTACCTTTATTAAGGCACAACCTGGCATTGTATGCAATTTAGTACTTCAGAGTAAAAAACTGCATGCCCAATGTTATGCAAAGCGATTCTAGCATGAAATAAATTTTGTATCATGGTTTCTGTATAGTCTAAAGCAGATTTGTTTTCCTGAAGCAATCGGAGGTTTGCAGAGACCCACTTCTGCATCTTGAATAAATATAGTATTTTCCCAACAGAAACAGAGGACAGTAGCTTGGCTTTGATCTGATTCTAAAATTAGTGGTGGGGTGGGGGGTGGGGAAGGATGATATTTTTGAAAAACACATGCTTGAGTTGAAAAAAAATGCAACATCTCGAGCTTTCACTGCAGCTCGCAACATTTCCTGGAAAGAGAGCAATGCTGCTTTAGCTCAACACCCTCCCCTCCTTGGGCCCTGGCCCTCAATAATAAAAAGCTGACTTTTGAGATGAAGCACGGATTCTTGGATTTTTATTGCCCTGGGCAGTGTCGCAATTCGGTTCTGCCTGTCATCAGGCCTGCTGGGCTGGGCTGGGCTGGGGTAAGCCTGAACCCTGGCCCCAAGGTGCTGGCTGTCCTCCTGCTGGGAAAAAACAGGCTCTTCCAGTTTGGTCTGGGGCGGAGACAGTTCTCAGAAGGGATGGGGCATACCAAGACTTGACCCTAAAAGGAGCACATCCTCTAGGGGGTTCGCTGACGCGGAAACTTCTCTGCGAGTCCTGCCATATTGATGACTCCTTGAATCTGGCCATGTCAGAGCTCGCAGTCCCTGTGCAGACCTTCGTCACGTCCCTCGTAGGGCCATTCATGAATCTGATGGTGACAGAGGCAGGGGACTGACTGACAGGTCTGGGTGCCCTGCCCAGCTGCACCCTGCTGGGTCCAGTTTGCCAGACCACCTTACTGTACACATCACACTCAGCCAGGAGGCATCTTGAAGGGGAGGAGCCCTCTCTCAGGGATCTTGATCTGCACGGGTTGTTCACTTGGTTTCTCATGAGGGATAGAGTAGGGACTGGGTTCCAATTCTTTTCTTATGCATTGGAGAATCCAGGAATGTTCAGGTGGAAAGTCCCTAACGGTCATGGCCGTCAGCCTCTGAGCATTTTATAGATGAAGTGAAGTCCACAGAAGAGAATGGTCTTCCCAGGGCCACAAACAAGTGGGTGTCAGTCTCCCTGGATTTCAGCTCCCTTGATGCCCCCAGCATGGCCTGAGTCAGCCGTCAGATGGGTGGGTGGGAGGCTGAAGGTGGGTGTGAGTTCTCATCCAGCAGTGCCTTGTCCCCTCGGAGGCTTTGCCTGTGTGGCCCAGGAACCAAGGGCGGGGGGTTGGTGGGGCAACGGGTACAGTAAGGCCCAAGGGGCCATGTAGCCGAAGAACTGCCAGGTCACACTATGTGTGTCACAGCCGTTCACAAGTATCGGGATGTGAAAGCCAAGCAGCCTCAGCTGCCGCAGGGAACACCGTGTTCACTCTACTGGGAGCCCGCTTGGAGGAAGCACCTCTGGTGGCCTCCAGTGGACTAAACACAAAGCCATTTGCAGTGTGGGTTTTCTGGGACATAGTAGCTAATGGGGAAAAGAGATGAACATACACCGAGCGTCTGCACATGGGGGGCATCTGGGAAACATGGTCTGATGACAGCCCACAGTAATTCCACCGGCCTGTTTTAGAGGCTAGAGGACAGGTGCAGAGAGGCTAAGTAACTGGCCCAACGGCACCCAGCCAATGAAAGATGAAGGAAGATTTTAACCTAGGCGGGCTGACTCCAAGGCTCAGGTGAAGCCGTCACAAGCTAACTGGGGTCTTCCTGGGACTGGAATCTGGAACTGATAGGAACACTAGCGTGGCTGGTCCTAAATCCCAGGGCCCTCAGGACCCGGCCTCCTGCCAGCCTTCATAAAGCACCGTGGGTATGAGGGAAGCGGCCACTTTACATGCTGCTCAGAGCCTTCCGTACACACGTCTGGCCACCTCACTCTCCTGCTTGAACACCTGCCCTTACTCTCTCTGACCATCCCACCATGTCCCACCTAATGTGCTAACTCCCAAGTCCCATCTATGACTAAGCCTCTTTCCTCGGAACTGGCAGGTGCCCGGGGGGCGGGGGGCGGGGGGCAGGGGTGAGGAAAGAGCACTTTCCTCTGAGCCCCGGGCCCAGATTCACCTTTGCAAGCACAGCCTCATCTAGTTTGGATCTGACAGCCTACTGGAACCAAGAGGGTATCTCTTGGGGGTATCAAGGGAAGGGGGGTGCCTGTGGCCCAGAAGGGAGAGTATGTGGCAGACAGGTGAGGGTATGAACAGCCCACTCACACCTGGAATGTGGCGACCATACACAGTGTCCGCAGACGCCAGGCCCATGACCTGTGAGCACACGGTGGGGCTCGCGCCCCCCTTCTGTTCCCTTTCTCCTTCTCACGCGGGAGGAATACAAAGGCCAATCTACTTGGCCTATCAGAAAAAAAGGAATTTTTAAAAATGGTTGGGTATTTACTCGCATTGGCCCCCATGGCACATTAGCTAACCCGGCGGAGGATACTGACCTTCACTATCACCTAGTTCTGACTGCACGGTACAGTTCTCACCCACGTGTAAGAGACAAGCAGAGGGCAGGCGGGTGGGAGGGCGTGTGACCCCCTCATTCAGCCTCCCCACCCCATGGTGGCCCTAAGAGTGTACTCATCAGTTCATTCGTTAACACTTCCCGGGCACTTCCTCTGTGGATCAGGGCCCATCCTTGGTGAAGGGGTTCCAGAATCCACCAAGACCGGGTCCCTTGCTCTTGAAGAGCCCAGGGTCTGTTTGGAATGAGGGGCGTGGACATCTCCAAGTCTGAGAATGACCACAGGAATCAAAGGGTCTGGAAAACATCTGGGCGATCCTGTCGACAGCCCCCTGGAGTTTCCGGGCACTCATCAGGCCCAGCGGACGGGCTTGCAGAAAGCCCGGCGGCTGCCGTAGGGAAGGCACAACGGAGGAACCCGAGGTGACGGAGCCATCCGCGGTGTCGTCTAGAGCCGGGAGCCATTCACTGCGCCGTGTGCGGATGGCCTGCGCCCGCAGGCCTACAAGAAGGCTCTGAATCAGCTTCTGAGCCAGTCTGAGGCTCAGGGCTGACGCACCTGCTCGTTTCAGGCTGGGAAGGGGCCCTGAGACGCGTCTTTCTCGGGAGAGGCACCGGGGCTCAGCAGAAGACTTGGACCTGGGACTTCTTCCAGCCGGTGCTGAAGGAGGCGGGAGGGAAGCCCATGCTGCGGGAGACAGCGTGCTGGCTCCCTGTGAGCAGTAAGCCCGTCTGGGAAGTATGGGCCTGGGTACTATGCCGTGTGGGGCTGCTTTCTGACCTGTGTGTCTGATGCCGATCATTTCTCCTGTAGGACCGTGGCGGGCGGCCAGTAACTGCGGGCTTGCTCCAGTATGAGTCATCTCTGGGCCATCTAATTGCTCCACCTCTGAACCGGGTGTAGGAATCTTGGCAAGAGCAGCTCCGAGTGCACAGAGATGTCCTTCTCATTGCAGAAGCGCTTAGAGCCCATTCGAGCCTCTGCTGGTTCTGGGAGGTGGGCACCAAGGGCTTTGCTGGCCAGCGCAGTGCTGTTTCTAGGATACAATGTCGGGAGCAGGACTCCATGCACTGGTGTTCAAGGGCAGCCAAGGGCTATGGGTGGTCTCTGGGTTCAGGCCTGGGCAGCTCAGGATTGCCCCATCCCCACTCCACTGAGCCAACCCACTCCTGGTCCCAGGGGTGCCCCTCATCTGCCCCCCTGGTCTGGCTCAAGGCTCTGGATGGCTCACCTCCCAATTAGGACCCTGGGCCAGGAGTGAGGTATGTGGCCCCTTCCCCTTTACAGGCCTCTGTTTTCCCAAATGAATAATGAAAATGTCGGATAAGACCAGTGCTTTCAAAACTTTCTCAAGGACCCCTTGTCAAGTGAAATCTCGTGTGAAGCCCAATATATAATATAGATGAAAATAAAACTGCTGTGAATAAGGTGGAGGGTGGGGACCCGGACCTCTGTTCCCATGGCTTTCCCTCACCCATGGCCCACCCGGTGGCCTCTGAATTCTCAGGAGACTTCTGGGGCTCTAACAAATGCACTTTGAAGGCCTCTAGGCTAGGAGGTCATCTCTCTGGTCCTCTGATGTCCTGGGGTTTTGTAACTTCCTAAAGCTTAGCCCTCACAGAGCCAATAGTCTCCTGAGTCACAGAGGGAAGGTGGTGTGGAACAGGCCACAGACTGGGCTAGCTAGCTGGCAACACTGCGACACAGTCCCCCCAGAAAAGCCATTTTCTAAGGCAGAGAGGCACTATGTCCCCCCAAGTCACAGCTGTCACCAAGGGAAGCCTGGGGCCTATGGTCTGGCCTGGTCCCCATTTTACCTGAAGGCCCTCCTCCTGCAGAGGCAAGGAGGGCCGAGGGGCAGATGTCAGGGGTTAGGGTCAGCCTCCCCTTCCCATGCTGTGGCCCATCCCTCATCTGAAACTACACAGCTTGGCTATTAATTATACAGACCAGATCCAGGCTCCTGCCTGGCTCGGATGAAGACACCGATCTTCTGAGAGTTCACTGGTTCTAGATTCCCTTGTCTGTCCCAGGCGTCTCCTCTGTTAGGTCTTCCCAGAATTCCTGTCTCTTCTTCCCCTCACTCATTGCCACTTCCTTCCAGCCCCCTGTCCAGAGCCTTCTCCCTTCTCCCGGCACCTAGTCACCAAGACAAGAACTTCTTCCCGTCCGAGTACCCACCTGCCTGACCAGGGTACCTCCATCTCCTCGAACCATCCAGGCCCTGAGAGTCGAAGGCTGCTGGACCATAACAACCGTGGGGAATGGGGCTGGGTTTTCTGTCCCCACCAGGTGAAAACAGGCCTATTTTCCATGTCCTTTGGTGATTCTAGTTTAAATGTCGCTTAGAGACCAGATTCCCCAGCCATGCAACCAACTTGGGTTCTTGTTATTGCCCTCATGAGGGTCCTTGTTCCCATCTGTCTGTGTCCTTGAATCCCAGACACTGGCCAGGCGGCCTCCCATCGTCCTGGCCTGTGGTCAGCCCGGCCTGTGGTCAGCCCAACCATAGGGCCTCCAGGACCCTACAACCTGACCAAGCAATCCTCTGGGAACACGTTGGGTGGGAAAAGTCACTTTATTTAAGGGCCTCTGTCACAAGCCCCCCATTTCTGGACCTGCCGGGCTGGCTCTGGGTAGAGGTGTCCGGTTGCCTTTCCTTCCGGTTTCTCTCTTTGTCCCTGGCTTCCTGAGATTCAGCGTCCTCAGGGGCATCCAGGGAAGAGCCAGTGACCAACTGAGGGAGGGCCGGCAACTGGCAGAGGGCCAGGGAGTGGCCAGCCCCACAGCCCACGAGGAGTCCCAGTGATGACCGCAGGGCCTGCACAGGCTTCGGGGCCCAGATGTTGGCTTCAGAGCCATCCCCGCACATGCCGTGTTCGTTCCAGCCCCAAGAGTAACACGTCCCTCCTGTGAAAGAGAGAGAAGACTGCTCTAGAAGAGGTTTTGGGAACAGGGCTGAAACACTCACCCTGGGGGCACAGGGAGCACCATAAACCCCAGTTTACACATGAAGAAACCAAAGTTCAACCACACTTGGTGGCATGCTCACTACCCCTGCTTCCACCCTGCCCCCCAGGGCCTTTTCAGTGTCTCCCACTCCCACCAACCCACAACCATCGCCGGCCCAAACCTGGCTTTCCTCCTTGGCCCTTCCCTCACTATAACCTCCTTTACCACCGGCCCCAACCCACCATGATCCCAGACCTGCCAACTCTGCCTTCAGAAATACTTCAAATCCTTCCAGGTCTCTCCATCTCCGCTGCCATCGCCTGATTCCGACCCCATTCTCCCACACATGAAGTCATGCCAACAGCCAACAGACGAACCGGGCCGCTCACCATCCACCCCAATCTTCAACGAGAGTCTAGGTGATCTCTGACAACTGCAGGTCTGATCACATCACTCCCCAGCTCCAAAGCCTTCAGGGACTTCCCATACACTTCAAGGCCTTTCCTCGGCCTGCGAGGCCCTGAGCGATCTGGTTCCTGACTACCTTGCTGGCCTCCCTTACGAAACTCTCCCCCCACCCCGCTGCATTCCAGAACCCGTGCCTTCTTCCACTTCCTTATGTAGGCCTCGTAGAGCCTTTCTTTCTCTTGAGACCCTCTCTATACTGGGTTCCAGACCTCCTCATCCTTTAGATTCCAGTTAAATGTCGCTCCACAGCCAGATTCCCTGGCCACCCAATCCAACTTGGATTCTTGTTATCACCCGTGGACTCTCCCCTCATGGGGGCCCTCGCACTTTGCGGTGGATCGATGACTTGTGTGGTGATGTGTGGTGACTGGTCCCTCTCACTGGGCTAACTGCTCTACAGGAAGGGAAGGACTGTGTATGTCCCGTTTACTGCTGTATCCCTAGCCTGGTGCTCAATAAGGGCTCACTGATGGGGTAAAAGATTGAACAAACTCAGTCATAGAGCCGGAGAGTCTGCAGGCCAACATTCAAGGGCAGATTTCTCCAACAGCCTGTGATGTCCACACCCCATCATATGCCCTCTTTCTAGCTTTTAGATCCTTTCCTAGGCCAAACTCACTCATATTTTTCTATAGTCATTAAAAATATTTTTTGTCCAGTTTATTAAACTAATACATCTTCATGACAAAAAATGGAAAATATGGATGAGTGTAAAGAAAAAGCAGACTTTGAGTCTTGCCATTAGTATGAATATTTTAGTGAGACCTTTAATTTGTGAAATTTGTAAATATTTGTGTATATTTTGTCCTGCTTTCGTCCCTTACTATTAGAACACCGGTATTTCTCCACAGAACCACAAATTATTCAAAAAGTAAATTAAAAATACTTTGAAATTTTGAAATTGTTCAATATGCAGAAAGGTACAAAAAATAATTTAACAGAAAAGACACATACCCCATCCAGACTTAGAACATTAGTCAACATTTTGCTGTATCTGCTTCAACCCTCCCCTTAAAAAAAAAAAAAATCAATCATAAAGAAACAATCTAAGCCCCGCCTCCTATTCTTGCCCTCTAGCCACTTCTCCCAGCAAAGAGCCACTGTTTCCAAGCCGGTGTTCATTACTGGTATACTGGTTTTATACTTCCTACCTATATGTCCTTAAATACTGTGTAATGTTTTTAGGTTGTTTTAAAGATTTACATAAATAGTATCATTGAGATATCTTTTTTATACTTGCTCTTTACACTCAGCGTTGTTTTTTGAAATTTATATGAGTCGATAGTTAGAGATCTAGTTCATTTATTTTAACTGTGCATAGTATCCCATTACGTAGAGGTCAGATTTTACTTATCCATTTCCCTTCTACTGGACAGTTCTTTAATGACTGTTGCTATTTTATTATGCAATATATAATGTACAACAATATTATACAATAATAGTAATTTGGCTTCTATTATAAGCAGCACTACCATGAACCTTCTTGAGCATGTCTCCTTGGTGTTTGCGCAGGGTTGGTCCCTAGAAGTGTGAGGGTGGTGGAGTCATGTGTTTGGATTTCGGTTTGGCCTAACGGCTGTCCACACCAGCTGCAGTCACGTCCAGCCCCATCAGCGATGGATCTGAATACTTCCTCTTTGTCTTTAGACTCTTGCTATTCTGCTAAGTACAATGCATGAATCTGCATTTCCCTGACTACTAGTGAGAGGGATTGTCACTTCTCGTATTGCCCTGAGTTGCCTCTTCTTATGAATGGCCTCTGCACATTCTTTACCTGTTTTTCTTTGTTTGCCCTTTTCTTACTGATTTGTAAGCTTTTTTGTGTATTCTTTTATTTACATGAATCTTCATTGTGCTATGCATTCTAAGTGTCTTCTCCCACAAGTCCATGGTATGTCTCTTCACTTCGCCTCTGGTGTCTTTTGTTAAACAAATTCCTTCAAAATGACTGCCTAATTGTCCACTGTGGAGATTCAACAGTTTCCTTAACCTGTATCCTATTATCAGACACACAGGTTGTTTCTAATCTTTCATTATTTGGAATAATATTCCTATGAACATCTTTGCATGTGAATTTTTGTCTATCTAATTGCTTTCTCAAATTAGATTCTTAGAATGGGAATTTCTCGTCAACTGGCATGGACTTTTTTGAGATTCCTGGGTGCTGTTTTGAATGCTTCCACAGTATTTTCTCAGAAAGGCCACCTGAATACAACTACAGCAACCTGGGGAAGTCTCCATTTCACTCCAGAATTGCCAGTATTTATTGCTTATTATAATGTTTAAAAATCTTCTCTAATTTGAAGACAGAGAAAGTATCTCATTGTTTTTATTGGTACTTTACTGCCATAGAAACTGAAAAATAATTCTTATGTTTCTCATATATTTGTATTTCCTCTTTTGTGTACTGTCTGCTTCGTATCTTTTTTCTGTTTAGTATAGAAGGCTTTAAGTGTCAGGCCCAAGGGCCAGATGGTCTGGGTTCAAATCCTAGCTCCTCCATTTATTTTTTTATTTTTTTAAAGATTTTATTATTTATTTGACAGAGAGAGAGACAGCAAGAGAAGGAACACAAGCAGGGGGAAGGGGAGAGGGAGAAGCAGGCTTTATGTCGAGCAGGGAGCCCGATGCAGGGCTCGATCCCAGGACCCTGGGACCATGACCTGAGCTGAAGGCAGATGCTTAGTCTGAGCCACCTAGGCGCCCCTGCTCCTCCATTTACTAGCTGAGTGACCTTGGGCAAGTTACTTAGCATCTCTGTGCCTCAGTACCTTCATCTGTTAAATGGGGACTATAGTACTGTTACCATAAACTTGTTTACAAGAATTAAATCAGTAAGTACGTATGAAGTACTTAGAATGGTGCCCGGCACGTAGTATCGTATAAATATTTGTTATTGTTCTCTGTTAAGAACCTTCTTGTTTTAAAGATTTTTGTTTTAAGAATATTAATTCTTTCTCTGCCATATCTGGCATAAATATTTTTTCTCAGTTCGACTTAAAATCTTGTTTTGGGTCTTTTGATATAAAACATAAGCTTTTTGGTTCTTTATAATAAAATTCATTGATCTTCTATAATTTCTTCTACTGCTTCTAAGAATTGAAAGCCCATCCCTCTCCTATCAGGAAATATTCTTTTTTGATTTTTCAATGATTTTATTTATTTTTTTTTAATCTTTACATTTCACTCTTTATCCACTGAAAATCTGTTTTTCACAGGGGGAGGCTGGCTGGCCCGGGATTACCCTTCCCTTTCCTTCCCCCCAGTAGGAAGGCAATCGCTGGCCAAAAGCTTGGGTTTGGGGGAACACAGATGTCTCCCTGTTTGGCCCACGGGTGAGGAAATGCCCACAGAGAGGACGGGCCCCGGGTTGTGGCTCCTACAGTGGTGTGAGGCCCGAGGTGGGGAAGTGCAAGCGGCTTGGTACCTTTGGGCCTCGCTTAGCACCTGGCGTGGGCTTGGTGCCCGGCCCCGGGGAGTGGCAGCAGCTGACAGTCAGCAGGAGTGCCGGCGGGAGGAAGGCGGAGCTGAGCCACCCCCGCACCCCCCGCACCCCCCGCACCCCCGTCTGCAGGACGCGGCACACCGGCTGGCAGGTCCCTTCCCTCCCGCCAAAGGACACTCGCCCCGAGGGCCCAGGCCAGCCAGAGGCCTGCAGCCAGGGCTTTCATGCCACTGGGTCAAGAAGCCTGGCCAAGGGCCAGAAATTTCCTCCCCTGATCCTTCCGAAGAAGCCTACTTGAAGTTAGGTGTTTTATATTCTTCATCTCATTTAATTCCAACAACCCCAGGAGGCAGCCGTGTCTCAGGGACTATCCCCCTTTCACAAAGGCTGACGCAGAGGTACCAGAAACCGGGCAGTGCGCCTCCAGAATCCGGGCCGACTCTGCATATGATACACCAGGCCTTGCCAAATTCATTCTAAAAAGGCGGATAGTAAATATTTTAGGTTTGAGAGCCTCATTTGGTTTCTGTTGCCTATCCTTCCTCTTTATTGCAACCCTTTCAAAACCATTCTTGGCTTGCAAGGCCATCCGAAGCAGGCCACAGGTCAGATGTGGCCGGTGGGCCGTCCTCTGCCAGCTGGTGGCACACACGTCCAATATACACTCTTTGCTGTGGGCTGTGCTAGGCTGTCCTGGGTCCCACACTCCCAGACATCCGCGTGATCATGGTAGCTCTGTCCCCGTCTCTGTCACAGGGCTGCTGAGGGAGGGCTGCATGAGGTGACATATATAATGCCCCAGCACGGTGCCTGACACTTGGTGACAGCTCATGCCCACGAATGAAGAGACCATGGGGACAGGAGGGCAAGGCAAGAAAGACCACGCCGGGGTCCAACAGCAGAGAGGACAGGGAAGGGCACCGGCAGATGGGAAGGCCTGGCGTGGAAGGACAAGAAGCTTAGAGTTTCTGAACACTTTACACAAACTTCCTATGGGAAAAAACCAGGCTGCTGAACTTTGAAAGATTAGCTATCCCCTGAAGAGAAGACACCTTTAAGTACCAGCCCCTCCAGCGTTTTAGCATCGGTTTCCTATATCCCCCTCCAGCCTCAGCGAGACGCTACCGCGCAGGCCGTCCTCATAAGGAAGTGAGAGGGAGAAGAACGGCCTACAGTAGGCCTCTCCCTAAGCTACCTGGAATACGGAACACCCAGTTTAAGACAGGTGGGTTACAGGATGATTCCTGGCTTTACAGAGGGCTCTCTGCCGCATGCCTGCCACTTACCAGGTCCTCGAGGCACGGAAACCCACCTGATTGATCCAGATCTACTTTACTGGCCTTGAGGCACATATACCCAAGCTGGGCCTTGGGTGGAAAGACCATAGTTACTGGGGGATTCCCTAGCCTCTTAAGAGTTCAGAGCCCCTGCTCATGGGGCTCAATGGAGTTGGCCTGAGCCAGGCTGTGACAAGTGCTGGGCTTGTGGCCCACCACACTTGCGTCAGCCCAAGAGCCCTGCGGGCAGTGGAACCTAGGGACTGGCAGGGTCCTGGCACAGGCTGGACACAACACTCAAATCTGTTCAGGCCTTGTGGCACCTGCCTGAGCTTCTTGGCAACCTGGGTCCTTACAGGGCCTTATGGTGCCGGGATTATAGCCCAGTGCTAGGCAGGAAGCCGCATTTCTGCTGGGGAGCCTTGCTGAAGAGGGGCAAACACCTGAGCATGTGTGGTAAAGCTTCATTCCGAGCCACATGATGAAGACTACATTTCCCAACCTCTCTTGCAGCTGGGTATGGCCAATGAGATGTCAGCCAGTAGGTTCTGTAATAGCTTACGGCGCCCGGCCTTCAGAGACGGGTGGCATGCACCCTTTGCTCCTTGTTCTATCTTGTCACTGGGAATGTGGACGTGGTGGCTGGCGCTCTAGCTGTCGTCTCAGACCACGAGGATGAGGGCTGCCACCTAGGGATGGTGCTTCCCAGTCCCACACAAATGGCACTTAATCACCACAGCAACCTCTGAGGTGTTACGACCTCCATTTTAGAGAGGAGGGAATGAGGCTCAGAGGGGTGAGATAACTTGCTCGTGGGCACACAGCCATTCTGAGCCAGGACTAGAATCCATAACTCCCAAGTCTCAGGCGCCTTCACTAATGCCAAACCATGTGAAGTGTAAAAAAAAATCACTGAATGCTTAGTGTATGCCAGGCCCTGTGATAAACAGTTCACTGAATCCCCCCAGCAAGACCGTGAGGTACAATCTAACATTATCCCCGTTTTCCAGAGGGATGGCACGCACCATGCAAGGTAACACAGCTGGTAAGAAGCAGAGCTGGATTCAAACCTGGGCAGTGTGACCCCGGGGCCTCTTCTGTTAACATACTGTCCTCTCTAGCAAACACCGTGCTCCCCAGGTAATTAGGGAAAGGTACAGAGTAACAGCCCACCTGCGTGGGGACCAGGTCAGCGGCAGGAGGCAAGAGCTGGAGCTGGTGAGAGAAGCACTCTGCAGAGGGGCACAAAGCTCACTGAGCCCTTGTGAGCGCTGGGGCCTAGGCCTGAGGAGGCCGCGCAGGCCCTGCCCCTCCCACCTCGGCCAGGGTGGAGAAGGGAGGGAGGAATGTGGGCAAAAAGCCGGGCAACTGAAGGTTCGCCTTGTCTCCTGTCAAAGACCTCGAGCATCAGGAGGGGCCGCTCTTCTGTCATTCCAGGCAGAGGGGGACAGGACGGGTGAGGTCTGAGTACCCTCCCGGAGAAGGCTCTAGATTCAGGAAGCTGGTAAGTGTCAGTGTGGCCCCAGATGGCCTGGGAGCTGAGTACATTTCGGGAAGACTTCTGAGTGTCCAGCCATCAAGCTCACGTGGATCCCACCCCTCTGGAGGTAACTGCTGGGGTGCTCCCTAGGGTCCTGCTGCGTGAGCAAGGAATGGCGTGTGAAGAATCCAGAATTCAGGCTTCCTGAAGTGTTTTAGGTCTAGGTGGTGACTTGAGGATAGAAGGAAGTTCAGGTTCTCACCCTCTCTTGCCTGGACAACTCTAACAGCGACTCTATCCTTTACGCAGAGGCGGCTGGCCCGGGTAGGGGGCTCAGACAGGAGCACAGCGTGGACTAGCTCCTGTGGACAACCTCCCATCTCCCACCACCAAGGAGCCCAAGACCAGCATTCTTAGCTGGCTCTCCAGGCCTCTGTGGTCTTGGCTGTGTCACTCCTCTTCCCAAGGCTCTGCTCCAGCCCCACAGCTTGCTGCTGCTTCCCGAATTCACCCAGGCCTTTCACACTGTCATGATTTTGCTCAGACATGTGGGCATGTCTTCCGCTTAGGCCCTGTGTGGGACACAAGACCTAGAAGAGGAAAATTCAGTTCCTGCCTTGGGGCCTCCAGTCCACTGGGGAAGACAGCCATGAGAAAAGAGGATGGTGGGGACCCAGGGTCTGTGTTCACACAGAACCATGCACAATAATGTTAACTGCAACACTGTTTGTAAGTGCAAAAGACCAGCGGGGGGGGGGGGGGGCGGAGGCGGATGGAGGCAAAATATTCATCAATAGAGGAGGGTTTAAAGAAACTATGATTTGCCCCTACTACCTAGCTACTGTGCAGCTATTAAAAATAAGGAGGTAGCTCTCTATGGCCTGATGTGAAAAATATCTAAGACATTTTAAAGAGAAAATCAGTTGCAGAACAATATAGAGTATGATTCAATTTATGTAGATCCCCTATATATGTCTAGATGTACAGATCTTGAGGAATACATCCCCAACTGAGAAGAATCTCTGAGAAAGAGAGGGAGAAATGGGGGGAAAGGGTGACCAAGATTTTGTCATTTGTTCAAATACTTTAAAAAGTAGTAACAAAGGATGATGATAAAAAGAAAAACCAACAGCATCTCTAAGGGACAGAGGTAGCACAGAAGAGGATGACATCCTCTGTTGGGGAGGGGAGATGGGTGTCACTGAAAGTTCCAGAAGTTACTTCTTAGCTGGGTTTTGAAGGACGAGTAGGAGTTCACCAGTCTTAGAGGGTACCCACTGAAATTTGCCCACTCTGAGTTCCTTTCATTGATTCCAGTGGCATTCGGTTTTGCTGCAGAAGTGAACGGTGGCTGGGTGTAGGGCTGGGTCCCACTGGGCTGTGGGAAGGTTGTTAATTTCACTTCCTCTGAGCTCCTAAAGCACCCAGAACCCTCTAAGCATATGCACCACCCCCCTCCTGGTTCTACAGGTATTTATATTTGCACTTGGCTCACCAGTCTGTGCACTTGGCTCACCAGTCTGGGATGGGAGTGGGGTGCTGAGAACAGGGCACACTCATCAAACAGTCCTCAGGCCCATGGGACAGGCGGTCGGGATACGGCTACTTTCCCCTGCCCGCAGTCTGTCTGGAGAGCAGCAGGGAGGGGCAGACACATACACATTATGCTGAAATCGGGTGCCATCGACCCCAGTCCCATGCCTGCTTGCTTGCCTTTATTCCCTGGTCTGTGGCCAGAGCTGCCACCTGGTTGCAGGACTCAAGAACAGAAAGCTGCAAGTCTCTGTCCCTGGTCACCCTGCCTGGACGAGGGGCAGCTCCTATAGAGAGGCCATGAGAAGACTGTGAGGACAATGGCCCCACCAGGCCCAGCTGAGGGAAGAGGCATGGGCAGTGCAGGACCCTTCCAATAATTAGTCTATCCATCACTCTCTAGGGCCAAGGACGCCCTGAGGCAGGAGCTGAGGCAGCAGGAAGAAGCCATTCCAGAATCAGAAAGTGGGGCTGTTCGCCCACAGAATCACTCTGGAGATGTTCTGGGATTGGGGCCCAAATTGCCTCAGGGAAGGCTGTCAGTGGAAGCAGTCTGGCCTAGGGGTCCTTCCAGACCAGCATCCACGGCAGCACTGAGAAGATGGGGGTGAGGCTGAAGGCGAGGAGGAGGAGGGAGGGGTGTCCACATGTAAGAAAAGATGAGGGCCTGTGGAAGAAGGGATTCGGGGAGGTAACGTTCCAAACATGGCCACTTCTCGCCAGCCCCGTCACCTCGCACTGGAACTCTGTGAGGGCTTCGTGCTGGTCTCTCTGCTGCCCCTCCTGACCTCACTATCTGTCCTCCACACAGAGCCTGAGTGATCCTGTTAAAACCTAAGTCAGACGAGGCTCCGCTCCACTCAGAATCCTCCAGTGGCTTCTCCGCTTACTCAGGTAAACAACAGCATCCTCTGACCTCAAGTCCCATGTGTCCCACCCTGCTGACATCACCATGGCTCCCCTGACTTCTTGATCCTCAAACAGTACCCACCTGAGGGCCTTTGCACTTGCTGTTCCTGCTGTCTGGAATGCCCTTGTCGCTGATAACCACAGGTTCACTCCCTCATGCTGCTCAGGTACATGTTCAGATGTCACCTTATCTGAAAGGCCTTCCCTGACAACTCTGTGGGAAATAGCTATCTACACCCCACTCCATCTTTGTCTCCTCATCTGCTTTATTTTTCTTTATATTTTTATTATCTATCTCTCCTGACCAGAACACAGCTCTTTGAAAGCAGGGACTCAGTTTTGTATGCTGCGGTATCCTGGCACCTAAATGGTGCTTAGCATATATTCGTACTCAATAAATAAATACCTGTTGTGGGAATGAACCAACGAACAAATGAACGAATGAACGAATGAATGAATGAATGAATGAATGAATAAGTGAATGAATGGCTAATGAGAGAATGGAGCTGCCTTGTTCTCTCCTGGAGGGCCAAAGAGAGCATTTGGATGTGGGGTGGGAGGAGATGCTATGGGCAGACCGGCTTCAGCTCACTATCGGGGAGAAGGCTGGAGTGGCTGGGAGGCTGCCCAGGGGAGCAGCGGGTGCCCTGCCCCTGGAGGTTCCGAGCCCCCGACCGGCGTGGGCCCTCCTACGGTGGGCAGAGTATGGGATGAGACAAATCAGAAGTCCTTCTGACCGTGGAGAGCTTGTGTGGTGGTGTGGATGGGTGTGGACGTGTATGAGAGGGGGAGGAAGGTGGAGGCCGAAGAGCAGAGTAGGGGCATACCCACCCAGGCCCCAGGCCTTGAGGCTGGCTCCCCCACACCAGACAGACGAATGGCCTTGGTTCAGATGATAAAGAGAAATGTGATGAATTTCTGGGTTTGCCCTCATAGGTCTCATTTTGAGGCTGCAAGGCTGGGGCTGCTTGAGAACCTCTTTTAAAACCTCAAATCTCCAAAAGTTGCCCCGTTCTTTGTCAATTTCTGTCCCATTACCTAAGAGGAAACTGAGGCCCAGACTGGAGGTCCTCGCCTCCACACCTTCCCGCTGCTCTCCGCTTCCCCCTCTGCCCCGCGGCAGGCACCATGTGTGATGGTCAAGGGCAGCCCAGTGAGGAAGGTCTGGATCAACATTGCATGGGAGAGAAAACGGAGTCTGGGGGAGGTTCGGAAACAGCTAAGCTGGGAGAGGCAGAGGCCAGCCTTCCCGTGCCATCCCCCAAAACCTCCCTAGGGTAGGAGGTGCTGGGGCTGCTGGGGCTACCGTCCCCAGCCACCTGTGCAGAGAGCGTGCTCTGGCATGTGGCACACTGGCTCCACTGGGGGACTATTCTTAGATCTAGGGAGCTAGGAATGATGGATTTAGAACCTACGAGGTGGAAACGTGTTGGCCTGTTTTATAAACAACTGAAATCCTCCCCCACGGACTGTCTTTCTGAATTCTGTGTTCTCTGCGGGACTGCTGGTCCTCTGGGCTTCCTGGCTGTACCAGGAGAGGGAACAGAGAAGGCAACTAGCCTTCTCGAGGGCCTGTGAGGACCACAGATGGTGCTGGGGCTTTTGCATGACCCATCCCACTTAACAGGGCCGTCCTGGGAAGATGGCAAGGTGATCACACTCTGGAGGAAGAAACAGGCTGGGAGAGATGCTGGAATGAGCCGGCCTGCTGTGCAGCCTGGTCCCGCCAGCAGGGGTCTGGCCCTGGTGGGTGGAGCGTTAAGGGCACGGGCGGCACCTCTGGAGTTCAATTCCTTCACGTGTTGCAAGGGGCTCTCCTATCCTCTGAGATTTCTTCGCTGGAGGTGACATATCATCCCCTGTACAACTTGGTGGCCTGTCCTCCCCGCCAGCCAGGGACCCTGTTCTCCATAGGTTCCAGGTTGCCATCGCCCCTGAGTGTGTCCCCAGACCTGGCCAAGGGTGCCCCTCTAGCCGTATACTTGGTCCCAGAGGCTGCCTCTATCAGTGTAGCCCGAGGTCACCTTAGCTGCACTGGAGTCCAAGCCTGCTGACTCCTGCTGAGCCCACAGCCCACACATATACTCCTAAACTGTGCTGGAGAAGCTGTGCTGTACCCCCTGGCCTGGCCTGCGTGCTGCTCTTCTGGCCCTGGCCGGGACTTTCAACTTGTCTCCATTAATTGTCATCTTGTTAAACGAACACAGCGATCCCCGAGGGGCACCCGCAGAGAGGCGGGGGCACAGATGCAGCTCTGGGACCAGGGGCAGTGGGACTCCTGCCATTTCTGGAAGCTGGTCACCGACAGAGCGTCTCTATGCTGTGCTCCCCGTGCCTGTTTGGGAATCACTAGCATGCAGGACAGGATGCTGGGAGTTAGAGCGACAGCGGGGGTGGAGGTTAGAAGGTCTGTTCTGGAACCCAGAGTCAAGGCCAGACGAATCCCCATGCAGGTCAGAAGATTAGGGCTCTAGAGAGAAACTGCTGGATAACACAAACCTGAGAAGGAATTCTCCCTCCCTCTCCAGTCACTTACTGAAAGCCTACTGAGTCTCTGCTCTGTGTTTGGGGCTGCACCCGGTTCAGTTCAATGCTCTTGGCACACAGCGAGTAGCCCTCAGACAGCACAGGTAGCCAGGTCTGGGGCACCTAGAAGAGCGGTGGCCAGTTCCTCAGAGGGACCAAACCCTCTTGGGAAGAGAGTGTGGCTCTTATTTATCTTTCCTTTTACAGATAGTAAATTTTTACTGAACTTTATGACAGTCAAAAAGAAAGAAGAAAGAAAGAAAGAAAGAAGAAAGAAAGAAAGAAAGAAAGAAAGAAAGAAAGAAAGAAAGAAAG
>NW_023270852.1:218722-302785 GCF_011800145.1 Mirounga leonina | reverse complement strand
AAGAAAGAAAGAAAGAAAGAAAGAAAGAAAGAAAGAAAGAAAGAAAGAAAAAGAAAGGGAAAGAAAGGAAATATAATAGTATGAAATATGAAAAAACTAAGGGATTAATCCTTTTAATTTACCTTAATATATTTTTTTCCTTTTTAGAGCATTCCCAGAAAAATTGAGCATAAAATACAGACAGCTCCCCGTCCCGATACATTCACAGCTTCCCCACTATCAATGTCCCGCACCTGAGTGGTACATTTATTACAGTCGATGAACCTACCCTGACACCTCATTATGGCCCCAAATCCACAGTTTACATTAGGGGCCACTCTTGGCGTTGTGGTACATTCTGTGGGTTTAGACAAATATCCAACGACATGTATCCACCATTATAGCATCAGACAGAGGAGTTTCACTGCCCTAAGTCCTCTGGGCTCCACCTATTTATTTATGGTTTTATCCATCAGAGTGAACACATGAGTGGAGAAATAGTTCTAGAGCACCCGAAGGTTCACGAACGGCTCTAGCAGGAGGAGTAGAGCAGTAATAAGTCCTCCAGGGGCGCACAGTCTAATGGGGGAGCAGCAAGCAAGCAGACACACGAATCAACAGGATGCAGCTAGTGAAAAGAGCTATAAAGAAACAGAATGGAATGATACGATTAGGACAGGGGGTCAGGAAGTCCTCTCCAGTGAGGTGGCCTCTGAGCTGTGACCTGGAGGACGAGAAGGCGCCAGCCACACAAGCACTTGGAGGAAGAGCTCTCCAGGCCGAGGCAACGATAAATACAAAGTCCCGAGGCGGGATGTCCTGCCAGTTCCAGGCCAAGGAGGCCAACGCCTGTGTGGGGCCTTGGGAGCTGAGGTGAGGTGGGCCTTGGGAAGGAGGGGAGGCCTGCTGAGGAGTTAGGAGTTTATTTTGAGAATGCTGAGAGAAGCCACTGGAGAGTTTTAAGCAGGGAGTGGTAAGACCTGACTTACATTTGAAAAGGCTGCTCTGTGAAAGGGAAACAGGGAGACATTCAGGAGGCTCCCGCCCTGCAGAGGACCGCATGAGGGGGCAAGACTGAGCAGGCTGGGGGCAGAGGAATTTACTCTGCTTTGATAGGAGGGTGTCTAGGACCTGCTGATGGACTGACACAGGGAGTGAATAAAAGGGGGATTCACTACAGTAGCGCTGTTTGTGAGGTTGAGGGGGCTGGGGGAGGGCCAGGCTTGGCGAGAAAACCCGAGAGTTCTGTTCTGGACATTTTAAGGTGGACGTGCCTATTAGACATGAATGAGTGAATGAATGAAAGCAGACTTCTGGCGAGCCTAAGAGATTATGAACCCGAGTGAGAAGTGGGAAAGCGTGGGAATGACAAACGTAGGTGCTCCCCAGTGAGCAGCGGGCAGCTCAAGAGCTAACGGTGGGCTTCTGAATCCATGGGGCCTTCATTCGGGGCTCAGTTTCAATGTCACTTTCTCAGAGAACTTTCCCTGACCATTCAACCCCATCCTGCTATCCCCTCACCCTGCTTTATTTTCCTTCCTGGCACATAACACCCCATCCTGTATTTACTTGTCTCTCTACTAGAATGAAAAACTTCATGAGAGCAAAAATTTCATTTTGTTCAACGGCTGCGTCCCCAGCACTGAGAATAGTTATGGGTATATAAAAGGGTTCAATAAATACTCGTTTTAGGAATGAACAGGTGTTACTTGCCCCAGCAGGAGCTCATTCCCTTGAGAGGAAAGCCCAGTCGAAGAGCTGGGCAGGCCTCCCCGGGTCAGGCATCCAGGGGAAGGCTTGGGGGTATGCGCAGGGGGCAGTCGGGGCAGCCTGTGTTGAAGGGACACGAGGTTTGTAGAGTGCCTGCAGCCCCAGTTGTGGGGAAGAGAGACATTACAGCTAATCACCGGTCAGACTCAACCTTCGGCTCTCTCGGCTG
Organism: Mirounga leonina; assembly: GCF_011800145.1. Lineage (NCBI taxonomy): Eukaryota > Metazoa > Chordata > Mammalia > Carnivora > Phocidae > Mirounga > Mirounga leonina. Next base: position 300,867 of record NW_023270852.1, on the reverse strand, counting down.
GCCTGGCCAAGTCTGTTCCAGCTCTTTGAATAAGCACCCACTGCAGCCCCCTGCAGGCAGACCCCCCACGTCCCCAGACCAGGAAGAGTCCGCTGGGCAGCATGTATCTCAAGTTCTCACTGGATGGGCCCGAGACTCTGGAAACAGCTGCTGCCCCTCAGTCGCTATGGAGTCAGACAGGCTTGGGTATGATCTTGCCTGTCACCTGCTGTGTAGATCTGAGCTTTTCTTTCTTCATCTGTAAATAAGGACAATCATCTTTCCTTTACAATTTGTCTTTTCCCGAAAGAAGGTGTAAAGTGCCCAGCGTAGAGTCCATCCTGTGATACATGCCTGGTTGACACGTGTTCCCTCCCCCATCACCCCAGCTGCTACCGGGTGGCCTCGTGCCTCCTGCCCAGGGTCCAGTTCCCAGCCCTCCTTGGTCTGCTCTCTCTTGCTGCTGGCAGTTAGTACATTTGGGAGAATCCCCATGATCAAAGCGTGCCATCCGTCCTCTCCTCCCGCCCTCAAGACCCCTTGCGTGGAACAAGTAGGTGACACCTCACACGAGTTCTAGCTGAGACAGCTCAGATCGGTGATTGAGGTGTCCCAACAGGCACAAGCCACTGAGCATTGCTATGGAAACCACTCTGTTATTCTCCACGGTGTCACTTGTTTCCTGGCTCAGCTGCCTTTGTGGCACAGGGGAAAGGGCAGTGGATGAGGTTCCGGAGGATGAGACTCCTAGGGGACCTCTGCGCCTATGGGCTGCATGAGCGAGCCTAACTCTCTGCTTCTTGCTGGGTCTTACCTTCCCCAGCTCTAGGCAGTAGGCCACTGTTTCTCAAACCGTGGCCTAATGACTATCTGCACTTGTTAACAGCCACAGTTCCATAGAAGAAATATGGACCCAAAGAGCTTTCATTCGGTGGATCACCAGAGCTGAAGTCAGAAGACGGGACCATGCCCCTGCTCCAGCAGAGGAATGCAAACCTTTTGTATATTATTAAGCCATCTCTTAGTTACTATTTACACCATATATGGTGCCCAAAGGTTGAAGGAATCTATTCCTGTCCTTCAAGAAACCAACAATCCTGAGAAGCATAAGTCCCAGGCCACAGGGCAGCTGGATCTGGGACTTGAGCTGCACGGGACCCTGGCCTGTGGAGACCAAACAGCACCAAAGCTGAACACACCTGCCAGGAGTGTAGAGCCCACCAATATGGGCAGTTCTTTATTCCAAGCATTCATCCAATCCACCAACATCCTTCTACCATCAATTCTAGATGCGGTACTATCTGGGTGCTCATGTGTACGAGAAAGGAGAAGGAGGAATGAGCAAAGATGAAGAAGATAGTCCCCATTTCTTAAGGAACTCCCCATCTCTTACTAACCCGTATTTCCTGAGCACTCACTACATTCTGGGAATCCTGCAGCACCATTTCCACTCTCTCAGTTTGCACCTATAATACCCAGGTGGGCAGGCATGTTCAGGATCCTTATTTCACCCCTGAAGAAGGTGAGGCTCAGACTCCCCTGGAAACTGAATGGTGGAGCCAGGACTCAAACCAGGTCAGTCTGTCTCCAGAACCTAAGTTCTCAGCTCCTATGTTCCATGGCCTCTGTATCTCGGAAACCTCAGGCAAGCATCTTCCTCTCTGGATCTCAGTTTGTCTATGAAATGCAGAGGCTCAGTGATGCTAGTGGGTACAAGAGATAAGGCAAACACTTGTGAGCCAAGACAGAGAATAGGAAATGGCCCCCTGAAGTGAGGTGTGAGGTGCAGAGACCAGTCCCCATACCTCAGGAAAGGAAGGCAGAGTGTCCTCCACCCACTGTCTGGGGGGAGTGAGGCCACCGTGAGGCTTTTGCTTAAGGCTCAGAGCAGCAAGTTACAGAGAGCCAAGGCTGACACCTGTCCACCTCCACCAATGTCTTTTCTCCCACCAAACCCAACTGCCCACCCCATCTGCCTTCCCGGCTGGGCCTTTGTTCATACTGCTCCCCCTACTCTTCCTCATCTCCTCTTACTTTCTTCCTCCAGGAGGTCTCTCCTGATCCTGCGGCTCTCCTTCCCGGATAGACTAGAACAGACAGAACAGATAGCTTTAACTAGTTAAATGCCATTTCACCAAGAAGCCCCCATATCAATGGAACAGCATTTTCCTTTAAGATCTGGTCCTCGGCACACGGCTCCCTGTCTTCACAATTTGCTCTGTCTCTACTGGAGAAAGAGCGGTGGCCCTTCTCCATCTGAATCTCTCACAGCAGATGTCAGTGAGGTTGCCTGGAGAGTCTGGAATGCCCCGTTGCCATGGTAACAGCACACCAAGGTTCAGGATGCTTTATCCCCCATGCGCTGTCCTGGCAGTGCCATGCTAGGCTGCTGGTGGAATCGTCCTTAATGAGCCAAAAAAAAAAAAATCCCATTAATGGACAAGCAACTGTTCCACTGGTGTTGAGGTTCAGCTCTTGCAAACACACTTGTGGGCCACTCAAGTGGCTGTTGGCTGATAAGGAGGCGAGACCCCGGCTCTCTGCACTGTGGCTCACTTGGGGTAATATGGTTTTTAACTGGCTCAACCAACAAAGCAGGCCCTCCCCCACTCCAGCCCCCAAATTACCACTTCTCTTGTTTGGTGCTGCCAGCCAGGGATCTGCCTGCGTGGACCCTGGCAATTAGCACAGCACTTGCATTTGTTGGGGACTTAAGAGTCACTGATTAGTCTAATTCCACGCCATTTACAGGCAGTGAGTATCAGCCTGCGATTGACTTTTCCCAACAGTGGCCCAGAGGTGGCTAGATCATGGCCTGAGTCTTAAATGGAGGCAAGGGCCTGGTGAGCCAGACTGCGAACCAGGAGGAGAGACAGGACTCACCTCCAGGCCTGGCAAAATGTCAGCCATTGCCTCCCCCAGTTCTGCCTGCCTAAGGGAACCAAAGACCAGAAGAAGGTGTCTCCAAATTGAGGTCACACCTGTCTCCAAGTCAATCCTGACCAGAAAGGGAGCCCATTTCCCTTTGACAGCCTCCCTGCTGACCCCCACTGGGAATGCCCAGCCAAAGGACTAGTGACCCCTAAACTGAGGGTTTCTGAGGCTAGAGGGTCTGAGTTAATTGTAGCTGGATGGGCAGGACCCTGACACTCAGCCTACACTCTGTTGCCATCTCACCACCTAATGGCTGGAACCTTGTATCTGTCCCCCAAGTTGATGTCTGGCTGGATCCTCTTGGAATCTGAATGCCCCACGACAATTACCTTAAGATTCCTGCTCTCAGACCCCTCACCTTCCTGCTGAAGGATCCCCAAACAGGCCCTCCAGGATACGCAGCCTCCAGGATACATTCCCAGGATCATAGAGGTCCCTATACCTTGGATGGTTGATCCCTATCCTGACCTAGCAAGATCCAACTCCATAGCTAGTATGGTTCCCCTGGGTTTCTACCCTCTCCTGCCAATTTGCTTATATGCAGCAGAGAGGAGGCATGAGTACGTGGAGCTCGCTGACTATGTGCCCATGGACACTGGGTAACTTCCAGATCCCTTCAAGGAACAGCATAAGCATTGAGGCCTCGCCTGGACAGGCCTTGATGACGGAGCTTCCCCTGATTCCAACGTCCCTAATTTCAAGCTTGCTCAAAAACAGGGGGCTAAAGTAGGTCTTTCTAGCCACTCAAAAACAAAAACAAAAAAGACATTTGACTTTACCTTGATAGATGCCATCAGGGATACAGAATGAACCATCAAGGAATATGTAGTCTAGGTGATCAGAGACTTGCCGACGAAAAAAGACATGTTAAGGGATGGGGAGGAAGGGCCTTCCAAGCAGGAAGAACGATGTGAACACAGGCCTTGCTGGGAAGCTAGATGGAGCTGGTAGAGCTAATGGTGGTAGCTCGGCTTGGTGGAAGAGGCAGTGCACAGACAGTAGAAGGAAATAAATTGGGAATAACAGGTAGGGGGCATATCACTGCAGATAGCTCAGGAAATATAATCCTCAAAATGCCTGACTACAGATTTTGGACTTTATCCAGTAGCCATTGGAAGCCACTGAGACTCTTGAGCAAGGGAGCAGCAGAATCAGAGCTGTGCTTCAGAAGCAAAATCTGGATAATAACTGTCATCATCATTGTCATTGTCGTCACGGTGGATAACACTGAGGGAGCACTTGGGCTGAATGTGGAGGAGGGGCCACAGGAAGACCGGCTTGGAGGCAGAGGCAAGGTCCAGGGGAAAGAGCATGAGCGGAGCCCGCACTGTCTCAGATGCGGTGGGAAGCAGAAGACGGACGGCGGGAGAGAAAGCAAGGAGGCAGGACCCAGAGGGCCTGGCATCTGTGAAGCTGCGGGTTCGGAGGGGTGACAGAAGTCAGCCTGAGCCAGAAGACTGGGAGGATGGAGGTCACAGCTAGGTCTAGGATGTGAGACTCTCTGATTCATAAGCCTTGTAGATGGATCTAGAATCCACTCCTAAGGACATGGTCAAAATACCCCTCCTGTCACCCTGACTTCAGGAAAACATTTGGGGAGGAACAAACCATGACAGAAGGGCAGCTCTCTCGGGCAGACTTACTCTCCCACACTCTGCCCTGATCCTACCAACCAAGAACCTGCTGGCTGAAGCGAGAAGGAAAGGGCCCGGAGGGGGTGTCCTCTCCTAGCTTTGACCCTTGCACCTTCTTGTTTGGAGGTCTTTCTGTCACAAGAAGCATCAGACTAGGTCCCCCAGATAGGGAGGGGGCCCTGGTTTTAACCCACCTTGCTTGCTTCTCTGTCTTTAGGGACTACTGCTACCTGTGCCAATGGGGATGAGGGCTCTCAGAGGGATGGCAAGAGCTTCCTCCTCCAAGACTGCTCTCACTCCTCATGACCCACATGGACCCTCTGTTTTTTTTTTTTTATTCTTATGTTAATCCCCATACATTACATCATTAGTTTTAGATTGGACCCTCTGTTTTGATCAGGAGGGCTTCCCACCCTGCTCCACCCTCCCCCGTGCTCCACAGTCTCTGGCTGTGCTCGCACATGCTCCTTCCACTTCTTCCAGTCAGGAAGGCCCTTATCCATTTCTCCTGGGCCAGTCCAAATCCTTGTCTAGCCTTCAAGTCTTGGCTCCAGTCCTCCTTCCACTAGAAAGTCTACAACGAGCACTCCTTCCCTGAGCTGAGCTACAGCACTTCGAAAAGAAGTTCCAGAGCAGGAAGGGAACTTTGAGATCACTGGCCCAACTCTCTCAACGCGACCCAAGAGGACACTGGGCACTGGAGAAGGGAAGAACTTGCCAAGGCAGAAGGACTAGGATTAGGTAAATTCCCTGGACAAGCCTCTCAGGAACTTCATGGCTCTGCTTTGTTTTGCCTGTCCATAACACAGATTGGGGTCCATGACATTGGGGGGGGATGCCTCCTGTATCTCTTCTCCTCTGGCACAGATCCCTGGCTTGTGGGTAGCTCAAGAAATACAATCCTCACTAGCCAAAGGCTCAGGAAGGCAACAGGTCCTGAAGAAAATCAAGACACGGGTGAAGAAGGAAGAAACTCCTCCTTCCAGCGATTCTCCACTGTTCTGGGATACAAGCCAAGCCTAGCCTCTAGATTGGGGTGGGATAGAGATGATGCATTCAAAAGGACTATTACACCCAAAAGAGATTTCTGCAACCAATGCCAGGGTCCCAGCCCAGAGCTTCCTGGGAGAGTAGCTTGAGAGGCGGGCAGAAGGGGTCATGCTGAGGCCAGCCTCCGACCTGGGGGCACTAGGGATGGTGGTCATACCAGCTATGGGAAGATTTTTCAGTTAAAGTTGAATCTTCAGGTTTTTAGAGTGAAAAGAACTCTTCAAGATTACCCAATCCAATTCCCGAATTTTTCAAAGGGGAAAACTGAGGTCTTGGTAAGGAAAGAGACTTGATCAGGTCCTACCATACCTCAGGGTCACAGCCAGAACACAGCTCCAAACCTCTTCTCACCTGGGTCCCACGTGGGTGTGGAAGGAGAGCACCCGGGAGGGGTAAATGGCCACCAGGACTTCCTACGCTGTTTTTTAAAACATCCAAACTCAATTACTGACTAATAGGCGATTCAGGTTTAAAGAAAAGTGTTAGGTTTGACTAAGGCTCCAAGTGAAGAAGTCACTTGCTTGAGATCATGCAGCTAGAAAAAGGAGGTGCCAAAACTCAAGCGCAGATTGATCTGGTTCCAAAGTCCGTCCTTTTCCCACTGGCTCATGCTACCACCCACACCGCCTCTAGGCTTGGAAGAGAGGAAGAAAGACAGGATAGACAGACACGCTGAGAGTCTGCCAAAGGATTCCATTGGACGGATACTTCCTAGGGGAGCCCCTCTTTTGCCTGAGATCCCGAGCTGGGTGCTGGAGACACAGAGAGGAAATGAGATCCAGAAGCGAAGAGACTAGTAGGAAACTCCCAGGGAGATTCTAAATGAGCAGTGATAAAGGTTGGAGGAGAAGCACACACAGTCCTTGAAATTCTAAGAAAGAATGAGGTTGAGGAACAGAACAAGAAAGGGATGGTGCGAAAGAACTGGCCGGCAGGGTCCTGCCTGAAGATGCGCGTGCCCTCCCCACCCCCCCACCCCCACCCCACCTTGGGCCACAGTCCTATCTTTGTGCTCATGGAGCATAGCGCCATGCCTAGCCCACAGAGGCAGGCACGACAGAGTTGCTGAGTCAGTACACAGATGAATGAAACTCTACCCAAAGGGAATTGAGATGCAGCTCCAGTCCCTGCAGAGAAAGGGCCTGCCCACCCAGTGGGGTCCTGCACCCCCTCCATCTGTAGAAGGGCAGGAGGCAGCTGGGGGGTCCAAAAATGCTGACACAGAGAGGGACAAGAGCTTCCAGCCCCAACCGACTCCTCCATGGCAACGAGCTGACAGAAAACTGCACAGGAGACTGAGAAGCCAGTTTTAAAATAAAGACACAAAACACTCTAACATCACACATGCAAAGCAATAGCTCAGGCTCCCAGGCCCTGAGGAGGGGTAGGCACAATCATGAAAAAAGGTACCTCCTTCCAAGCCGCCCATTCCCCCGCCAAGGGCCCCCTGTGCCTCCCCTCCTCCTGGGTACTCTTCCAAGAGCTGCAAGCACAATCTCTCTTGCTTTGCACTAGATGCCTTAGGCACTGCGTCAGATCTGACAAGCAAGGGGAGAGGCTCCTCCGGGGCTGGAGCTGGCCAGGTCCTCCCGCAAACAGGCTGTGGCAGCCGGCTTCCTGCCGCACCACACCCGTGGTCGCTGCCGCAGGGGGCCAAGGAGGAAGAGCAGGGCAGAGACCCCTCTCCTCCTTCTGTCTCCTGATGGTCCAATCCTGCTCCATCCTTCAGGGCTCAGCTGTATTTGCCTTCATCTCTCCAGGATGACTCAATCGCACACACCTTCCAGTGTAAATCCAAAGCCCTGTTTACATTTCAAATATAAAACTTTTCATTATACTTCTGCTTGCAGAAGTCGACAAGACAGTCTACTTTGCATTATACTTCTGCTTCCTTATTCTGGCCCCCTCCCCCCACTAGAGAGCCTGGTCTGTGATAAAGCCTCAATAAATGTTTTCTGAGTTGAATCAATAGCACGAGAAAACATTTTAATTTGAGTAGCTGGAGACCAGCCCTCCTTCGGTGTATGGGAGTCCATGCACTGAGACTAACTTGTGCCTCCAAAGCCTTGGATGCTTTGGGAGCATGACGGCGGTATCACCCCCTCTCTGATGCTGCTGTCCTTCCCGCTGCCCCCCGCCCCCGCCACTGGCTTTCTGTCTACTCAACGTGTGCTCTCCTTTACAGTTCTATAGCCATTACCATATTTGAAAGGATACCCCCAAACAAGCTGGGTTCAATTCTAGCTATATCGCCTCCTGTCTGTGCGAACTTAGGCAAGTCATTTAATCTCTTTGAACCTTGTCTGCAGAATGGGAACAGTCCATTGCTGTACCTATATCCTGCCTACCTCGTAAGACTAGCAGGAGGAGCAGAGATGACAAATTGTGGAGAGGGCTCTAAAAGCTATAAGGTAGGGGCGCCTGGGGGGCTCAGTGGGTTAAGTGTTGACTCTTGGTTTCGGCTCAGGTCATATCTCAGGGTCCTGAGATGGAGCCCCGCAGACTCTGCTCGAAATTCTCTCCCTCTCCCTCTGCCCCCTCTCACACATGCTCTCTTTCTCTCTAAAATAAACAAAACCTTAAATAAAATAAAGTAAAAGCGGTAATGTGGTATCTGTGCAAAGCTAAGGTGGAGTGGAGTGTGGTTTCCAGGATTTTGTGACAGAGGAAGCTGAGGCCTAAATTCAGGGAGTGACTTGTCCACGATCACACAGGAAGGTACTGGCAAAGCAGGGTCCAGGTCTAATTCCTGGTCCGGAGCTTTTTCCCTAATCCCATGCTGCCTTACAAGTCCCATCCAGGCATTCTTTGGCAAAAGCAATTCCGTATTCCATTAAACTGAGAAGCACTTTGGATCACCTGCAGAGTATAAATCTCTGAGATGGAATGGAGTCCAGCTCTCTCCTTCCAGGCAGAATGCCACCTGAAACATTCTAGCCAGGGAGTTAACTCTTACTCGCCCACCAAGCCTTTCCTCGCAGTCTCTCCAGCCCTGCACCAGAAAGACCATCCTGCCACGTCAAACAGTCTTGCCCGGCTCTTCAATCCAACCCCAGAAAGAAACACAATGAATGCCACACCGCAGGTACTGGAGAAGCGGATCGGGAACAGCCTGGACAGAACACAGAGGAAAACTGGTATGGCTCTGACTGCAGACTTCAATGGAAAACCACGAAGGCTGCTCCAGCACTTGATTCGGGAAGTAGGGACACCGATTCCCTAGGGTGTGAAGTCAGCAGAAACAGATCTCAGAGAGATAGGAGGGACACACAGGCCTCACTGCCCAGATTCTAACCACTTCCAGGCCCACATGCCAGAGATGTCACCGAGTGAAGCCTCTTCGGACCTCAGCAATGACTGAACAGGAGGAAGAAAGAGAGGGAAGGGAATGTCTTTGTTGAGAACCTTAGCCCTTTCATGGTGTAATGATTAACTCTGTGCCACCATGGCTAGCTTATGGTGACCAGTTGTTTGGTTAAACACCCGTCTAGATGTTGCTGTAAAGGTTTTTTTTTTTTTTTTGAGATGTGATTAACATTTACAATCAATTGTGGTGGGCCTCATCCAATCAGTTGAAGGCCTCAAGAGCTAAGACTGATGTTTGCTGAAGAAGGAATCCTGCCTCAAGGCTGCAATACTATACAACCCTGTCTGAGTTTCCAGCCTTCAGATTCAGGACTGTGACATCAACTCTTACCTAAATCTCCAGCCTGCCGGCTTGCCCCAAGGATTTCAGACTTGGCAGCCTCCACGATCATGTGAGACAATTCTTTAAAATAAAGATAGATAGATGATAGATAGATAGATAGATAGATAGATAGATAGATAGATAGATAGATAGATAGAGATCAATCAGTCCTATCAGTTCTGTTTTTTTGGAGAACCCCAACTAATACATGAATACATGTGAGGTTGGGTGTTTTCATCTAGTTTACTTCATGTAATCCTCCAAAAGACATGAGAGGTAGGTTTTTCTATTCTGATGTTTGCTTACAGATAAGGAAACTGAGGTCCAGAGAGTCGAGTCACTTGGTAAGGGAGACCCCAAAGCCCATGCTTTACCAATTTCATCACAGGGCCTGAGGAAGTAGAATTTCTCTGAAGAATGCCAGGACAAGAATTCCTCACAGATAGTATTGCTGATTCCTGAATTCTCCTTCTCCTTGGGGATGCAGTTGATGCCAACAAGAACTGGGGGTAAGAATAGGTTTGCTCATTCAAGCAGGACATGGTCTTTAGGCTCTCCATTCTTCCCTGGGATGTGTATCTGATTTGGGATTTGGGTCTGCGTCAGTACTCCAGGGTCTCACTGCTTTTAAAGCTGAGCTCTGAGTGTCAGGGAATGACACGGATTTTGTTAATCTATGAGTGGTCTTCTTCCTGAAGGCAAATCCAGGCTGGAGACTATTTCCATCTGACTCCTGGTGGGAACACGGGTAGACTGTGTTCTCTGCCCTAAAGGGGTTGTGTTCCCTGGGGCGGGGACGGAGCAAGCTCCCTTTGCTCTAACCCCTCGGGCTGCCCCTTCCCCTCCCCAGGCCGCTCACCACTGTCTCTGGGGAAGCCAGAGACTTCTTCCCCTGAACAACGTTAGCCCAAGGATGGATGAACCTCTTCCTCAGCTCCCACTAGTGTAGCAGAGGCAGGGCAGGATCTGCGGGTGGAAGTTTACTAAATGGGAGGGGCACTGAAAAGAAAGAATCCCAGCAATCCAAGAAAACATCTACAGGCAGGCAGGGCTGCCAAGATGAGGTTTCTGACTCTTTGCTATCGCTTCTCTCCCTCCAAAGGGAGAGACATACACCGGCAGCAGCCTTTGCTTCCTGTCATTTGAACCTCCCGCAGTTCCCACTTGGTCACTGTCTTGCTTACTGTCAGTGCTTGCTGACATGTTAAGGCACACAGAAGACATGATCATGTTTGACACACTGGCTGAAGGGAGAGGTCACTGTGTGGTCCCAAGACTGGCTCCTGCCAGACGGGGGTCATGGTCCTCACGTCCCGGTTGGGGACTCTGTCCTTGTGCCTTGCTGCCCTTGTGACCCAAGTCAGGAGATCCAGAATCGACTCTGCCTTCTGCTTAGGCCAATGCTTTCATTTCTGGGCTCCGCTCTGGGTCCTACTTTCTCCTCTGATAATGGCCTAGAATGTGGTGACAAGCATATGACATCACTTCTCAGATGAAATCTCAAATAGAGAAGTGGCCTTACCCATTATAGACCAAAGGGTCCTCCTTCGAGGACCAGGAAAAGTACCACTTTCCCTCAGGAAGCCTGCCAGGACAGGTGCATTGTTTTCTGTATCTATCGAAAGACCAGGGATCCCTCCCCTCCTCTGTGGCTGGTGTACTGGGGACCCCTTCCTCCCCCCATAAAAGAGTCACCTGCATGTTTACAGGAGCCACTAGAGCTTACGGTCACCATCAGCTGGCTCTCCAGGGAGAGGCAAAAGCTAGTGGAAATAACAATAATAACTAGCATTTCCCGAGCATGTACAATGGACTAAGTACTACTCTGAACACCTCACATGCATTAACTCACTAATCAATCTTCACCACAACCCTGAGACTTAGGTCTTTCCTTTATACCCATTGTATAGACAAGAAAACCAAGGTGCAGAGAGAGTCAATGACTTGCCCAATATTATATAACTAGTAAGTGGCAGAGCTGGGATTCAAACCCAGGTAGTCTGGCTCGATAGCCTTTAATCCAAACAACTCTGCCAGGTTAGTTCTATTAATCCTATCTCAAAGATTGAGGAAATTGAGGTTTGAGCACTGGACTAAGATCTCACAGCTAGTAAGAGGCAAATCGAGTATTCAACCCAGAGGTCGCATCCCTTCTCAAACTCTCTCTGGTGAGGATTGTGTTGCAACCACTCCAGGCTGAACTCAGGGAGGCCAGCTGACTTCATTCATCCCCAGGGTTGAAAGGCCACAGAACCAGGAATGGATGTCCACTGCTATCAGGAGGGTTCTTCCAGCAGCTGACTTTGAATGAGTGAGGTTTCCAAGGTACTTTATATATAAAGATTATATATACACATACAATATATATAATTCTCTCCTTCCCTTAGATGGAAAGAAGGTCTTATTCCCGCACACACACTTTCCGGTTACTGTATCTAAACACTATATGGTTACAGCTTCCTGGGCGTCCACTCTACCCAGGTGTTGCTCTAGAAGTGGTCTCACACATGAGCCTACTTGTGCTGGAGACTGAGTGAGACACAGGAAGCAGAGTCTCCCAGTGGAAGGGCAAAGGCTTAGAGGGACCCGGAGCTACCAACCACTTCCTGTAGGGATTTAGGCCAAGTTTCTTAATCTTTAAGAGTTTCAACTTCCTTACCTATAAAACAAACAAAAAGAAAGCAGACAAAGAAATTCTTCCTTTCAGGGTGGTTATGAGAAAAAAAAGAAGTATGAAATTTTACAGCAGAGAAAGAAAAATGTTTATTAAGCACCTAAGATGCACCACGCTCTATATGGATGTATCTCGATTATACTTCACAAAAATCCCATGAGACAACTATCTCCCCTTCATCATTAAGGAAATTGAAGCTCAGAGAAGTTAATGCTTGTTCACTGTCACATAACTAGTTAGTGGCACGGCTGAGTCGTGAACCTAAACCCTCTGGCTTGAGCCTGGAAGCTTCACCACCACACCAACTGCCTCTCTACAAAGGCCCAACAGGCTCCCCAATTCGAATTCATTGCAAGGGGGCACATCAGCCTTTCCCCGTCAGCTTGGCCCTCTCCTACAGGACTGAGGCGGCACAAACCTCCCCATCCCCAGTCTTGGTTTCTGTGAGGTTTCCGTAAAATGTAGGAATGGAAATTCCATACTTGTACTTGAATGATCAAAAGGAAGAGCCCTTCTGCCTCTTCTCGCAGGTTTCTGGTGGGATTCTTCCCTAGGCTTTCAGATCCCATGGGAAGGAGGAGAGGCCATGGTGGTAAGATCGCAGGGGTTTGATTCTGAGCAACAGAGGCTATTCCTTTGCAGAGCCTTGAGCACCCATGCCTGGGAGGTGGCAGCTGCTGTTGTCTGCGAGATGGGTACAGAGATGGGCCTTGGCAGCACCAGGCCCAGGGGGTGACTCAGCACCAGCTGGCTCTGGCCCTCTGCCCCTGCAGGACAAACCGCAGAAACTCACGGGTCCTCAGAGCGGCTCTGATGGGGCTGTGTGGCCTGGCTCTGTGGAGTCCTAGTAGCTCGTGTGGTTCTACCTTATACCCATAGCTCCCGGTCACCCAGCCCTATGGGGTCTGCCTAAAAAGATCGAGGTTTCCTCTTCTCCATCCTCATTTTTGCTGTCCTAATTTAGGCCCTCATCATCACTTACCTACCACAATAATATTAACTAACATGCGCTTGAAATGCATTTTTTTCTTATTCTTTCTTTTAAAAATTGCACTAAAACATACCTGACATACAGTTTGCCCTTTTAACCATGTGTAAGTGCACACAGCTCAGTGGGCTGAGGTACACTCACACTGTGCAACCGACACCACATCTTTGCATCTTCCCGCAATGACTCTGTACTCATGGAATAATTACTTCCCATTTCTCCCCCTCCTCAGCACCTGCCACCCACCATCCTACTTTCTGTCTCTCTGAGTGTGACTGCTCTCAGAACCTGCTATGGGTGGGGTCACACAGCATTTGCCCTTTGTGACTGGCTTATGTCACTGAGCACGAAGCCCTCGAGGTACACCCATGTTGCAGTGTGCGTCAGAACAGCCCTCCTTTCTAAGACTGAGTGTCCCATGAAGTGCATTTGCTTATTTAATCCTCCCAAGAGTCCTCTGAGGTAGATACATTATTATGTCCACTGTACAGAAAGGAGATGGAGGGAGAGAGAGACGAAGTGCTTGGATCACTCAGCTGACAGGGAGCAGAGCTGAGATTGAGGCCCAGGCACTCCAGAACCTTGTGCTTCCCTCTGCAGTGAGCCCCGCGCCTTCTCCCCAACATCCCTCCTACTCACAGGCCTCCTGAGCTCTACTCCCCATCAGGGCACTGATCTTTCTAAAAGGCCAATCTAGTATTTTCACTGCTCTCCTTCAAACCCTTCCTGGGTTCCCCTGTCTATGGTGATCTTAAACCCACTAGCACAGCCTTCAGGCCCAGCCCTGACCCAACTCCCACCTCCTTTTCTGGCCTTTCCCCTCCACTCCCCCAAACCTTAGTCCTCAGCACCCAGACTCTGTGCCTTTTAACCTGCTGTTCTCTCTACCTGCAATGCCCACTCCCCAAATGAGGCAAACACCGACTCATCTTTGAAGGCCGAGCCTAAGTGTCCCCTCCTCCTCCCTGGATCTCCCCAGGCAGCTTGTCTAGCTTTCTTCTGTGCTCCTGTCGAACCCAAACATCGCTCTGTAGGAGAACTGCTCGCGCGCAATTGGATGGGCCAGTTTAGAGCCCCGTGTTCCGCGCTTTGGCCGCGCTGGCCAACATATTCGAGGATGAAGACTTCTTTTCAGTATCAGAGAACCTCAGGACCTTTCCAGACACACTGATCAAAGCAACATGTAATAGTAAGAAGTCACTATGAATTTAGTAAAGCTTTTAAATGTAACTGTATCTGAGTCAATATGACACTACCTCTATATATTTGAAAACAATGCTGCTTATTGGTGTATGTAGCGATTTGGGGACCTTGTTCTATACTCTGGATTCAAAGTGCCAGGACTTACATCTTGTGAGCCACTGCTCTGCCCAGAAAGTGAGCTTTTTGATGCAATGGAAGTAACACTGATGCCCTCTATTACATTCTGGGCTGTGCCAGTCACTTCTCATTTTTATTTCCTTTAAATCTCAAAAAAATCCATATTTTTTCCAGACAAGAAAACAGAGGCTTGGAAAGGTAAAGTATAACTGGTCTGAAGTCACACGGTGAAAGAGAGGCAGCGTGGGATTTGACACTCCATGTTTTTCTCCTTTGCCAAGTTGCCTACAGGGTAAGGGCCACAAGGTATCCATCTCTGAGTTCCCAGGGCCTCCCTCAGAGCAGTGCTCAGGAAATGTGGCGGCACGGCTGACACAAACCAGAGAGCCCTTCCCCCACACATTCTCAGCCCACCTCTACCCGCCCCCACCCTCCCCACCCCCCCGGCCTGTACCAGAGTCTCCGGTCTGGTTTCCCCAGCTGCAGGCGAGCACAGAGAGGGCATGGTACAAAACTCAGAGATGGCAAAGCATGGCCCACTTCTCCTCTACGTGCTATTTCCCTCATTTAGTAGGTACCCCTGCCCCAAGCCTGGCTCGAGGCACCCCCTCTTCATTAGCAGCCCTCAGCCCCTGCTCCTGTCCCTCCCCCAAACTTCCTGTCCATCTCCACCGAAGCCTGCTCTCAGCTAATAGTGGTCTCAGACTAGTTCCCACCAGACCTCAATGCTGGTAGAGCCAGGTGTGGGCTTCCCATGGCCACTTGTGTTTTAAACCAAAGGACAGGTCCCTCACAATCTAGCTGGTCAGGAGCCGCAGGAGGAAAAGGATGGGTTTCAAAGTCAGACATCTCCTGGTATCCATCCCTGATTTTGCTCCTTCCTTTTTGAATGCCCTCGGGTAAAGAACTTAATTTCTCTGAACCTTAACATCCTCAGGTGGAAAATGGGAATACAACCAATCTCACTGGGTGAATATCTAAAGGCTATATAATCTTGCACTGTGTGGGGGGTTAGTGGGCCTCCAAAAGATACGGCCACATCTTAACCTCCCAGAACCCGTGAATGTGTCCTTATTTGGAAAAAGGGTCTTTATAGATGTGATTAAGTTAAGGACCTTGAGACAAGAAAATTGTCCTGGATTATCCGTGTGGACCCTAAGCACCATCACAAATGTCCTTTTAAGAGAAAAGCAGCAGGGGGTGAGGGGATAGGGTAGCTGGGTGATGGGTATTAAGGAGGGCACGTGTTGTGATGAGCACTGGATGTTATACGCAACTAATGAATCGTTGAACACTACATCAAAAACTAATGAGGTACTATATGTTGGCTAACTGAACATAATACAAAAATTTTTTTAAATAAAATAAAATAAATAAACATACACACACAAAGAGGGAGGGAGAGAGAAAGGCAGAGGGACTTCTGACACACAGAGAAAACTGGAGGAGGCAATGTGACCTTGGAGACAAAGACTGGGGTGATGTGGCCACAAGTCAAGGAATGTCAGCAAAGGGCACCTGGGTGGCTCAGTCGGGTAAGCGCCTGCCCTCGGCTCGGGTCATGATCCCAGGGTCCTGGGATCGAGTGCCGCATCGGGCTCCCTGCTCGGCGGGGAGACCGCTTCTGCCTCTGCCTGCCGCTCCCCCTGCTTGTGCTTGCTCTCTCTCCCTCTTTCTCTCTAACAAATAAATAAAATCTTAAAACAAAAAAGAGAAGAAAGAATGCCAGCAGCCATCGGAAGCTGGAAGAAGCAAAGGACACGATCTCCCCTAGTCTTTGCAGATGTAACTGTGTGACTACGTTAAGGACCTTGAGATGAGATCATCTGGGATTATCCAGGTGGGCCCTAAATCCAATGACAAATGTCCTTATAAGAGTCAGACCGGAGACACAGACACACAAAGGAGAACGCAATGTGAAGATGAAGCAGAGAATGGAGTTCTGCAGCCACAAGCCAAAGAATGCCTAGAGCCACCAGAAGACAGAAAAGGCAAGGATGGATGCTCTCCTGGAGCCTCTGGAGGGAGCATGGCCCTGCCGACACCTTGTTTTCAGACAGAACTGTGCCCCTCGGATTGTGGTACTTTATTACTGCAGTCCTGGGAAACGAACACAGCCTATCTCCCTAACTTATCACATATCACCCCTTATCTCCTGCTTTATGTTGGGAGCCCTACAGACCACGTGTACAAGAATGCAGGCTTCTGGGGGTGTGCAACTTTGTCTGATGAGGGTCACTACTGTAACCCTAATGATTAGCATGGTGTCAGGTACATGGTAAAGGCTCAATCCATTTGTTTGAATAAATGAATGAACTGTAGTTCTCAGAGGGCAGGCACCGTATGTGATTTACTTCTACATCCTCAGCACCCTAAGCATAGTACCATGCTCTATACATGCGGAACTACCTCCTCCCTTCATATATTTTAGCACTGAAGGAGCGACTCTCTGAAAAAGGGGCAAATCTTACCATGCTGGTACCCAGACATAAGCCTACAGCCTTCAAAGAGTCCTTCAGTCCTTTCTAGACCTTGTTTCCAAGTTCCTTCTAAACAGAAGCCTTGGAGAGAACCCATGACTGCAGAATCCTGGGGATGATATTGTTTAATTAAACGGAGACTCAAGTCACCAGCCTCTGGCTCAGGCTGAGCCTCTGGGACCTGAGCAGGCAACATTTCATCATTAGGAGGAAAGGAGATGACAAACTCTTTCCTGAAAGAACCCAGCAGGCAGTCAGAATTACTGGATGTGGATAAATAAAACCATTATTTCCAAATACATATCCCAGGCAGCCTAAATGCATTCTCCGTATCACAGGCAATACTAAATTTAGAACTGGCAGTTTGAATCATATGCCGATTCCTGAAGAGAAACACCAAATTCAGGGGGGAAAAAATCAAGTGAGATATGAAAATAAAAATGCACTCTTAGTCCCTCAGAGCAAGCTGTCAAGACAGGTGAGGGAGAAGTTTCCTACACAGAAGTCTGGCTAGAAAGGCACTGGATTGGGGGCGGGCGGGGGGGGCTGCGCTGGGTGCCACAGGGGCCGGAACCTCTGGGGAAGCCTCTGGAGCGCCTCTCTGCGCGGAACTGCAGGGGCAGGAGGGCAATCCGCACGCTGAGCAATAACGTGGGCACACTGTTTCCGAAGCACTACCACACACCGTCGCACTGAAGCCTTCTCTCAATCCTGCAGTGAGGTGCCGTCACCCCCATCCTGCAGCTGAACCGAGCCCAGAGGGGTGAGGGGACTCGCCCAACTCATACAGTCAGGGAGCGGGAGAACAGGGACTTATTTTAATCAAGTTCTAATTTTGGAATAGTGTTAGATTTACAGAGAAGTTGAAAAGACAGTACAGCTCCAAAATGCCTCTCCCCGAATAGGGGGGCCTTCTTACTAACATCTTACGTGACGGTGTGGCATCTCTGTCCTAACAAAGAGACCACTATTACTCACTAAATGCTATACTCTGTTTGGATTCCCGGAGTTTCCCCCTACTGCCCTGCTCCAGAACACCATCTGGGACACCATGGAAGGCTTAGCTGCCATGTCTCCTTAGGCTCCTCGGGTCCTTTACAGTCCTTCCGACTTTCCCTGTGCTTGCTACCCTTGACTGTTTGAGAAGTACTAACCAGGTATTTTGTAGGATGCCCCTCAGGTTGTTTTTTCCTGACCTTTTACTCATGGTTAGGCTGGGGTTCACAGACGTGAAGTGCCCTCCTCATTGCGTCATATCCAAGGTACATAACATCAACACAATTTATCACTGATGCTGTTAACCCTGATCATCTGGCCTCAGTAACGTTCGCTGGGTTTCTTCACTGTAAAGTTCTGCTTCCTTTCACCAGCCGTCCCCTGTCTACTCTTTGGAAGCAAGTTATTGAGCAGAGCCCACACTCAGGGAATGGGAAGTTAAGTTACAGCTCCTTCACAGGGGAGTATCTACATAAATTATGTGGAATTGTTCTGTATGGGAGAGCAGGGATTAAAATCTGGTCTATGTGACATACCACCTAAAATATGCCCCCCCTCCATTTTTCTCTAATTGCATCCTGTTTTTTTTTTTTCCTTGACAGGATTTCTCACAATTTGCAACTACATATTTATCAATGTTTCATGTATTTATCAATTTGCTGCCTAACATCTGCTACTCCCTGTGTCCCCAGGTTAGCAGGCATCATGAGGTCAGGGACAGTTTTGCTCATTGTTATGTCGCCAGGGTCAAGCAGAATGCCTGACACTTAGTAGACGCCCAATAAAATGCTTGCAAAATCCTGGTAGTATGGCAACAAGATGATGCCATCCCTGCCCTTGGGGCAGGCACACATGAAAAACTTATTACACAAACTTCCAAACATACACAAAAGTAGAGACAATATCCTACATAATTCTTAACTGCAAGCAGCTCATGATGAATATTAAAATATACACATAGGTAAAGTGCACAGGAATATAGGATAGGGAACATTCTATGCATCACCTCAGGTATTTCCAGGAGGAAACATTTGGGTGGGCCTGGAAGGATGGATAAGATATTAGGGTGTCAAAGGGCAGAGGGCATAGTTCAGGTAGAGGGAACTGGAAGGCAGGTGATGAGTGCAGGCACATTCAGGAATTGGGGCTAGGGACAAGGTGTCGGTGAATGGGGAAGAAAAGGTTGGGAAGGCGGCTGAGAGCAAACTGAGCTGCTCCCTCCTGCCAAGTAGGGGCACAGGCTACCCTGCGGACGACAAGAGCCATCTCCTCTTGTATCTTGCTCAGGGTACCAGTGGCGGCTCATAGGCTCTGAGAAGTGGGACTGTTTCTGTGACTGAGTAGCTCATTTCCAGATTGCTCATTCCCCAAAGCACTCATGCTTCTTGAGGCAGAAACTACTCGTTATCTACTCAAGATCCATTCTCCCTAGATTTCATCCAGGGAAGCCATGTGTCCAGTTAAAAGACTAATTTCCCAGTCTTCATTATGATTAGGTGTGGCTATGTAACTAGGTTCTGGCCAATAAGTTGTAGGTGGACACTGCTGGGTACCACCTCAGGGAAAATGCCTTAATAGGGCTACTTTTTGTCCTCTTTCTGTCTACCTGCCTCCTGCCTGAATATGGATGTGACAGCTAGAACTCTAGCAGCTATCTTAGACCACGAGAAAACCTTGAAGAAGAAAGCCTGCACTAAGGAAAGTGAAATCGAGAGAGAGAGCTATTCATATAGCTATTACACCAGCCCTGGGCTGAATATCACCCAGACTTCTCCTATATGAGTACATCAGTCTCTGCGGCTGCCATGACAAATACCACAGACTGGGTGGCTTAAAGAACAGAAATTTATTCTCTCACATTTCTGGAAGCTAGAAATCTAAAATCAATGTGCTGTTAGGGCTGGTTCTGATGAACCCTCTCTTCCTGGCTTACAGATGGCCTTCCCATTGTGCCCACATGAAGGGAGAGTGATCTCTAGTGTCTCTTCCTCTTCCGGAAGCAGCATGGTTTCAGTTTCCTTTTCTAGAGCAGAGAGCTTGTTAAGACTGTGAGTGATCACTTCAAAATGGTGCAGAGACTGGGGACTGGTAAATCCAGAAAGCTCTGAAGCTTGGACATTAGGTGCAGGACTTTATGAAGAAATATTAAGAAGACAGGAGTCCAGAGAAAGGCCAGGGTAGGTGGAAAGATGAAATATCGAGAATGAAGTCAATATGACTCACCCAGAGAGTTCCTTTCTTGGTACATCACAACAGGTGGCATCTTATGAGGGAAAGAGTATGGCTTTGAATCCCGACTTTGCTACTCACTACCTATAAGCTCGGTAATTTGGGGGATGTTAATAGCCCAGAGCCTTAGCTGCCTCATGGAAAGTGAAGATGATATCTATCTACTGTGGGGATTAAATACCAAAACATTATACAGAATACCTCTGCCAGAGTGCAGTAACAGTAACAACAGCCTACATACACAGGTCTTATCTTTGCCCGGCACTGTATTATACACATGACATGAGTTCTTTCATTTAATCTTCACCAGCAGGTAGATGCTATTGAAGAATTTAAAAACTGTTGGTTTCCCCCCAAAGCGATGCCAGGCCACATCCTTGGGCATTTTTAGAAGAAATGTACCCATGCAAAGCAGCTGTATTGACATCTATTTTGTAACCATTTGCAATCCCCAAAGTTTGCTGCAAATGGCACAGATCTTTAACTCCCAGGTTCCCCAGTGGGAGTTTGGAGAACTCAAAGAAAACCCTACCAAGAGCCCCTTTCTAGGCCCATTTAATGGGAAGAAAGACAGTGAAGAACTTGGAGCATGCTATTGAAAAAGAGAGTGACCAGGCTGGGCAAAGGAGGGAATGGGGAGTCACTGTTCAATGGGTAGAGTTTCAGTATGGGAAGATGACAAAGTTCCAGAGCTGGATGGTGCACAACAATGTCAATGTACTTAATGCCACTGGATTATACATTGAAAATGACGAAAATGGCAAGTTTTGTTTTGTGTATTTTACCACAATAAAAGTTGTAATAGTAATAGTAATAATAATAATAATAATAATAAAAAATAGAGTAACCATGGTAGTGAGTGGTCTAAAACCCACATAGGATAGAAAACACATGAAAGAACTCAGGTATTCTTTAGGCATAAGTTTGGAAACCTCTGGTTTTCAGAATCATGATATTACCCACTCGTTATCAAGCACACCATATATGTAGGCCCTTTATCCACATTATCTTTATTCTCTAGTAGGGCTCTTCAAGGCATTTCTTGCTTAGAGAGATCAGGTGACCAGCCCAGGATCATACAACTAGAAAGCAGCACAGAGCTGGGATATGAAACAAATCAGTTCAAAACACCATGTCCTTCTATACCATGCTGCCTCTCACTCAAATATTGAGTAGATACCTGGATTTTAAAATGCTGATGATTTCTTTTAATCTTGTTGTTCTGAATCAGGGTGTGGGGTATAGGAAGGCCAGATGTCCATCTTCTTGGATGGAAGGATGCCCATCTACTGCCAGGGCATGTAGGGGAACCCAACCTTACTACATAGGTGCCCTGCTCTCCAGGGGTAACCATTCTAGTAAGAGGAACCTGGAAGACCTTTGAGATTAGAAGCAGCAGAAATACCAGGCTGACGCTACCAAGGGGACTGCATCAGGACCCATGGAGCACAGCTAGTTCCCCTGGCTGCAGGGGAGGCCATCGGCCAACAGAGAACACAAAGCAATCTCCAGATATAGCAAGAGCTACTGAAAACATTTCCCTCCAGCTTCCCCAAGTGTAGTCACCACATCCCAGAAGAGAAATTTGGAAGAGGAAGAGGAAGGAAGAAGATGAAGCAGAGGAAGGAGTAGAGACAAGTGAGAGGTTCTGAAGGTGACGGCTTCTGTTCACATCCCAGCCCACTGTTCTGTTGGTAAAAGTAAACTTGTAATCACTCTAAAGCCAGCACATAATCTCATGACTGCCTTGGGTGTCCTCAGAAGTCCCCAGGCATCACCATCTGTTTTTCAGTGCCCTCCCTCCTGCCACTGAATCTTGCCCTCTACAGACAAATGGGTTTGGGAAATGGTCCTCAGGTCTAAGTCAGTATCACAGGCACCCATAATAACAAAGGTATTATGGCAGAGTCAAGGGATGAGGGACAGGGAAATGGGTTTTCCATAATCCTGGCTGTTGATCAGAGACTCCTAGACACTGACCCTGTTTCTTCCCTACTGGCCAAAACGTAGACTTGCTGACCCCGAGTTTGCTTCCAAAAGCAGGAGAGCTCTTTGTAAGAGAGGTGTTTGTAAACATTCTCTTAAAAGAAAACAGAGAGGGGCGCCTGGGTGGCTCAGTTGTGAAGCGTCTGCCTTCAGCTTGAATCATGATCCCAGGGTCCTGGGATCGAGCCCCGTGTCGGGCTCCCTGCTCAGCAGGGAGCCTGCTTCTCCCTTTCCCACTCCCCCTGCTTGTGTTCCCTCTCTCACTGTGTCTCTCTCTGTCAAATAAATAAAATCTTAAAAAAAGAAAAAACAACAGAGTAATTATTAAGTTCTTCAGGAACGATAAGCCAGGCCAAGATCTGTGCTACAGCAAGAAGTGGCTTTTTCTTGGATGAGGTGGGGCCTACTCTGCATGGACAGCATCACCAGCAGCTGCATGCTCCATTATGGAGCCAGGGGCCAGCGAAGGCAAGGTTGAGATACTCCGCATCTATCCTGTCCTGCCCGGCCTCCTTACTTCCAGGACATACCTGTATCCTTGGGTTATTAAATCAGGAACTCAATATAATCTTGTAAATGGTGTGTGTGTGTGTGTGTGTGTGTGTGTGTTCATTTCCACCAATACAGAGACTCTCACTGCCTGTCTCCCATTCTCTTTCCAGAATCTCCTCATTTAGCGATCTGTGGTACTCATCTGAAATCGGAACCCAGTCATATGAGCTACACGGCAGCAGGAACCACTCGCCAAGAAGGACCTCTGGAATCCCGAGCGGAGCTGCGGCTGACCAGCCCTGCCACATGGATGGAGCGGGAGTCGGCTGGGCTCCACTCCACGACAGCTCTTGGCTGTCGCCGGCTCACTGAGAGTGGAGGATCCGGCACTTATTTTAGGCCCTTATAAATAATACATTTTGTCATCTTGATTCTTCAAGGCCCTCTTTTAAGCTATTTTTTCCTCTTTGGGAAAACCTCTTTTACTCTCTGAGACAGAGTTGTTCATAAATCAAGAGGAGTCCCAAGTGACCGAAGCCTGAATTCCTGACTTTGGAAAGAGTGGGAAGCCACCAAACCTCACTAGTCAAGGAAGAAGCTGGCCTCACACAGGAAGAGTATCTTCAAGGATGAAAACAAATGCTCACATCTCTGAGGCCTTGACCTCTGCCCCAGGAAGTCCTAGTATCAGACCTTTAAATATCACCTCCAACTTCTGCCTTGCTAAGAGTCCCTACAGGTTAGGTACACTAAGGAAAATGTGAAGAGTTCTTACCATCTGTAAAATGGAGACAAGGCTACCTGTCATGCAGACTTGTTCAAGTGCCTGGCATAAAGTCAAAGCTCAGTATGTGAGCTCCCCTTGGACTCTCTCTGCCCCCTGCAGCTCTCAAGAAGATACATTTGTACCTTGAAAAAGTGTCATTGTCCCCCCTTCACTGACTAGTAACCACTGAAGACGTGCTCTTTAATTAATATGGCACAAAGAAGCTCATCTGTACAGTAGACAGAGCACTAACCTTGGAATTGGATAGACCAGGGCTTGAATCCTGGCTCTGCTACTTGTTATGTGATCTTGGTTAAGTTCCTCAGTCTCTCCAGACTTTAGTGTCTTAATCACTGGGGATAAATCACTAAGTTCAGAGTCTCTTTTAAACTTTAATGGGCAGATGAATTGCCAGGGAACCTTATTAAAATACAGATTCTGATCCAGCAGATCTCAGCTAGGGCCTGAGGTTCCGCATTTCTAATTAGTGCTGGCCAAGGCCAAGGCTGATGGTTTGTGGATCACTGAACAGAAAGGATATACATGGTCAGCGCACTTGGCAATGTCAGTTTAAGTTCTGATTCCTTATCCGGTGTTGTTCTACCTTAAAATGCAAAGAAGGTCATTCTACAACTCAACTTAGACTATGTATTAATCTTTGATTCTTTATAGGTAAGCCAAATACTGATTATTTATCTAGTAAAATAACAAGGGTTGGGGAAAACCACTTGTCACCAATCCTCTTTCCCCCCGAACCAAAAAAATAACCAACAAAGCACAATACATCAGCTGGCTGATGTAAAAGGCAAATTTACAAACACACCTCCAATAGAACTTAAAGTCACTTCAGATGAAAACTTCTCGGGGTAACAATGTAAACGGCACCCCTCCACACACAAAAAGGCCTTGTTTTAAACCCCAGTGTTTATGACTAAACCAAAGCTTTGACTTACACTGAAGGCAGGTTTTGGGAGGATGAAGGAGGAAGCAGTCAAGACCATTAATTAGGTCCCTGAGATTGGTTTGATGGGAGAGGTGGGCAGGAAATTGATGAGAGAATTTGATGGAACGGAAGAAGGAAGCCAGTGGAAAGGACTGTGAAAGAGGCTTTCCTTCTTGGAACAATCACACTTGTGTTCAAGACACAGCTCCAGGGTCATCTCCTTGGTGATACTTCCTTGGTGACACCTTCCCTGACAGCTGGTTCCTGCTCTTGTTGCCAAAGTACTAATGACCACCTCTCTACCCCACCTACCCCACCCCCGGAGCTGGTCTTGAACTGTATAATTGAATGCTCATTTCCATGTTGATCTCCAACCCTTTGAGGCCAGGGACCACTTCTTATTTATCCCCATATTCTCAGCCTGGCACAGTGCCCGGACACGTATTAGACATGTATTAGGCACCCAGTGAATGATGCTGATTTGAATGCATGAGGTGGAGGATATTAAAGAGAAAGCTTAATGACCTTGCTTAAGGTCTTGCTTCAAGGTTTATCTTTCCTGGAAGTATTCGTTCGTATGTTCATTCTCCTGGTAAACATATGCTTCAAGAGTGAGCACTCAGACCTTTTACCAGTTTTCAGTGTATTTTTATTTGAGAAATGTCTCAAACTTTCTTGAGCCCAAGATTGTCAGCTTAGTAATATATACAATAATTTTATATACAGTAATTTTTACAGTAATATATACACACATATTAGTTTTATATACATATACATATATTTACATATGCATATATATATATATATATATATATGTAAAGCTTTTAGCATTTTTCCAAAGTGCTTTTCTATTTTCATAGTAACTGAATACATAATTTCCCCATTTTCAAACAAGGAAACTGAAGCCCAGAAAAAAATTAAGTGATCTAAGGAAGAGTCTCAAACTTTAGGTTCATAAGAATCACTTGGGGCACTTGTCAAAAATAGAGCCCTGGCCTCCTGCCCCCAGAGATTCTGATTCAGTAGGCGTAAGATAGAGCCCAGGAATCTACATTTTAATACTCCCCAGGTTCTGGGGCAGAGGGTCTACAGACCTGGGACCAGGCCCCCCAGATGACCAGAGCTCACCCCAGTGCCTTCCTCAGGCCAGGTACCTGGCATATTCTAGAGCTCAGTCTCTGTTGAAGGTTGTTTCAGGGCTTTGGTTCCAAACCTAGAGTCATGGGATAGGACACAAGTCATACAAGATGGCACCTTCACAGGGCCTGGCAGGAAACCTAAAACCAGAGACACTCAGATGATGATGTCAGTTCTCACATCCCACATGTAAAACCATGAAGCCCTGAGTGGTAGCTGGGAAATGCATCACATTCCTGAAGACGTAAGACCTAGAAGTCCAGGTTCTGGAAAAGAACCAGACCCTCTAGGCAACAGGGACAAAAAAAAAAGAAAGGAAAAAGAAAAAGAAAAGAAAGAAAAAAAGAAAAGAAAAGAAAATTACAAAAAGGCTCAACTTAGGAAATACTGAATTTGTTGGATATATTTATTTTGGATTTGTACCCCTTTTTTCTCACTTCAAGGTAGCTTACCAAAAGGAACCCAATGGTACAATCCAGTAAAGAACAGCAACCAAAGAAGAACAAGCAGGTGTCTCCCTCTTGTTTGCCTTCCACATGCACACCCTGCTGACTGGACCTCTGCCTTGTCTCTCCCATCAGCCCCTTCTCATCACCCACTGCCATGGCCCTGATTATAGACCTCAGGTGTTACTTTCTTCTGAACTTTATATAAAAGCCTCCCCAGGCTCTCCCTGTCGCCCTTCCTTTTCTCTCAATCTGCCTCCACCAGAAAGACTCATGAATCTCCCAAACACAGATCTCATCTTGGAGTAGAAAAGACCGCTGTATCTGAATTTATAAGATCTGGTTCTGGCCCTACGTCCAGCTCCAGCTCCATCGTTAACTAGCTCCCTGACCTTGGGTTACTAACTTCCCTTTCTGGGATTCAGTCTTTACGTGTGAGGCAGAGGGCTGCACTGGCTCATCTCCAAAGTCCTTTTCAATCTTAGGATTGTATGCATATTCCTGCTTAAAAACTATTAGCAACATCTTAGTGCCTGTAGAAGTATATACACAACTGCCTCACCCTGGAACATTTAAGGAAGCCCTCTGTGATCTGAATGTTTGTGTCCCCCCAGAACTCATATGTTGAAACTCTAATCCCCGGTGTGATGGTGTTTGCAGTGGGGCCTGTGGGAGGTGACTAGGTCATGAGAGTGGAGCCCTTGTGCTGGGCTTAGTGCCCTTATAAGAGACACAAAAGAAAGCTTGCTTCCTCTCTCTCTGTTCTCTACCATGTGAGGACACAGCAGGAAGATGGCCATCTGTGAACCAGAAGGAGGGCTCCCACCAAGAACCTGACCATGCTGGCACCCTGATCCTGAACTTCAAGTCTCCAGAACCATGAGAAATAAAGGTTTGTTTAAGCCACCCAGTCTGTAGTATCTTGTTATAGCAGTCTGAACTGACTCAGACAGGTCTCAGCTTCTTTTAAAGCATTATTCCCCTTTATGCTCCCTTTGTTAGAGTCAAAGTGAAGTATTCCCGTTTCTTAAACATGCCTGGAGTTTTCTGCTTCCTCAACGCTTTTGTCATTATTTTGGAAAACCTACCACACCGATTTCAATGTGGACAATCCCTACATTTTTCAAGGTCCAAATCACATGGATCTCTTTTAGGTTTTCCCTCCATGCCCCAGCCTAAAAGCAAACAAACTCTCCCCTCCGACTGCTGGTACTTCAGCTGGCCCTGTCACAGCCCTTTCTGGGCCTGGCTCACATGCAAGGGCGGGGCCTGCGTGAGTCTCCTCCCCACTTAGCACAGGGCCCTGCACAGTGAAGGGTTTGGTGAGTAACTGCAGGGGTAAATGTCAGAAAGCAGATGCTCTCATTGTAGTGAGATCCTGAATTTCAGTAGCAGCCAAGGCAGAGAGGGTCACACGGGCAAACAGTTTCCAGTCTTACAAAAGAAAGAATATATATTCTTGTTAAAGTCAACAACTTTTTCTTGAAATCAACTCCAAGGCTGTGAGCCATAAAAAAGGGGCCACTGAGTTTGGCCAAGCAGTGTATCCACTGCTCATTAAAGCCAAGGGCTGAGTGCCTGAGGTGACTTTTCCCTGCCAACAACAGTTTGGGCCGAGGCACTCAGTTTGGTGGTGGCAGGCTGACTGGGAACTCCAGGCAGCCAAGGAGCACGTCCTCATGCCCATGGTGGCTCCAGGAATTCTAAGCCCTACAAGGTGTGGTAAAAGACAGACTTCTTGCTTAAATGATGTATGTGTAGGGATTTCTTCCTCTGACCTCCCCGGGCCCCGGATCCAGCCCGTCCCAGCTTATTCTCTGCCCACCTGAGGTCACAGTCAAGTATGTATATGTTTTATCTCCCTGTCTAGACCGTCAGTTCCTGCCTGGAAGGATCTCGTTCATCTTGTATCTTGTTCATCCTCCTATCTCCCACATGCCTAGCACAAAACCCTGCTCATAGCCAATGTCAATAAATGTTCTCTGGATGGATGCTCAAATTTAGATCAAATTGACTCAAATCCCAATTAAAATCCCCAGTCAGATGTATCATATGACCTCACTGATATGAGGAATTCTTAATCTCAGGAAACAAACTGAGGGTGGCTGGAGTGGGGGCTGGGGTGGGAGGGATGGGGTGGCTGGGTGATAGACACCGGGAGGGTATGTGCTATGGTGAGCGCTGTGAATTGTGCAAGACTGTTGAATCACAGATCTGTACCTCTGAAACAAATAATGCAATATATGTTAATAAAAGAAAAAAAAAGAAGAAGAAGATGGCAGGAGGGGAAGAATGAAGGGGGGGAAATCGGAGGGGGAGACAAACCATGAGAGATGATGGACTCTGAAAAACAAACTGAGGGTTCTAGAGGGGAGGCGGGTGGGAGGATGGGTTAGCCTGGTGGTGGGTATTAAAGAGGGCACGTTCTGCATGGAGCACTGGGTGTTATGCACAAACAATGAATCATGGAACACTACATCAAAAACTAATGATGTAATGTATGGTGATTAACATAACAATAAAAATAAAAAAAAATCCCCAGTCAGGAAGACAATATTTAATTCATATGTTTTTCCTACAAAATGGACAATCTTGCTGTTTAATATAACCTAATACATTTTCTTCACAACTCAGAGACAGGCACAGGTTGTTTTTAGAAGGCATATCTGAGATGTTGTAAAGTAGTGCTTAATTTTGATATATTTTTTTAAAGATTTTATTTATTTACTTGACACAGAGAGAGAGACAGCGAGAGAGGGAACACAAGCAGGTGGAGTGGAGGAGGGAGAAGCAGGCTTCCCGCAGAGCAGGGAGCCCGATGCGGGGCTCGATCCCAGGACCCCAGGATCATGACCTGAGCTGAACGAAGGCAGGCGCTTAATGACTGAGCCACCCAGGCACCCTAATTTTGATATTTTATTCTGATTACAGTTGAGGCCTATCAGAAATATGAGCGATGACTTGGCTTGCTCTGAACCATTTTATGCATCATCCTAGAATCCTAGGACAGCACAGTGAAGGGCTGCAGACCAACCAAGTCATTACATGGCTGAGAGAACGGAGGTGCAAGAGCTGGGCTTAGAACCCACGTTTGGTTGGCTGGTTCATCGGTTTTCTTTGCCCTGTTCATTTACTCAGGTCCTGTGTTAGGTGCCAGGGATACGGAACTGGCATAGACAATCATAGCCATGACTGAGTTCTCAGATTAATGGTCACTTCCTGGTCCCTTGGCCCGGGGCATTTTACTTTCTTCAAAGGAGCAATGTGGCCTCTTTAAGAGAGCTTCCTGGGGAAAGGACCAATGTCAGTTGGACAAGAAAGCCTTGCATTTACTAGAGCACGGCACTTCCCTACAAGTCAAGGGCATCCGTTCCAGGGCTAGCGGACTGGAACTCCTTGAAAGCCTAGTACTTTCTGCCTCAGCACCGCCCCCTTGGAATTCATACAACCATGGCCACACTCAGAAATATCTTCCTTCAGACTAGACCGTTACTTCTCCCTTCACTGTTCTCCACCACATCTTACACAATGTAGGCAACTTATACTCGTGGCTAATGAGACAACTGTACGAGGTAGTTTTGGGTCCTAAACACTTCCCCTTTAAATTTATACATAGACTCATCTTCTTTGGGGAATGGAGAATAGGCCTCATCCTCTGCCAGTTCTGGCTGACTGGAAGTGACTGCCTGATGTGCTATGTTGAGAATGTTTCTGAGGCTGCATCCAGACGCAGTAGGAAATGGGGATCTGATTGATTGGCGGTCTATGGGGGAGCTATTTGCTTTCCACTAACTAGACCCTGGCTTTAAAATCTCTGTAGGTCCCCTCATGCCTAAAGGATTAAGTCCAAAACTGTCAATGGCACACAAGACTCTTCATAGTGCAGTCAACAACCTTACACACCAGCCTGTGCCTCCGCCCCACACACTCTATACCCCAAACACGCAGAGATGTTTTCTATTTCTTGAATACACCCCACTCCTTCAGGATTCTGGGCCTTTGCAAATGCTATTCCTTTTTTCTAAAATGCTCTCTCTTCTTACCACCCCTACCCCTTTTTTAAGTAGAGAACAAATAGATATTCATGTTCATAAGCTGAGTTGTTCCTGGCCATTAGTTGTATTATTTTAACTACAATTTTTTTTTAATTGAAATAGAAAGTATAGTTGTCTCCTTAACCCCTTTTAATGCCTGGTTTCTTTGTGAAGCCTTCCCTTACCACATGAAAAGTTAGCCCTCTCCTTTGTGTTCCTATACCCCCTTGTTTGTCCTTTTGCCATTATACAGACTGAGATTTATCTATTTGTATTTCTACCTCCCCCAAGAGGGTAGGCCCTCAAGAGCAGAGCCCTATCTTGTTTGCCAAAAGTAGAACACCAGCCACAGATAAGGCACTTGCTACAGGACTCATGAATGAATGAATTCTTTGAAAACGTCTCCCTTTTTCACTTCTCCAAGATGTCTTTCCGAGATGCAAGAATGAGCCCCTACCCACAGTGTCTCAAACTTGCAGAGGTGCACCCTGGCAGTGAGGTCTGTCACCCGTCAACATGTCCTCCTCTTGCCCCCGGCTTAGGAACTGAAACTAGGTATCACTTAGATCTACACTAATTGGGTACTGAGTAGACTGAGCAGAATGGATTACTTCATCTAATCCTTCATCAAACCCTGTTGCCCTAACTTCAACATAATCACAAATGTATCTAATAGTCTCTGCTGTCATAACCCCGTCCAGACCACTGTCACTCTCCTGGGCTATTATAACAGCCTCTTAACTGGCATCTCTGCTTCCCTGTTTACATTTTACAACCCATTCTCCACTTAGCCACCTCAGTTTTCTTTAAGATCACACCACTCCCTTGCTTAAAGCCCTTCAGTGGCTTCCCACTAATTCTAGAAAAAAAAAAAAAAAATCCAAACTCTTGTGGCCTCCAAGGCCCAACATGATCCAGCTCACGCTCTCTGATCTAATGGCTCCTCCCTCTGGCACACTGTGTCCCAGCCATCCTGATCTCCATTTTATTCCTCGACTGGCCAAGCCCTTTCCAACACCGGGTCTTTGTTCTCATGGCTCGCTCAGCCTGGAATGCTCTTGCCCTGGCTTTTCATTTGAGATCTCAGCTCAAAATGTCACCTCCTCAGAGTCCTTCCCTGACTATTCTATACAAAATGCACAAATTATCTCCCAGTTACTCTCCATCCCAGAGCTCTATTTATTTCATTCATGGTACTTAAAATCTAAAATCATCTTACTGTCTTATTTTTTTTTGTCATTGACCTCTCACACTACACTATGAGTTCCATGAAAGACAGACCTTCCTCCTTCACTGCCAAAGCCACTTAACACGGGGCCTGGCCGAAAGTAGGGGCTGAGGGGCTGGAGGCTGGGGTGGCTCCGTGGGTTAAGACTCTTTATTTAGGCTCAGGTCATGATCTCAGGGTCGTGAGCTCGAGCACCACGTCGGGCTCTGCGCTCAGCGTGGAGTCTGCTTGTCCCTCTCCCTCTGCTCCTCCCCCCACTCGCACTCTCTCTCAAATAAATAAGTAAAATCTTTAAAAAAAAAAAAGTAGGTGCTACATAAATAAATTTTTATTGAAAGCCGAATGAATACATTTATGAGGATCCCCAAAGACAGGGCTCCTATTTTTGTCCCCTGACCTACTGCATACTCCTCTTAAACATTAAATTATGATAAGCTGGAGAACATGATGCTGGGAGTCAGGAGACCTGGATTCTAGGTCACTTCCATGTGTGGCCCCTCATGAAACACAACACAACAACCTGAAAGATCCAGGCAGGAAGCCAAAATAAGGAAAATAACCTGTATTTGCCTTAGAGAAAGTCAGGAAAGGGGAGAGCCCTGCATCTGGAGAGGCCAGAACAGGCTTTAGCGTTCCAGAACACACCCTGGAGCAAATGTCAGGGGTATGGTGCAGCATGCCAGGGAAGGATGGTGTTTCCTGAACTGGCAAAAGACTAAACAGGCGGTATCTGACAGGGAACTCAGATCAGAGGCTGCAAGTGGCCGCTGGGGAGTTGGCGGGGTGTGATGAAGAAAGCTAAGGAGAGGACTTCAGCATGATCTCAGCTTCTAAATGTATCAAATGGGATGCAGTGGAAAGTCGGCTGGATTGGGACGCAGAGGGGGAACTAGAGAAGGCAAAGGAGCTCTGACTGAGCACCCCCTCCCCTGCAGGCTCTGTGCTAGGCAGTGCACCCACACGACCTCATCCAGTCCTCGTAATCACCCTCCCAGAGAGGGAGCAATATTCTCATTTTATAGAGAAACTGAGGCGCAGACAAGTTACTTTAGCTCTGAATTTCAGGATGCTTCTCCGCAAAATGGGTCATAATAAAACCCATCTCACAGGTCTAGTGTGAGAAAGCAGGGAGACAGAGTGGGAGACCACCTACATTGCACCAGGTGCTTTGTCAATTTTACTGTTACTATTAATATTAATAACCACTTGTAATATCAATCACTAGCTTGAGCAAGGTCACACAGCTCATGAACATCAGAGGTGAGATGCAAATGCTGGATGGGGTTTTCACTGTCAGGCTGCCCGTAGAAGACCAGGAATTGAAACATAGCTTTGGCAATAATTAGCTGTGTGACCTCAGATAAACTATTGCACATTGCAAGAACCATGCTCCGTTCATCTGAATAAAGAGACCAAGAACTCCAGCTACAGAGCCTGCAGGGAGGCTGGAGGAGTAAATAACCAGTGAACATAACTCTGCCTTGTGTATGCAGTTGGGAACCATGATATCCGTGATAAGTACCCCAAACGGGGACAAGTGTCTTCAGGTTGGCATGATTCAAGTGTGTTACATGGTGACACATAAAGCCAGAGCCCTGCCTGGAGTGCCAAGGATTTGCCAGCAGCAAATGGTCTTGAGTTTGCAGTGATTATATTAGCTCCATTCAAAGGCTAGTCTATAGCTTGTTTATGTTCCCCTGGAAAATAAAAAACAGTGCGAACTTCCTAAGACACCATCAGAAACCTGCTACAGGATTTTATCCAATACATTAGGAAAAGAACTCCTCATAAAATCAGCTTTAGAATAGAGCTGGCGTGAAAAAGGGACATAGCCAGAATTCTTAAGGGGGTTGAATTGCAAGCAATGTGCCACCTTCAGCACCTGAAAGGATTTTCTGGGGGTGCCTGGGTGGCTCAGGCGTTAAGCGTCTGCCTTTGGCTCAGGTCATGATCCCGGGGTCCTGGGATTGAGTCCTGCATGGGGCTCTCTGCTTGGCAGGGGGCCTGCTTCTCCCTCTCCCACTCCCCCTGCTTGTGTTCCCTCTCTCACTGTCTCTCTCTCTGTCAAATAAAAAAAAAAAAATCTTGAAAGGATTTTCTGTAATGAAAACTGAGTGAGTTCTTTGGGGAAACTTAAGCCAGGTGGGCTGCTTGCTGAGCGGGTGTCTCCTCAGGCAGAAACAGGACAGTGTGTCCCTGCCCACTCCAGGCTGCCAGGGAGCTGACACATGCCCTGCATATGTGCTCTGGGAAGCAATAAATATTCTGAGCAGAGCATGCAGATCCAGGCCATGCGCGCACACCAAAGAGTTGACAGCTGATCAGAGGTACCGCAGGCTTCGCCCATTCTTACATCCTGGGGTGCTGGTTGCGAAGCTTAACTCATTTGACCCTGGTACATACACAACTCTGCAAGATATCATGGACCTGGTTTGGCAGACTGGGAGAAGGAGGTGCAGAGACCAACTCGCCCAAATCACACAGAAGAGGTGGAACTGGGATTTAGCCGAGGTGCTTCTGAGTTCAAGGGCCCTTCAAGTCCTTGACAGACTTACTCGTCAAGATGAAAGGCAAAGCCAGGAATCAGAGAATCTGAAGGGATGCAATTCTCAGCCCACCATCCCACCCTGGGAAGCAGTCTCTCTGTCCCATTTGACACATGGTCAACCCTCTGCAGGGACATGTCCCCTAACAGGGGCTCACCATCTGCTCCCGTTGTAAGAGGTTCTTTGTTCCACTAACACAGAGAAGGTCAGCTTTCCTTGAGTACCTGACTTGGCATAGTTTTTCCCCTCCCTCACTGCACGTTAAATACACCAGAGGATTTTTAAAAGGACGCCTATGCTCCCTTTCATGATGGTAATCACTCATGTAGCTCATGAGTTTAGATTCTCGCCAGGCAAACATGTTCTTAGAGCACGTATCTATTCCACTTGGATATTCATAAACCCTATCACGCGGTGCCAAGGCTGGCTGCGTCACTTTGCTGCCCCCCCCCCCCAACACCCCCCCCCCCCCCCTTTGCTGGTTGAACTTTCTCGACCATTCCACGGGAGGACACAAAGCCTGCTCTGCCCCTTTTCTCCCCTCACAGGGACACAAAGAGATGCTCTCAGACAACAAACCAGAGCACATGGCACAGGCGTGGGGTGGGTGGTGGGGCTCAGACTGCCCAGCTGAGCCCCATTCAAAGTGAAAAACTGGCATTGATGTAGTTACTGTCTAGGGAGACTCTGCAAAAGACAGGAGGCCTAGATATAGACCTGGGAGTCACAGCTGCAGAGGGAGCCCCCGACAAACCAACTCTCTGAACTCAAGGACATGCCCCCTTGATAAAATTCAGCAGCTCAGCATCCTGGAGATTTAGTATTCAGAGAAAGGGCAGCATCCTGCTGGCATCTTTATGATCACAAGAACAGCAATGCCAAATGGGTTCTGGGGATGTCACTTCCAAAGAACCAGGGGTCCTTTCTGACTTGGCATTGTGCCTGCCACATCGTAGATATATATTAAGAACAAATATTTTAATAATAAATGAATAAAGAAATAATAAAAGAACACACATCAAACACAAATATCTCACACACAGATTTGGGGGAAAAAGCACCTCAAACGACATGCATCAATATCTGAACTGTTTCCCCCGAAGAAGCAGACTCTCCCCAGACTGTTCATGGGTCAGACTTCATAGGCTGAATTCTCTCATGTGTCCTTTTTCAGGATATTCTGGTAAGGAAACAGAACCACGAGGACCCACCATGGGTCAGACTTCATAGGCTGAATTATCTCATGTGTCTCTTTTCAGGATATTCTGGTAAGGAAACAGAACCACGAGGGGAAGCAAACCAGGTGTCCTCAGACCAACTGGACTAAAACAAGCCTGACCCCCACAGAGGCTGGATCTGGGTTAGACTGCCCAAAGGCATTCCAAGGCCATTGTGTCCTAACACGGATGGCCCTGAGCATGGAACACCTGTGCTTGGATGTCTAAAAGGCACCTCAAATGCAGTGTGTTCAGATTCTCAAATCGAGAGACCTCTACCCAAACCAGGTTTTCTCCCACCTTTTTTGTTTTTTTAAGCTTAGAATAGCAGGAAACCTGGTGGTTGGTGTTTTGGTCTTTTTTAAATTTTTTATTTAAATTCAATTTCGTTAACATATAGTGTATTATTAGTTTCAGGGGTAAAATTTAGCGATTCATCAGTTGCATATAACCCCCAGTGCTCATTACATCACATGTCCTCTTTAATGCCCATCACCCAGTTACCCCTCCTCCTCCCATCTCCCCTCCAGCAACCCTCCATTTGTTCCCTATAGTTAAGAGTCTCTTATGGTTTGTCTCCCTCTCAGTTTTTATCTAATGTTATTTTCCTTCCCTTCTCCTATGTTCATCTTTTTGTTTCTTAAATTACACATATGAGTGAAATCATATGGTATTTGTCTTTCTCTGACTTACTTCGCTTAGCATAATACCCTCTAGTTCCATCCACACCATTGTAAATGGCAAGATTCCATCCTTTTTGATAGCTGAGTAATATTCATGTGTGTGTGTGTGTATCTCACATCTTTTTTATCCATTCATTTGTTGATGGACATCTGGCCTCTTTCCATATTTTGGCTATTATGGACATTGATGCTATAAATATTAGGTTATATGTGCCCCTTCAAATCATTATTTTTGTATCCTTTGGATAAATACCAGTAGTGCAAACTGCTAAGGGTACCTCTATTTTTAACTTTTTGAAGAACCTTCATACTGTCTTCCAGAGTGGCTGCACCAGCTTGCATTCCCAACAGTGTAAGAGGGCTCCCCTTTCTGCACATCCTCACTAACATCTGTCTTTTCCTGACTTGTTAATTTTAGCCATTCTGACAGGTGTGAGGTGGTAGCTCATTGTGGTTTTCATTTGTATTTCCCTGATGCTGAGTGATGTTGAGCATTTTTTCATGTGTCTGTTGGCCATTTGTATGTCTTCTTTGTGGAGAAATGTCTGTTCATGTCTTCTGCCCATTTCTTGACTGGATTTTTTGTTTTTTGAGTGTTGAGTTTGATAAGTTGTTCTTTATATTCTTTCCTCATAGCTATATCTAAGCCATCAAGTCCTGCAATTCTACCTCCTAAATATCTCAACCCCCCTCATCCCCTCATCTCTGCCATCACTACTCCAGCTCTGCCCAACATTATTTCTCACTGGGACGGATGCAAAGCCTACTCTGAACTCGTTTTCCCACAACCACTCATGTACCCTTCAACCCATTCTTAAGATCACTGTCAAAAAGATCTCTTGTAAATACCAAATTGGTCATAATCACTCTCCACATGTGCAACACACACATATTTTGCTCCAAAGCCTTGAATGGTCCCAACGCTATTAGAATTAAGAAAAAAAAAAATCCTTAACAAGGCCCTGATTTCCCTTTCCAGTTTCTTCTCTTCTCTTCCCTGCTCTCTATACTCAAGTCATACTGAGTCTCTCAGTTCTCTAAAAGCACTAAGCTGCCTCTCACCTTTGGGGCCATGTTGGTACATATGCCTAGAAAGCTTTCTCCCCAACCCCACCCATTCCCTTCACCTCATAAACTCCTAATGACCCTTCAGATCTCAGCCCAGATGTCACTTCCTCAGCAAATAGGTCAGGATCCCTGTTATATGCTCTCATGGCAGCTTGTCCCTTTCTCTCATAGCATGTATTCTAGTTTGTAATTTTACATGACAGGTGCAACTAGTTCAATAGCTCCATGCATGTGGTATTCATGCAGTCCTCCTCATATTATGGGGTGTACATTATTAATCCTATTTTGCTGAAGAAGAAACTGAGACTCAGAGGGAGCTGGCTAAAACATGGTAGGGCCAGGATTTACACCTCAGTCTGACTCTAAAATCTCTAGTCTTAATTACCACCTGCTGCCCAGTAAAATGGAGCTAATCATACCTATTCATAGTGATGTCATGAAAATTCCAACACAGTAGGCACTGGGTAAGGGGTGGCTGTTATGATTATTGTGGTGTTGGAGGCATTGTGGGGTGATCATTTACCATTTTGCCCAGGAGAGAGCTAATCTGATTGCCGTTCTGGGGCTGAAACAGTTGGACTTGGTTTGAAAAAGAGACTTTTATGAAAAGCAGCATGCTGTGGCAGTTCCAACACCGAGGATGTGGAGAGGGGAGCTGATGTGCTAAAAAAACCAACCCTAAGATCTCTGGCCCCAGG
Organism: Mirounga leonina; assembly: GCF_011800145.1. Taxonomy (NCBI): domain Eukaryota; kingdom Metazoa; phylum Chordata; class Mammalia; order Carnivora; family Phocidae; genus Mirounga; species Mirounga leonina. The sequence continues at coordinate 263,651 of NW_023270852.1, read as the reverse complement.
AACTAACCATTCTGAATGAACTCGGGTTTCTCACGGTAAGCCCAGACATTGGGCCTGCATGGGGAATCCAAACCTACAATAGTTCCTTGAATTTCTTTCACTACTTCTTTTTCTATGTCCCTGGAGCAGAGTAAAAGAGAGAACACACTGCGTTTGGAGTCAGATTCCAAGTCTGAATTCTGACATATCGAGGGCTAAGCAAGCAGGGATCCACCAAGGCGCCTGGGCCTCAGTCAGAGCCTCAGGGTCCCAGGAAGCCAGGAGACGACAAAGGACCACATGTCATTCTCTGGACCTGCTTGGGGCTGATCCACTCTTCTGAGTCCCCCCTTTTCCTGTCACTCACCTGTGGCCATGTAAAGGAAGAAAGCAGCCAAAGGAAATGAGTTCCTACTATATGTCAAGAACTTTTACATGCATATTCTGATGTAGTAAGTTAATCCTCACAAATATTGTGAGCAATAAGAGCTATTATTCTCATTTTATAACAAAGGAAACTGCATTTTAAAGAGATTAAATGACCTGTAGTGATTAAATCACTACACAGTAAGAGGTGCAAGAGATTCAAATCCAGTTTTGTTAGGTTCTGAAATCTGTATTTCTATTTACCATATCAAAAGACTAAGAAACCTGAGTGTACAGGAAGAATTCTGGAAATTACTTGGATGTGCAGAGTGGTAGCGAAGCCCATTTGTTCCTTCCTTCCGTTTACTAAGCACCTCCTTTGTGCCCAATATTGTGCTGGATGCCAGCGATATAAAGGTGGGCAAGATATGGCCCCTGCTTCTCAGAGGGTCACAGCATAGTGAGGGAGGCTCTCCAGGGAAAAAAGGCTAAGACAACATCAGGAAACTGAGCAAGAGAAAGAAGGCAGAGGATTCTAAAACATCAGAACCAGATGGGGTTCTTGGAAGACAACTACTCAAAACCTGGCTGCATCACCTGGAATCACCTGGAATCACGTGGAAGATCATTGGAACTAAAAATTTCCAAGTATTCAATTCCCAGTTCCACAAATGTGCAAGTGGGCCCGGGAATCAGTACATTTCACCATTATCCTAAGTGGTTTGGTAGAACTGGCTCCCAGTCCCCTTCACTTGGCAGGTATGAGAGCAGACGGGCACAAAGGGAACATGACTAACCCAAGGACACACAAGAGTCCATGCTTCAGACTCAGGTCTCCAGCTCCCAGCCAAATGACTTGAAGTCACTTTTCAAAACTTCAGAATGATTTACTTTTAAGCATTACATATGCATTTATAAATGCACATAGGACATATTTTATGCACATGTATAGGCAGTTCTTTCGGGACAACATTACATGCCTACTGGAAAAATAGTTTTTACAAAAGCACAGTGTGGAAAATCACACAGATCAATTTAGAAGACTAAAGTAGACATACAGAATGGATATAGGTTTTCATAATCAAAACCAGTATTCTCTGCCCTCTCCTACCTCTGACCACCTCCATCCTCGGGGAGCGCTACAGAGCAATAAACTTTATTAATTAATCAAGGACAGTGCTTCAAGGTACAGGTTCCCAGACTGTGATGAAGGGAAGGGAAAAGCACCTGACAAACAAGCACTTCAGGTTGGCTAAAGCCTTGTATACCTACAGCATCTTTCTCCACCCAGGAGGGGACATTCTGGTCACTGAAAAATTGCTGAGCCTCCTGCTCCTGACTTCTCCACAGGCAGCTCAATTCCCTTGCCTCCCTTGAATATCAGAAAGATCCTCTGTCCTTCCAGCCTTAGATTCCTTCCACCAGATACATGTAGGTGACAGGCAAAGGTCAGAGGTACAGAGGTTCTGAGGCTTGAGGGGAGGCAGGCCTTTCTGCAGGTGTTCTGTGAGCTCACTGAGGTACTGCTCACCAGCCACCTCCTGGGTCTCCTTCTTTTTCAGTTTCACTGAGGTTTGCCCAGACTGCTTGTTGGAGTACTCTGACAGCAAACTCTGCATGCTCTGCCTCAGTTTCCTCACATCCTGCTTTGTGGTAGTCTTGCCCGATTCCAATCCCATTTACCAATATGCGTGTCATCTTTGCGCAGGGGCCCTGCCATTCCAATTTTAGCATATGTGCTGCCGAAGCGAGCCCCCAATTCCATCACTTTCTGAGGCCCAGCTACCAGAGCTAACCCTTCCTCTTCCACTCGTAGGCCCCAGGCTCCGCAGAAGCGGTGGTTAGAGAGGCAGGTAGGAGACTCAGCAGAGCTCCGTGTTAGAGACGCCAAATGCAGAAAGGGTTCCAAGGAGGGGTGCAAGAGCAGTGCTGGGTGGGGAGGGGGCCTCAGGAGGACTGGAGGAGAGGTGGACTCAGCTCCCTGGCCTCCCCACCCTGGCTCTGTCACTGATATGCGAGGCAAGTCACACCCTTCTTTTAGCCTCATTTTTCTCATCTGTAAGTGAAGAAATTGAATTAGCTTGTGTCCATGGTTCCCATCCAGATTCTGAAATTCTATTTTTCTCTTTTTGGCATTGGATACAAATGACTAAGATTGACACTATGACTCAATAATAAATGTTTCTAACCCAGAACTACAGATCCTGAAATCTGAGAGCTAGAAGAGATTGACCGATCCAGTTTTTTCTTTCCTACCCATTTGATGATAAGGAAATTAAGGCCCAGAGAGGGGATTATAAATTCTCTGACAGTTGGGACTATCTGTCTCATTCCCCACTGCATGCCTGGCGCATTTTCAAAATGTTTGTTGAATGAATGAATGAACAAATAACCTCCCTCCAAGGTCATGCGGCCTGGCCTGGGGGCAGGGGAAATATCCTCACTCCTTGCCTGGAGGGAGGGAGCAGGATAAGACAGAAGCCTCAGGCTGCTTCTGGCCCTTGAAGGTATGGCGCTCTCCAGCTGGAGAGCCAGAACAGAGCCAGGAACAAATTCTCAAGGCTGGTGGTGCCAGCGGCGGTTGGCCACAGAGTGGGCTTCTGCTAGAGTCCTCCGAGCTGTGCATAATGAATCACGATATGTCAATTACTATATTCTGTTAACAAGCTCGTGTCCGCCTGTGCACCGCCAGTGAGTGCCCTGCAATTTGCCACAGATATGTGGCGGAGCAAGTGGGGCAGGGGATTTCGAGACCTTCCAGGCCCAGGGAAATCAGGTGGTCGGTTTGTTTTTGGCAACTACTGGCCGCAGCGATTGGGCAGCAGTATGTAGGGATGTACGTTCTCCTTTCTAGGGAGCAGGTCTGTGTCCCGGGTACCCTTTCGTGTCCTGGAGGGAAAAGCGTGTCTGATTCAGGTAAGTCCAGCCAGAGGAAGCCAACTCTGTACTATTTTGTCTGAAGTACCTGCCAATATGGGGCAGGGGTAGAGTGGGAATTAAAAAATCCCCCCCCACCCCAGCATGGTTTGATGGCCTGATCATCTATTAGCAGCTCTGAAGTCACAAACAGGATTCAAAATTTGGCTCTACTGCATATGAGCTCTGTGACCCTAAGTAAGTCTCTTAATTTCTCTGTGACTCAGTTTCCGCATCTGCAAACTGGGGATAATAATACCTACTTTGCAGATATTTGCAAGGACTAAACGAGATCATGCATATCAAACCCAGAATAGCAGCTGGTACGTAGCGGGCGTGCAATTCATGAGCCTCCTACCACGTTCGAGATGTGTTCTGAAGGGATTCTCATCTCTGGAGGAAGACTGGGGCCAGGACCGTGGCAAGCCCAGACAAGTGTGTTTCAGATGTGTGTGTGTGCCCCTCCGCCCCCGCCCCCCAAGTGGCTCCACGGTGACGGTGACAACTGCAGTCATGTGAGGATGTCAGAGGTGCCTTCCTCACCTCCACACTGGCTGCGCCAGAAGTGAAGAAGCCTCCCGGTGAGAGGGGAGGCTGCTCATTGCTCAGGCAGCACCGCTGCTGCCCCTGACCTACTTTCTTACTAAAAATAGCCCCTCTTAGGTCACTGCCGCAAACTGAATTCCGCTGCTCCACTGCACCCCGGAAGCAGGTGGGTGGGCGTCAGAGCACATTGGGTGAGCCCGAGCCCCCGCCTCTGCAGCACGTGGCTGCCCACTACGCACGCTGAAGGCACACAGCTGCGCGCCGGCCGACGGCTCCAGCGCCCACCCCGCCCCATGCCGCCGTCTGCGCACAGCGGGGCTGCGCCTGGGGGGGCGCGGAGGGAGACAAGGGGCGCTCACCGCGGTTCCAGTGCCTGGCCTCAGCTAGGAGCTCCACTGCGTTCTTTTTACTTCACCTTGAGCAAGACACTTAACCTTCCTCTGCCTCGGTCTCCTCATCCATAAAAGGGAGCTAATAAAACGGACCTCGAGGTATTGCACAGATAAGACGTGCTGTACGTAGAGCGTCGTTGGCAAAGAACAGGTGCTCGACAATGGAGCGATGACAGTTACTCTCCGCCGTCTGGCCGGCTGCGCCACAACGCCCTCGTGCTGAAGCCTCTTACGGCAGCAGCGGCCCGGGCCGGCAGGCCACCCCGAGAACCAGACACAGTTCAGGCTGAAAGCTCCTTAGAGGCAGTTAGGTCAAGGGCTCCCACACATGGCTAAGCATCACAGTACCAAAGTGGCTCGTGAACAATACCGATGCCCGGGGCACCTGGGTGGCTCAGTCAGTTAAGCATCTGACTCTTGATTTCGGCTCAGGTCATGAGATCCAGCCCCACATCGGGCTCCATGCTCAGCTCGGAGTCTGCTTGGGATTCTCTCTCTCTCTCTTTCTCCTCTGCTCCTCCCCACCACGCTCTCTCTCGCTCTCTCTAATAAATAGATAAATCGCTAAACAAACAAACAAACCAATACTGATTCCAGGTCTTTGCCCTGGATTTTGGGATTCAGGACACCTGTCTGGGGACACAGGAATCTGCATTTTAATAAGCTTTCCAGGTATCTGTGATGCACTGCCAGGTTTGAGAACCTTTGAGTTAAGACAATCACCTCCTTAAAAATAAATGGGTAAATGAATTATTGTTATTTGTCCTCATTATAAGGATAATGAATGGCCATTACAAAATATGCAAAAAACATGGAAAAGTAAAAGTAAAAAGGGAAAAACAATTCAACCAACATGTACTGAGTACCCATTAAATGCCAGGCCCTCTGCTAAGCAGTGGGGATTTGGCAATAGCACAGTTCTGACCAGGACGCCTGGATGGCTCAGTTGGTTAAGGGTCTGCCTTCGGCTCAGGTCATGATCCCAGGGTCCTGGGATCAAGTCTCACATTGGGCTCCTTGCTCAGCAGGGAGCCTGTTTCTCCCTCTGCCTGCCGCTCCTCCTGCTTGTGCTCTCTCTCTCTCTCTCTTTCTCTCTGACAAATAAATAAAATCTTAAAACACACACACACACACACACACAGTTCTGACCCTCAAGGGGCATCCAGTCTATGTGTAGAGACAAAAATAGACACAGAAGACTAATACACATGTTAGATCCTTCTTACAAAATGTACAGAAACAGAGATGAAGGCATAATTTACTTTTTCTAGGAAGGCAGAGAAATTTAAAACTGGCTTGGAAGGAGAGTAAGTATTCACCTGCTGGCCAAGGGAGGAAAGGGCATTTCAGAAGGAATAAACAGGACATACAAAAGCACGCACAGTGTTTGTTGGGAAAATGTCCTAAGGTCACCATATATGGCAAATGGTGGCACAGGGGTAGCTGGTGTGAATGACTGTGGCTAGATCATTAAGGATCCTGGAAGACATCAACATTGTTGCCTACATTGGGAAGTATGATTTTTTCCCACTACATTTTTTTTTAGAATTTTATTTATTTGACAGAGACACAGCGAGAGGGGGAACACAAGCAGGGGGAGTGGTAGAGGGAGAAGCAGGCTTCCCGCCAAACAGGGAGTCTGATGTGGGGCTCAATCCCAGGACCCTGGGACCATGACCTGAGCCAAAGGCAGACGCTTAACGACTGAGCCATCCAGGCACCCCACTACAGTTTTTTTTTTTTTATAGATGCCTTTTTGGTTTCATTCTTACATGACCAATGCTGGTACTCTTAGTAAATACTGCAAATTAGTCAAGGAGATGAACCATAATTTATCCAATCCCAATTATCAGACATTTAGGCAGCTTCTAGTTTTACTAAATTGTACAAACACCATGATGAGCCTCTTTAACCATAAAGCTGTTTCCATATTTAAGGTCTTTCCTTAGGAGACAATTCCAGGATATGAATTAATAAATGAAACTGAATGGGCATCTTCAAGGCACTTGATTAATAGTTCCAAAGGATTTTCCAAAAGTGGTCTATTTTTGTAAATGAGGAGGTAAGGCCCAAAGAAGTTATATGTCTTGTCCAAGTCACACTGTTGAATGGGGGTGGAACCAAGAGCAATACCCGAGTCTCCTAACTCCTAGCCCAGCATCCTTTCTTTTACATCACATTGCCTTCCTACAGATGAGGGCTGAAAGCAATAAGATCTATTCAGCCATTGCCTGTGATCACTTCTAACTAAGGATTTTAGGTAAGCAATGTACATGGGTAGGATATTAGAGTAATATGTATGTTTACGCACAATACACATGTGAAGTTCTATATGAAAGTCTATTTTTCTAACCTTATCATGTATGCTCCCCCTGCAATTTCAGTTTCTGTTCTAACCAAGCCAAGCATATCTTACACTGTCTGACTTCTGTACCTCTGATCCTACATGAAATGTCTCCTGTTCACCTATTCAAATTCTATGCATATTTTAAAAAGACAGACCTACATGATCCAAAAAGCATTTCCAGACTGTGGGCATTTACCACCATAATACCCATATATGATACTTATTTTATTGCTTTGTAGTACCTCTGGTATTGATGTAAAATTATTTAAGTTTATCTACAAAATAAAAGTCTGTCTCAGGCCTCTGTTATTAGAGGTAAAGCAAAAAACCCCACACCCTCCTAAAGTGATGAGAATAGATTCACTTAAAAAGGCACTTCTAGAGTTTGATTGGCTCAAGACAGGTCAGTCTCGTACCCTGTACCTTCCGTATTGCTATAGCAGACAGACATCTGGGTAGACTGGAAAGGATGGGAAGACTAATAGTGCCCACGTGCGGAGCACCTACCCTGACCAGGTACGGTGCCCGTGGCTTCACATCCATTACTTAGAACGACCTTAAAATAATCCCAGCAAGAGAAATTATTATTCTTGCCATTTTACAGATGAGTAATGGTGGGACCTGCAAGGCTGAGTACTTGCTCAAAGGTCAACACCATTAGAAAGTGTCAGAACTGGGATTTAAACCCAAGTATGTCTGACTCAAAGAACCTGTTTTTTTTTTTTGTTTTTTTTTTTCTCTGCTTTACTACACTGTCTCGGCAAATGTCATTTCAATTCTGGCTCTGCTGTGATCCATCTCTACAGGCCCCAGTGAGGATTCAAGCCGAGTCCTAGCTTTCTCACCTGTGAGATGAGGATAATTATCTCCCCATCCTGCCCTCCCTCCCAGCACACACACACACACACACACACACACAGAGCTGTTGCCATGACTGAAGGATACGAGTGTCAGAGATCCAGACAGACATATAATTAAAGTCGTGAACATTACAACAGGTCATTATGACAATGGCTGGAGACCCTGCCAAGATCCTCTGTCATTTAAGAAGGATTTACTGACACTCACTAGACAGCTTCTCCTAGCTCCAGAAAGTGATTGGCTGCAATGCATTTCATAATGATCTGCAACAAGACCTGAAACCAAGAAGTTAATACTCAGAAAATCCATTAGCCAAAATACTGCGTTTGTGGAGCACTCTAGGGAATCATGGTTTCCCAGGACATTTTCCTGCTCCATCATTTATATATATGTATATGTACACAAACCTGTGTGTGCACACATACACATCTTTTACCAGCAGCCCATTTCCAGAAAGCAGGATTTGGCAGAAGGAAGGCTGGGCTCAGACTCCCCCACCACCAGGGGGCCGGTTATAAATGGGTTTGGGACATTAATTCCAGTTTTGTAGAGGCTTCTGGTACAATGTCAGGAGACCTGGCTGGGGTGTCAGGAGAGCTGGCTTATAATTCAGGTTCTGCACTTACTAGTTGTATAACCTTGCGCAAGATCCGTGACCTCTCAGCCTCCATTTTCTTTCAGGAAAATAGGGATAATGCCTTATCCTAGACAAATGAGTTAACCTCCCCGGACTGCTGTTTGCTCTGCTCTAAGACCGATGCCCCAGTTACGATGTGTCATGGGCTCACTGTGTGCCTGGTCCTGTGCTGAGGCTCTGAAAGCATTCTTTCACCCATCCTCACCGTCCTAGGAGATGGGAACTATTATCTCCATTCAATAGATGCGGAAGCCTACACTCAGAGGAGCTCAGTAATCTGCCCCACGTCACCCGTGTGTGGCTGCAGAGTTAGGATTCAAACCCTCGTCTCTCTGATTTGAAACCCTCTGCTCTTCGCCATCAAACCAAATTCTTGCTTACCAGGGAGCTGTTGCAGGTGACATGAAATAACATTTATTACTGTAACGTGTGCATCTTGAGAATGGAGGGGAGGGACAGGAACTGCAGGAGAAAGATCTGATGTTGTGCTCCCCAAATTCACGAAGTCAGCCACACAGTGAACATGGGCAGGGGTGATGGATGAAATCCTCACAAGCTGTAACAGCCAGAGAGCTGAAGGCCAGTTTAGCAGGGAGAGGGCCCTCCTGAAGACCAGGACAAAGTGCTCCTGTCCGAGCATCAGCACGGCTTCCTCGAAGCTCGTGATGTCCAAGGTGACCATGCTAGACACAGAGGAGGAGGAAGGTGTGACTGTGAAGGCAGGACAGCCCCCTCCCCACCCTCACCCTGACCCCCCACTCTTGCACTGAAAGGCTGAAGGGACACTTGAGGCAGACACACTTTTAAACCTTAGGCAGCATCGAGCTAAAAATAGAGCTGTGAGTCAAGTGTCTATTACTGAGCCCTCTGCCTCTGCACTCTGGAAGTCAGACCATTTCACTCCTCATCAACCCCACCATCCCAAGGCGCTCATTGCCACAACTCGGAGACTCAGGGAAGTAAACGTTACTGAGAGCCTAATGAGCACCTGCTATCATGCTGGGCCCTTTGCCATCTCCTCTGAGCATGACAACCCTGTGAGGCAGGTGTTATCACTCCCATTTTATAGATGAGGACACTGAGGCTCAGGTTGGCATGAGGACTTGCCCAGGGTCACTCGGCTTGTAAGTGGTGGTGCTGGGAACAGAACCCAAGTGAGTCTGGATCTGGAACTCATGCTCTTTCAAATACACATGCCTGCTACATTTTAAAGAAAGAAGGTGAGCTTCGCTTAGGTCTAGTGACTGATGAAAGCAACAGTGCTATCCAGTTCACCTTATGGCTCTGGGAAGGACGTGGCAAAGCAGCCGTTTGCATGATTCACTCCTGTGACTGACAAGACGACTCCTCTTTTATAGCTTTGGCAGCTGCTCAATCTACGTGGCCACCCCACGCCCTCCAGCCGGCTCAGGGGGGTGGAATTCTTTATATATAAGAATGTTGGTGGCCTCCTGCCTCAACGCATGATCATCAGACTTTTAAGCGATAAGAATGCCAAAAATCATAATAAAGGACAAGAGGAGTCAGGGTCGGGGGAAGATAACAAGAGAGGATTTTCTGAAAAGCAGGGTAGTTGGTGCAAACACAACAGAATAACCCCCAAAGTTTATGAAAACACTTTCTTAGCAATTTCTTCATCCGATGCTCCTAACACCCTGGGTGGTAAGTGTCAGAATCTCCGTTTTATAGGTGATGAAAATGTGGTTCCAAAAGATTAAGGTCCAAGGTCCCAGGTCAGACAGGCTGGGACAAGAACCTACATCTCCTAATTCCCATCCAGGGAATCCCAACCCACCCACTCCTTAAAGTTGTGAAGACAGAAATCTGTGAGGCCTGTAAAAGAAAAACCCTGTAGTCTCGCTCCCCTGAACGACAGGACCAGTGAGGGTCGGGGCCAAAGAGAAGCAGCATAATGTCCAAAAGTCTAGGCTTGGGAATCAGATCCTTTTTTCAAATCTCACCTTAGATATCTACTAATTGTGTGACCCTGGGCAAGTTACTTGATCTCTCTGCCTTGACTTCTTCACTTGTTGTGGTGGTTTTTTAAGATTTATTTATTTGAGAGAGAGAGAGAGAGTGTGTGAGTGGGGGGAGAGGTAGAGGGAGAGAATCTTCAAGCAGACTCCCTGCTGAACGTGGAGCCCGATGTGGGGCTCAATCTCACAACCCTGAGATCATGACCTGAGCCAAAACCAAGAGCCAGATGCTCAACTGACTAAGCCACCCAGGCACCCCTTGACTTCCTCACTTGTAAAATGTGGCTAATAATAGTACCTATCTCACATGGTTGTGGTATCAATTAAATCAAAAAGAAAAACAATATATGCCCAGTGCCTGGCACCAAGGCAAACACCTGGTAAGAGTTCATTGTCACTGCTGTCATCATTATTGTCATGAAGGAAGGTGCCCAGCACACTGCTTGGCCCATAGGAGGTACTCAATGAATACTGTCCCATCTCCTTCCCCGTACTCCCACACCTCCCAGGGCAGAAACTCCCCATCCATTATCTGCAGACCTGTTGAGAGGAGGTCTAGGGTTGGAAGTTGGGAGAACAGAGGGTGCTTCTTCCCAGGCAGGCTGATTGGGCTGGCCTCCTTTTCTGGGGCAGTGAGCTGCTACATGAAGTCATTAGTCATACTTCGTGCTACATGCTTTCAGGTCATTCCCCAGACTTTAGTGATTCCATCCTGGATTTTCCTCAAGGAGACAAAGCCCTCATGTGTATGGACTCCTCCTGAGGACCAAACCCTCACAATGGCTTCTTGACATCTAGGGAGAAAGTCTTGCAGGCTGGGCAGATCCCTGCAAAACATGGCGAGGAAAGCCGTTTCTGCCTGGGACCCAACTAGTGCAGTGGCAGGAATAATCACAGGATGGCCACATCGATGTAACAGCATCAAAGGCATGATGACACCATACCCTAGAGCAGGGCCACTTAGCAAAAACACCATCCATATAGACATGAAGAAAAAACTACTTAGGTAGTCCTGCTTCACTCATCCTTCTCTACAGAAACTACCTGACCTCTCCAAAGAGTTAAAAGTCTTCATCCCAATCTCCTACCAGGTCGTTCTATCTGGATGTTCCATAGGCATCACACACTCAGTTATGCTCAAAAATACATTCATCACCTTGCCTCTAGCCTGCTCTTTCCTCTTTCCATGTATTTCCCTTCTCGGTCAATGATGGCACATCCACCCAGTCTACCAAGCAGATCACTGGATACCATCCACGATCCTGCCCGTTTTTCTCCTTCCTTTCTCAAGCCTGTTCAAACTGTGTCACTGAATCCCAATAGGCTGGGGCTTGGTCTTTCAAATCTCTTCTTACTTTCTATCTCAGTTTCTCAGTTTGCCGCTACTCATTTCAGGTCCTCATCACCCATCCCTTAATGTAATGCTCTGGCTTCTCTACTCATCTCTCTGCTTCCAGACCCTCTCCCCTTCAACTCAGCCACCCTCCTGTCCCCAGAATGATTTAAAATAGAAGTTGGACCATGTAACAGTCAGTTTTATGTGGCATGTGTACCCATTTATTCAATCAAACACTAACCTAGGTTTTGCTGTGAAGATATTCTGTAGATGTGATTAACATCTATAATAAATTGGCTTTATGCAGAAATTCTTCCAGATGATCTGGGTGGGCCTGATCCAATCACTTGAAAGGCCTTAAGAAGAGACCCCTTTTGCAGTTTGTCTTCAGGACGGCTCCATTGCTTGTCCCACTGACAGTTTAAAGGCAACATAACCATCAAGTTCGTCTTCTCCCCTCTGCCCACATCTCTGCTGCCATGGCTGGCTCCTTGGCCTTGACCTCACTGCAAGCTGACCAGGAATCAGCTAGGCAGTTACACCCAAGACTCAGAACTTCTACCATTAGGCCTGCTCTTACCTTTATACCCAGTTAAATGTTACTTTGTTGGCTTTAGCTCACATTTCCACCCTTGTTTTGTTCCTGATTTTGTTATTCTTTGCATACCCTCCCAGTTTTCTGATATCTCAGAAAGTGGAACACTCATTCTTCTCTGCCTTCATGGGGGCAGTCTGAGGTTGGAAACTTTGGCAGCCATAAGAGATCCCTTTGCAGGTCTTATCAATCTACTACTGAATAATCTGGGAGAATATCACCCACTAATTATGAATCCACCATGATGGATATCTAGCCCCTCACACTGTAGAGTATCCAGGACAATGCTCTTCTCCTTGAGCAAGTTACTTAACCTCTCTGTGCCTTAGTTTCCCCATCTGTGAAACAAGCATACTAACTACCTACCTTATGTTTAATGTAAAGAATCAATCAATAATGCATATAAAATGTATAAAACCATACATGGTCCATGGTAAGGACCAATAGTGTCAGCTATTACTGCTATTATGGTCAATAAATATTCGAGAGTTGGTAATTTGCTGTGTTGGCTTATTTTCCCTTACCTTCCCCCAAACCTGAGTTATTGAAGTCTTTACCTTTTTTTTTTTTAAAGATTTTATTTATTTATTTGACAGAGAGAGACAATGAGAGGGGGAACACAAGCAGGGGGAGTGGGAGAGGGAGAAGCAGGCTTCCCGCGGAGCAGGGAGCCTGATGTGGGGCTTGATTCCAGGACCCTGGGACCATGACCTGAGCCAAAGGCAGACGCTTAACGATTGAGCCACCCAGGTGCCCCTCTTTTTTTTTTTTTAACTGCAATTGAGTTCATATAGCAACCCGAGAGCCTCAAACCCTGGAGAATGAAAGGAAACAGGTCTACTTTCTGTATTGTACTGGGCTGCATGTGAGCTACTGCAGAGGAGGGAAACAGAGGACACAATGTGTCTAGTGGGGACAAGCAGCAGAAGTCACCCAGAAGTGAGCCGAGTGAAGGGCTCCCCATGCCATGGCTGCCAGGTCACAGTGACAAGGGTGGGGCCTTTGGAGCTCATCTCCAATGTTACTGATGCTCCGTCTCCAAGGAGGTATGGTGATGCCAGCTGGAGTCAAGACTTGGGGGTTGTCATCCTGGACTTAGCCTCTGACTTGCTGTGTGACTTTGGGCAAATCATTTCCTCACTTAGGCCTTCATTTCCTCTTCTGTGGGGAATTAGGCCATCTCTAAAGTCTCCTCTACCTTTAAAGTATGTGGTTTTATGACCCTGGGCCTCTTCTTAGATTAGAGCAGCTAAAATTCTGCTCCCCTCCCTCAGGAAGGCAGGCCCCTCCCATAGTAGAAGCCCATAAACATTTGGAAAATTAAAATGCATTTGTCTAAGAGTCCCTATCATTTTACTTGGGGTTTTAGTTGTTGTTTGCCTTCTGTTATGTATTGCCATTTGCTGGATTTTTTACAAGTCAGTTCTCAACTGATGGAAATAAATTCTCTTCATATGCAGAATTTATCTAAGGGGTGCTGCCTGAATAAAATGAACAGACTCATAGAACTCACAAAACCCACCATTGCAAAGGCCCCAGTGTGGAGGCTCCCACTCTGGGTGGCTTACCTTCCATCGACTCGTGGCCTGCCTTGCAGTCTCTGGGCCACTCTGGGGCCACTTCCTCTGCCCTTTGCAGCTGTGGGCTAAAAAAGCAAGCTACGAACCTCCCACTAAACAGGGCAGACTGAGCCCAGGCTTTTGTCTCTACTCCTTTCCAAAGCCCCATTTAACCTACTGGAAAGAACTAAAGAAAGTATAAATCCACCAAGGAAAGGAGAATAGAAGGAGAAACAACAGCAGACAAGATAGCACAACACATTTCAGATGAAGAAGAGATGGAGGAGGTAACTAACTTCTCAGAGTGGAGCTGGCTGCAGCCCAGTGCAGGCTGAAGGGGACAGTGAAAATGGAACCCACTTTTCTTACAAAACTTGGGGAAGCCTCAGGACTGAGAGGCACCAAGTGCCTTTGAAAGTGGGATAAAGACAGAGCTGAAATCAGAGGGACTGGCTGAAAGCATATGTATGGCATGGTTAGGTTCTCAGATTCTTCCCAACACACACAACCAGGCAACCTACTTCCTAAGCCAACACTAGATATTTGTTCTCTGGAGAAGCTGACCCAGGGAGACCCTGGACTCAGGAAAAAAAACAAAAAAACAGACGCACTGGATGGTGGGAGTGACGATAAGGATGAAATAAACAGTTTCAGTGACAATCTGTGTACGAGGGATGGGATCCCATGTCTCCTTCCTCCATCCTGTTCCAGAAAGTCAACAGCTGGGCATATTTACGCCAAGGCAAGAGATTAGAAAAAAGCCCATAAATACTGATCTCTGGAGGTCCACAAATGAAAAAGCTTCCCTCACTCCTCTGCCCCTCATGCCCCTCATCTTACAAGGAAGTCCACCAGTCAGTGAGCCCTCTCCAAGCACACAGAGCCTCACTTAGTGTCTCACTTTCCAATATGAACAGACAGCTAAAGATTACCATGTTTCTAGAGAGGAAAACCTCTGCAACAGTCCAGGCCTCAGCACAAGACAGACTACAGCTCAAAGGAGCAGCAGGGAAGAGTTTTATAAAGGAGCCATTCACAGAGGCAGAGACAATGGCTGGAAAACTACTCTTTCTTAGGGAGCTACTGGAACATGGGCTCCACCAAAGTAAGAGACCAATCTCAAGAAGGAGGAAGACAGGGAGCAGATGAAACAGGGTTTAACACAGGAGAGCAACAAAGAGAAGTCACAGGGTAACAGCTGTGCAGGCCTGGGCTAATTATCTCAGATGGAACCAGGAGGCAGGGCTCTGGGGTGGGGTGGGGGTGGGGACACTGCTAACAGACTTGACATATTTGACCATATGAAAAGAGTATCAAGAGGTGAAGAGGCAGGCACCTGGGTGGCTCAGTTGGTTAAGAGCCTGGGTTTTGATTTTTGGCTCAGGACATGATCTCAGGGTCATGAGATCAAGGCCCATGTCGGCTCCACACTCAGCACGGAGTCTGCTTGAGTTTCCCATCCTCTGCTCCTCCCCCTGTTCATACACACGCCCACACTCTCTCTCTCTCAAATAAATAAATAAATCTTTTTTAAAAAGGGGGGGTGAAGAGGTGTTTTACAGATATTTTGGGGGCATTTGGGAAGAATTAGTGGTTAGTATATAGAAAATCAAACAAAGGAAGAGTAAAAAAAAAAAAAAAAAAAACCCAACAACCAGGCAATACCCCCGAAAAAGAGAAAGTACAGTACAGGAGCTGTATCGTGATACCTTACTTGGCTTAGCAGTGAGAATGGTATTTACATTGATCTTACTAACAGACTAACGATTTCAGTACAGTGGGAGGATGGAGGGAGAGGAAATGGGGGTGGTGGTATAAGATAATTAATTTTTATTTATATTAAGAAATCAATAGATATAATTTGCTTTATTTATTTACTTATTTATTTAGAGAGAGAGAGAGAGAGAACAAGAGAGAGCGGTGGGGAGGGGCGAAGGGAGAGGGAGAGAGAGAATCTTAAGCAGACTCCACACCCAGTGCCGAGCCTGACCTGGGGCTCAATCTCACAACCCTGAGATCACAACCTAAGCTGAAATCAAGAGTTGGACACAACCAACTGAGCCACCCAGGTGCCCCTAAATTTTAATTTATATTAAGAAATCAATAGATATAATTTGTCTTATTTAAAATTGATAAGTTAAATGAGCATTTGATTTAGAAACACAGAGGTAAATACCTGAAAAGAATTCAAAATGGCTGGCTCTAGGAATGAGCCTTGGGGTGGGAAAAGGTGAGGCAGAAACTGCCATTATTAAGCCTTTTAGTATTTTTTTACTTTTTAACTATATATATATGTGTGTGTGTACATATGTACACACATACACACACACATATATATGAATGTACACACACACATATATGTATGCACACACATATACTCACATATATGTATGTACACACATATATGTACACACATATGTATGTATACACACTCACATATATACACATATGTACACATATGTATGTACACACATACACACACTCACATATATGTATGTACATACATCACACACATATATGTACACACATCATACACACACATATATATGCACACATACATACACACAGACTCACATATATATATATACACACACACACACAATTCTGTAATAAACAAAAAGTTATCTAATAAAAAAGTGCATGCTCCAGAGTCAGATAATCTGGTTCAAATAGTGCCACCCAGTATCAGTTGTAAGATCTTAAGACAAGATGCTTACCTTTTCTGAGTCTCATTTTTCTCATGTGTAAAACAGGATTGCGGGTTGCAGTGTAAGTAAGCTACAGGCACACGTGAGTGTGTAGGAGTGTATGCCGGAGCTTAGTGACAGTATACGTAAGAGCTTAGTCTGGCGCATGCCACACGGCAAGTTCCCGGAGGAGGAAGGAGCTCAGTGGCACATGTGACGGTCACATCACCTTGGCTCCGTGTCAAGAGTGAAGGCTGGACCCTCTCCGCTCGCAAACACGCCCCACCAGGCAATAAGCAAAGTGAGGCCAGGGGCCATTCCCTGTGTCCTGGAAGCCCATCCATAGGGCCTAGCTTCACACTGGGCACACGGGAAGAGTATTTCCACTAGTCTACGTCTGTGGCATTGACTTAAGAAGAGAGGAGCAAGATGACAAAGAGGGCCATATGGGGAAGCAAGGCGAAACACCAGAAAGAGCCCCCAAGTGAGTCAGAATCAGACACGCTGAGCACCTACTCTGTGCCAAGAGAAACCACACAATTCACTCCAGTGACAAGCATTTATAGAAGTGGTTATTACCTCAATCTTCAAAGAAGTGGAACCCACAGTTCAGAGAAGGTGGCAACTTGCACACGGTCACACAGGTATGAAGTAGCAGAGCAGGAACTGGAATCCGTGACCTCCTAACTCCAAGGCCTCAGGCTCCTCACACTATCTTACGCTGCCTGGGGCAGATCAGGCAACCTTTCTGAGACTCCCTGTCCTCACCTGCGTGAATGGGACTGAACCTCCCCTGAGAACCTCCAAGCAGCAACCGTGAGAAAGGGCGGGTGAGTTGGACAGCCTTGGGCACTGGGAGCCGTAAGCACACGTCAGAAGCACTCACATCCGCACACATGCCACACGAGGACTACGCTGTGAGCTTCCTGTCCCTCAGCCTTGTGGCTGCCTTGGGAAGAGGAAAGGATTAGCCTCGAGCTAGGCCAAGGAATCTGATGGGGATTTTGGAGTCACGATGCCTGGTCGGAGCCATCAGACATTCAGTGTGCTGAAGGCCAGAAGGTCAGCAGCATCTTTCTTGTCTCAAGCAGAAAAGCACAAGCTTACTGAATTAATACCTTACAAAGCCACAAAATCAAACCCACTGCCATTTCTCTGTGATTCCTCCGTTGAAGTATATGAAAAATCAGTCAAAGGAAGAGGGGGAAAAACAAGCAATTTTAACCCCAGGAAAAGAGAAAGTATAGCACAGGAGCTGTATCATGATACGTTACTGTTACCCTGCAAGATGAAGTCCCAGCTGCTTAGCCTGTCATTCAAGACCTCTGTGACCTGGCTGCAGACATCCCACAGCCTTGTCTCCCACTGCTCTGTTCCCCTCCTGATCCCTTCTTTCCCCCAATGTGCCATGCCTTCTTCATGCTGATCCCATTTGCTAGAATGCCTTTCTCCTCCTCCTACTCATCCTTTAAGACCCACCTTAAACATGATCTCTTCTGAGAAGCATTCCCTTAATGCCATGTTAGGGGCAAGGCATGACTCTATGGAAGAACAAAACCCAGAAAGTGTCAGAGCTGGAAGACACCTTGAAGATTATCTTACACAATTCTCTTCTTTTACCCATAAAGAAAAGAAGGCCCAGAGAAGGAAAGGGGCAAACCCAAGGTGACAGCAGCTGGTCTTGCACTCAGGTCCTGTGGCCCAGAGCTCTTTCTACTACGTGGTGCAGCCTCTTAATGAATCTATAAATCCATGAATGGACAAATGGGCAAAGAGAGCATTGCTGAAGCCCTGCCCAGAGAGAGCACTTTGGAATGAATAGTCATAGCTGTTCTGTGTTAAGGGCTTTCAGTGCACCCAGGAGGAAGAGGGATTCCAGAGAGATAAGAAGCAGCAGGGACAGCACCACAGGGTAGGTGTATTTAGGGCTCCAGCATAAGCCAAGGCCTTTGGGTGCTAAGGGGTAACACTGTGAGTCTAGGGGTTCATCGGGCCACCCAGGCTCAGGAAGCTTGCTCAAAGGAAGGACAGAGCAGGCCCACAGGCCTGACTTCCTGGTCACTGTCAAAGCTGTCCCATGCTGTCCATGGTCCCCTAGGTGCTATGCTCTGAGGACAGGCAATAGGGCAGAGGCTGACCTCAGCCCCTGCAGACACGTACTATCAGTACTAGCTCTGCTATTGCTTCTTCCTGGCTTCTAAAGTCACCTGCACACTATAAAATTAGCTGGTGCGGCCTGATATGCTAATTAAGCCAAAGCATGACCCCCTTCAGGGATGTGGAAGGATGATGGGGGAAAGTTTGAACCTTGGGGTCAATAGATGTTAGTCTGAATCCTGGGCTCCACCTCTTTGAGTCTTCAATTTCCCATCTGAAAAAACAGGGACAATGCTCATCTGTCTATTTTCTATCCTGCATGGTGATGATGAAATGAAATGATACATGAAAAATGCTCAGAATGGTGCCAGCACGTAGTAGGCACCCAACTACTGTCCATTTTCCATTTTTTTTAAAGCCTTTTATCTTCTGCTATAACTGTCAACTTCTGAAGTGTCTTCCTAAATGACGCATAATGGCTCCACACTGTCTATACAATAAAGTCAATGCCCCTCAGCATGTCATTGGAGACCTGGCCCTAGCTGACCCTCAGTCCTGATGGTTGGCCACTGTCCCTCAACCATGATTCACTCTTTAAAGCCTTCCTTCCCTTTGTTCATGTTGGTCCCTCAGCACACAAGGCTCTTTACCCTTCCTCTGCTCAAAAGCTACCTTTTCTATGAGGATTTCCAAAATTAATCATTCCTCCTTTTCAACCTTTCCTCTAATTCTTATCACTCTCTGCTTGGGATTCTTTCAGTGTTTATTAAGTACATATTATATGCCAGACTTAATTCATAGGTGTCTTTCCCACTCAATGTGAGCTCCATGAGGTAACAAGCATCGGCTGTATTGCTCCATGGCACCCAGAATGCCACACGGCAAGCTGCCAGCCACTAGTAAGGGCTGAAGGGAGGGAATGAGGACAGTACTGTGCGTAACAGTCAGTCAGTATTCAACAAACAGGAGCAGCACCCCTGCAAGCAAGGCAGGCAGAGACAATTCAGTCCATTAAGAGGTCCAACACATAAAAGCACTCTGGCTACCATATACCCATGCTGTATGAATTCCATTTATACTGGCAGTGGGGAAGAGAAGGGAGCCCTGGTATAGTTAGGGTTCTAGAAACAGTCCCAAAGAGAGACTCTGGTGGCGTGGACTAAGCAGTAGTAGTAGAAATGGAGCAAAGTAGACATTCTCAGGATACATTTAGAGGTAAAGTCAGCAGAACTTAGTAAGGGATTCAATGTGAGGATGAATGAGGAGAGGAGAGGAATCAATATGGACTCCTAGATTTTTGGCTTCAGCAACTGGGTCGATGGTGATGCCATATACTGAGAAAAAGACCCAGTGGAGGTGGTCTTGAAAAAGACAAATAAAAGTTCTATTCTGGGCACATTACACTGGAGACACCTATTTAAAATTAATGTGGAGATGTCAAATGGGGACCTGGATATATAATTTGGTGCTCAGAGAAGAGGTCAGAGCTGAACATAAAAATTGGGAAATCATCAGCATACAAAGTTTTCAAAGCCATGGGTCTGAATGAGGTTGACTGGAAAACCTGCAGAGAGAGAAAAGATGGGAGACCAACACAGAGCCCCGGAGCCCTCAGACCTTCAGCATTCGGGCAGAGGAGAGGCAGAGCCCATGAAGGAGACTATGGAGAAGCAGCCAGTGAAACAGAAGGAACCAGGAGAGCAGTGTATCATGGACACCAAGAAAAGTAACTGTTACCAAGAAGGAAGATGAGTAAGTTTTAGAGGTCCCTCGTACAACATCGTACCTACAGCCAACAATAGCATATCGTACACTTAAAAACGAGAGTAGACCTCATTAAGTGACACGACAATAAAAAAATGTTTTTAATAAATTAATTCTTTTTTTTTTAATGTGCAACACAGTTGGACATGAGGCCAGACTTGAGTAGTGCAGCAGACTTTAGAAACATTTCTCGCATGGGGATCCTCAGGCCCAGAAAGGGAAATGACTGCCCAGGATCACATAGACAGCAGGTGGCAGACAATGCTGGGACCAGACCTCAGCCCCTCAACTGCAGAAGGCTGCCTCTAGCTCACTCTACCTCTCTGTAGTTTTTACCTTCAGTTCACCTTTGTCAGATTTACCTTTGCAAGGCCCCAAGCCTCGTATTTGTAAATAAGTACAGTGGGTCACAATTGTGGTTTCTGCTTGTGGAAGCAACCCTAAAAGGACCAGAGCTTTGTGCTAAAATGTGGTAAACAATCTTGTGCCCAAAAAGGCTGGCATGAGAGAGTAATTAGCAAGTATGTGAGCCTCCTTGACAGCCTGGCACCCTCACCTGTGGTCTCATATAGAATGACTCCTGTGGAGTGATACTACCACTGCTTCTTTGGGAATAAGAGTGGAAAAAAATCCACCTTTATTGAAAGCTAAAAAGGCACACCTTGGGATGTGAGGCCATGCCTTGAAAACAAAGGACTCAACAGAAATGGGATTTTTTTTTCTTTTTTTTTTTCCTTTTAAGATTTTATTTATTTATTCATGAGAGACAGAGAGAGAGAGAGAGGCAGAGGGAGAAGCAGGCTCCCAAGGAGCAGAGAGCCCGATGTGGGACTCGATCCCAGGACCCTGGGATCATGACCTGAGCCGAAGGCAGACGCTTAACGACTGAGCCACCCAGGCGCCCCAGAAATGGGATTTAAACAATAACCAGTGGTCTGTAAAAACATCTCTGCATTAATTGTGAGACATCTCTCCTGACTGCCAAAGATCATCACATTTCTGGCCTGATAGGGAAGAAAAAGTGGTACCCTGAGCAGCCAGGTGGGACAGTGGCAAGGAATATATTTCACTCCGGAGATGAGCAAAGCATGACCTGGGACAGCACACTGAGAGCCCACAGAACCAAGGGGCTGCTCTGCCTCGGCAAACAGCCCAGGAGGCCACAGCCACCCGGGAAAGCTCCTGAGAACCAGCCACCAGCTCCAGACTGAGCAGCCTGAGCTGGACCTGAGGTCTAGCCTCAGGTCTGCCACTGACTAGCTGGCAATCTTGGGTCAGTCACTGCCTCTCTTTAGGCCTTAGGGTTGCTCTGGAAGCAATGGGATCCAAGAGGGCAGCCAAAGAAAGGGAATTAAATAAATAGTGTTGAGACAGTATTGGGTAGCCAGCTGGAAAAATAATAAAGTTGAATCTACACTTGACATTGTATGTCAGAATAAGTTCCAAATGGATCAAAGACTTACATGTTAAAAAACAAACAGACAAACATAAAAAGTACTAGAGTAAAATAGAGGAAAGTCTTTTATACCCTGGAATAGGGAAGGCTTCTCTAACTCAAAATCCAGAAGTCACACAGGAAAAGACTGATAAATTTCGACTACAGAGAAAGAAAAGGTTGCATGGCAAAAACAGGACAAAACAAAACAAAACAAAACACACACACACACACCAAAAGTAGGAACAAAAAAAGCTGAGAAAATGTATTTGCTGTCTGAATCACAAAGGCCTAACCTCCCTAATACATAAAAAGATCCTAGAATTTTTTTTTTAAGATTTTATTTATTTATTTGACAGAGAGACAGCGAGAGAGGAACACAAGCAGGGGGAGTGGGAGAGGGAGAAGTAGGCTTCCAGCTGAGCAGGGATCCCAATGGGGGGCTTGATCCCAGGACACTGGGATCATGACCTGAGCTGAAGGCAGACACTTAACGACTGAGCCACCCAGGCACCCCGATCCTGGAAATTTTTTTAAAGATTTTATTTATTTGAGAGAGAACACAAGCCGGGGGTGCGGGGGCAGAGGGAGAGGGAGAAGCAGGCCCCCCCCGTTGAGCAGGGAGCCCAGTGGGGGGCTCAATCCCAGGACCCCGAGATCATGACCTGAGCCAAAGGCAGATGCTTAACCGACTGAGCCACCCAGGCGCCCAGCTCCTAGAAATTTATTAGAAAAAGACCAACAATCTAACTGGAAAAAAAGGGCAAAGGATATTGAGGCAAGCCATATGATATCGTCCCAAAGCCCTAATTCCTGGAGCCTGTGAGTGTTACATTACATGGCAAAGGAGAACTGAGATAGCAGATGAAATTAAACTTGCTAATTAGCTGACCTTCAGATAGAGAGATTATGCTGGATTATCCAGAGCGGGAGAGGGGGCCTAAAGGAATCACGAGCATTATTAAATGTGGAAGAGGATGGCAGAAAAGTCAGTGTCAGAGTGATATGATGAAGGAAAGATTCAACCAGCCACTTCGGGCTTTGAAGATGGCAGGAGCCACAGTCAAGAAATGCAGGTAGCCTCCCAGGAGCTGGAAGAGGCAAGAAAACACTCTCCTTAAAGACTGCAGAAAAAAAAATGCAGCCTGTTCACACCCTGATTTTAGCCCAGTGAGACCCATTTCAGACTTCTGACCTCAAACTCTATGATAACGCATTTGTGTTCTTGTTTTAAGCCACTAATTTTCTGGTAATCTGTTACAGTAGCAATGAAAAACTAATACAGGTATGGAGAAACCCTTCATAAAGAAGAAAATACAGGAGTGACTGGGTGGCTCAGTCGGTTAAGTGTCCAACTCTTGGTTTTTGCCTCAGGTCCTGATCTCAGGGTCTTGCGATCAAGCCCCATGTCAGACTCTGCACTCAGCAGGGAGTCTGCTTGAGATTCTCTCCCTCTGCCCCTCCCCTCTGTCCCTCCCCACCGGCACACACACATTCTCTAAAATTAATAAATAAATTCTTAAAAAAAAGAAGAAAATACAAAGAGCTCCTAAATATACAAAAAGGTGCTCAATCTGCATTCATAACTACAAGTAGAGGGATTAGAAAGGCCACAATCATCTTAAAGAAGAACAGAGTTTGAAAACTTAATACCAGATATTGGAATTTATTATAAAGCTGCAATCAAGGTGGAATGCTACTAGCATGCACATAGAAAAATAAACTAATGAAAGAGAAGAGAGAGTCCAAAACCAAATTTACACATATATACAGTTTCTTGATTTACAACAAAGAAGCCTCTAAAATTCAAGGGGGAAAGGACAAACTTTTCAATAGATGGTTTTAGAGCAATGTGTTGTTGGTTTTTTTTAATACTGATTCAAAATGAATTCTAAGCCTAAATGTAAAAGGCAAAATTAATAAAGTTTCAAGATGAACACAAAGGAGAATATTTTCATTTCATGACCTTGGAGCAGACAAAAATGTTGTAAAGAGGGCACAAATACCTCAAACCATTAAATAAAAGATTTGACAAACTAGACTTCATTAGAATTAAGGATATCTGTGCATCAAAAGACACCATTAAGAGAGCAAAACAGTAAGTCATTGACTGGGAAAGGAAAAGATGTTTGAGATACATATACATATATATATATAAAACAAAGGTCTTGAATCCATAAGACAAAGGATGCCTGCAAACCATTAAGAAAAACAGACAAGGGCGCCTGGGTGGCTCAGTTGGTTAAGCGACTGCCTTCGGCTCAGGTCATGATCCTGGAGTCCCTGGATTGAGTCCCGCATCGGGCTCCCTGGTCGGCAGGGAGCCTGCTTCTCCCTCTGACCCTCCCCCCTCTCATGTGCTCTCTCTTTCTCATTCTCTCTGTCTCAAATAAATAAATAAAATCTTTAAAAAAAAAAAAGAAAAGAAAAAGAAAAACAGACAAAACCCACTTGAGAGTCTTTGCACTTGACAGAAGAAGCTGCCCGAGTGGCCTCTAAGTATATGAAAAGGCGCTCTGCATCATTGGCTATCAGAGAAATGTAAATTAAAATGACAGTGAAGTTCCACACTACTTACTCTGCAGGATGGCCTTGATCAGCAAGACTGAAAATACCTGGCAAGGATATGGCACAGGTGGAACTCTCATATATTGCTGATGGGCAATATGTAGGCACTACTACTTTGGAAAACTGTTTATCTACTAACGCTAAGGATAGGATCCAGAAATCCTACTCTCAGTTACGTACTCAAGAGAAACCAATGTGTATGTTCACCAAAAGGCATGTGTAAGAATGTTGACAACAGCCTTATTCACAGTCCTCAAAATGGAAGCAACCCAAATCTTCAACAGTGAAACAGACATCTAAGTTGCGATATGTTCATCCAGTGGGCTAATACTGACCAATAAAAAAGAACTCCCACTACACACAAAATAGATGATTCTTAGAGACACAATGTGTTGAGCGTAAGAAGCTGAACACAAAGAGTACACAGTGCATAACACCATTTATATGAAGTTCAACCACTGAACAAAACTCATTTCTGGAGACAGAAGTTGGAGTAGTAGTTAACTCTAGGGCTGGGGTATTGCCTGAGAAGAGATACCTTCTGGGGTACTTGAAACGTCCTGTGTCTTGTACTGGGTGGTAGTTTCCTAGGTATGTGCATAGGTTAAAACTCATCAAACTGAACCTTTAAGATCTGTACACTTTATGGTATATACACTGTATTTTAATTTAAAAAGTAAAGACAAAAACCACCCTTGGTAGTTTTTCACCTATCAGATCGGCGAAAATCTAGAAGTTTCTTTACACACTCTTAGGGAGGCTGCAGAAACAGGTACTCATATATCGCTAGTGGGAGGAAATAATGGTATAAATTCCTATGAAGGCAATAACTCTCTTGCAAAATTGATATACGAACTCTCTGATATAATAATTTTGCTTCTAGGAATTTATTCTTCAACATCCCACAAATGAAATGACATATATACACAAGGTTGTTCACTACATCATTACCTATAATAGCAAAATATCAGAGATGATCTACATGTCCATCAACAGGGCATGGGTTAAATAAATCATGGTACATAGGTATACTGGAATATTATATACCTGTAATAACTACCTAGGAAGGTTTTTATACTGATATGTAAAGATCTCCCAGATAAACTGTTGAAAGAAAAAACAAGACACTACACAGTATGTACAATATAGTACCACTTATGTGAAAGGAGGTATAAAAATATATCTTAGCATTTACTTTATATGTGCAAAAAGAAACTAGAAAAATACAGATGAACAGGCATTAGTTGCATGTGTGGTGGAAGGGTTTTTGGGCAATGGACAAATGGGAGGACAGGGTAGGAGGGAAGTTTTTCATTTTAAATCTTTCTATGCCTTTTAAGTTTGAATCATATGCATGTGTTAATTATTCAAAGATTAAATAAGTAAATTAATTTTTTAAGAGGTAAGGGACAGGGGCGCCTGGGTGGCTCAGTTGTTAAGCATCTGCCTTTGGCTCGGGTCAGGATCCCAGGGTCCTGGGATCGAGCCCCGCATCAGGCTCCCTGCTCCACGGGAAGCCTACTCCTCCCTCTCCCTCTCCCCTTGCTTGTGTTCCCTCTCTCGCTGTGTCTCTGTCGTAAATAAATAAAATCTTAAAAAAAAAAAAAAAAGAGGTAAGGGACAATGAGAGGGGGAAGAAGAATCCTAAAACCACCCTAAAAGGGGTGGTTTTCCAAAACAATGTCATCAACTTCACAATTCTATCTGGTGATTATACAGAGAACTGCTGAATCTGAAGAAGACATTTAGGCTGCAAGACAGAAAAAGTTGCTAACATGAAAGGGAACTCAGTATTGAAAGGACGGGATGAGATCATCTTATCTGGTGGCCTTAAAACCAGGCTGGACTGTCACTGGTCCACAGGAAGGCAGCATGGGGTAGTGGACCACAGGCTCTGAAGTTAGAGGCCTGGGTTAAAGACCTGACACACTGATTCCTCCCAACAAATTGCTCAGCCTATGCTTCAGCTTCCCTCATCTAGAAAATGTAGTTAACAACAGCACCAAAACTCAGTGATTTGCTCTGAGGATTAAATGAGGTAATATAAAGCATTTATGTTTTGCCAACCCCACTGTGCACAGGACCATACAGTTTACACTTGCCTCTAAGCTCTCTGCAAGGCCTTGGGGTTTGGAGGTATGGCCTCTCAGAGGAACAGCCTGTGTCAAAAAAGATTTAGTTCTCACTATTAAATTCTTACATGACCCTGTTTGATGGGTTTCAAGCCAAGGTCAGATGCTGCGCCACACATATTACAAAGGTGCAAAGGTTCAGTAATGGGAAATCATCACTGAAATGAAGGGGAAAAAAAGATTCTTACATAGATTATCGCTCCAATTTGGTGAGAGAGCTGGCTTTGCTTGGAGGAGGAGGCATGACACTTTCTTGCCAAATACCTAACCCTTTAACAATGCCTCTCTGGCGAGCCTGAATGCTCCAGGAAAAGGCCACCAATAAAATCCTTTCCAAAGGTCTGCGTGGAGCGGGGAGACAGGAAATGCAGTCAGCTCTTTTTTCTCTGCAGGAAGGGAAGGCTGAACAACTGCACATCAGGAGAGAAGGCAAACAAATTGCCCATTCAAGCCAAAATAAGCTGCTCCTACGGGAAGCAAAACAGCTGGAGCCAATTCAGCCAGACACGGAGGTGAGGGCCCCGAAGCCAAAGTTGGGCCTGGGAGCCAGCCTCTGGTAGGCAAGGATCTTCTGAGCAAGTAGTGGTCAAATGCCCTCGTGCCACCTCTGCTGACCTCAGTCTCTGCCCACGAATGGGAGCCAGGCAGCCAGCTCTGTGAGATGTGGAGGGAAATCCTAGGTGGGAAGGCAGAAAGAAAGAAACGGCCCAGTGAACCTGCCAAGTGAGTGAGCACCTGCTGGGCGCCTGCTACGTGGCAGGCACTGAGCAGGCACCTGACGTACCTATGCCATTTGGAAGAACAACTTTCAGGGGTGGTTGACTGTACACAAGAGGAATCGGGCTCCCTGAGGTGGAGTGACCGTGCACGGCACAGTTAGAAGTGGCCAGGCCAGCTGTGGCCTCTGGCCTCAGCCCTCTCCTTCCTGACTGTCACTTGAGTTTCTCTGCGCCTAGCTCCAGCAGCTCTTCCTCTGTCCGAAGCCCAGACTCGACCTAGCCATGGCCATGCATGCCAACCCCACTGTGCACAGGACCATACAGGACCAGGCAGACAGCTCTACTATTTACTTGCTCTCTTCCAAGAGAACCCTCATTGGAAAACTAAGGAAAGAACCAAACCAAATTGCAAAAGAAGGCGAAAAAAGGAACCTAGAAGCAAATAAAGTAGCAGAGTAGAATTATTTTGTTCCCTAGAGAAACCTGAAGTGTGGCTGCTGCGGGGTTTGCTTCAGGCTGGAACATGCACATTCTGAATCCCTGTCTGGGGCAGTGGATAGCAGAAGCCTGATCTGGAACAAATCTGGCCTAGCACTGTTTCCAGATCCCCCAGATTGGGGTCCCCAGGCTCCAAGTTTTACAAATCCCTTCTGCAGCTATGCTGAGATCCTCCCCGGAATCTGGGTGGGGAAGACACTTCCCTCTCTAGCTCCTGAGGTTCACACCTTGAGCGTCAAGCCTTCTTATACTTATCTCATAATTACTTCCTTCCTTGAAGTCTTTTTTTTTTTAAGATTTTATTTACTTATTTGACAGAGAGAGACACAGCGAGAGAGGGAACACAAGCAGGGGGAGGGGGAGAGGGAGAAGCAGGCTTCCCGCAGAGCAGGGAGCCCGATGCGGGTCTCGATCCCAGGACCCTGGGCTCATGACCTGAGCCGAAGGCAGACACTTAACGACTGAGCCACCCAGGTGCCCCGAAGTCTTAATACATGGTGATGATGATGACGATGAGGAGGAGGAGGACAATAACGCCAGCTAACATTTATTGAGCCTCTCCTTTTGTGCCAAGCACTGTTAGCACTTTACATAACAACCTTATGAGGTCAATAATAGGATATTCCAGATGAGGCGATCAAGACACAGGGGTGTTAAGCCACTTATACAAGGGTACACAGCTCCTAAGTGTGGGAGCCAGGACTGGAATCAAGCAATCTGACCCTAGGATCTGTGCTCTCCCTGACCACCACCCACACTGGATAGGGTCGAAAGAAAAGTCTTGCAAGTCAGGCAGACAGCTCTACTATTTATTGCTACTTACGCTTGGACAACCTGTAGAGCCTCTGAATCTCAGGTGTCTTGTCTATAAAGTGGGTACAGCAAACACACTTTGGGGAGTGTCCATTCGAAGACAGAGCAGGTCCTAAGTCACGTCCTTCCACCCATCTCCCTTCCAGCTCCCTCTCTGGTTTGTCTGTTGCACGTTCATTAGACACTAATGCTGCTTCTACACTTGAGGAAAGTCTGGCTCCCTTATAATCTGTTCTAGTCTATTCTGTAACTGTGTTGCGCCTACTACACGGGAGACCCAGCACCAAGCTCAGAGGGCCTGGATCTCAGGGAATGAGACTGACAGCAGAGAAATCCATCTCAAGTAGGCAATGGTAGAAGGGCTGAGGCGAGGAGCTAGCTGTGAGAACTAGGCTTTAAGCGGTGGGAGCTCTCCTCCTTCAGCTTGTCTCCCTCTCCTGGCCTTCTGCCAGAGCCAACAGGTGCTTCTTGTCGCTTCCTATCGCACAGCCTGCACCCTGCAGGGCACCCATGGAGGGCCCCATCCCTCCAGTGGTGGGGAGCCTCTGCTCCCAGCTCACACGCAAGCAGGTGGATATGCCTGGAGCCGTGTGACTGCGCCCACCTTTCCTGACTCTGCAGCCATGCGTTCAACAGACTGTGAGCCAAGACCGGGCACTGAGGACAAAACAGAAAATAACAGGTCCGCCCTCCAGGAGCTCACCGGCACACCTTGCTCTCCACGGCCTCTGACGTTCTCCGCACTTGGGAGAGGACAGAGGAGAGTTGGGTAACACTGGACACCTTTCCAGAATGTTACCATCTCTCTCTCCCAAGTAACAGTGACTTTAGTAGCGCAGTCGCACTAACAAGCCATTCTCCCCTCTCCCACCCCGATCGAGAGGAATGAGAAGCAAACAGAACTATATACACACACACACACACACTTCTCTCACACCCCCTGTATACCAGGTATCTCACATACATTAATCCTCACAGCAATCCTGCCAAGTGGAATTCTCCCCATTATGGAGATGAGGGGGGAAATGGAAGCTCACACGGAGATGCAGCCGGTGTGAACCCAGGTTGTCTGCCTGCAGAGTCTGTGCTCTTTCTACAGCCCTAGGCTGCCTGTCGGCTCAGCCGGCCACCCTGCTAGCTAGCTCCAGCCCCTCCTTCGTCGGGACTGTGTTCTTTCCCGTATTTAGATTCCCCGCAATCTTCTTGTTTGTGCTGGTCACAGAGGGAGCCAACCTCTCTCCCAGACCAGCGAAAGCAGCAGTGCCAGCATCCTAGGCACCACCTCGGACTCTGTGATTAGCTTGTCTTAATCACACCCAGGCTGGAGCAGTTCCGGTATCCAGTGTCTGGTGCGCTGCAAAGCATGCAGGTCTGCCGCTACATTTTCTCTCTCCGTCTCTGACTCCAGCCCAGCTTACTCCCCACCCCCTCTGCTGGCTGGCAGCCCACCTCCTCAGCTGTCCTTGGTTCTGCCTCGTTGCACAGCACGTTCGGGCCTACTGCTGTCACTGCAGGCGGCTGGGCCAGTCTAAGCTTGATTCAGAAAACAGTGCTCGAGTCTCTGCCGAGTACCAGGCACTGCTCTGGGTGCTGCAAATAGGCAGGAAACCAAAGGAAAACGTAGGGGTCTTGCCCTTCAGAACCTGAGTCAGAAGCTGGGAGACAAGTAGCCTGGAACAGAAATCACCAACAGAAGGCAGGCAGTGATGGGTTTGTAGTAGGATCCTAAAATATCAGAGCAGGAGGGAACCTTGATTTTCTGTTTTCACCCCTCCATTTTTCAGATGGGGAGCCAAAGCCCAGAGGAGGGCAATTAGAACAAATACCAGATAATAACAAGGAACATTTCTAAAACCCTTACTAGGAGCTAAGCACTGCTCTATGTGCTTTATATATATTAACTCCTAGAAGGTAGTTGCTACCGCCCTCCCATGGAAGGGTTAAGTACCTTGTCCAAGTTCACACAACTAGTAAGTGGAAGCCTGTATTGAACTCAGGCAGTCGGGCCCTCCCGACACTCGTGTCTCTTTAATGCACTGTGATATGGAGACTAGTCTACCTGGAGAAGTAATGAGGAAGCTTCTTGAAGGAATTACTCATAGGCCTAATCATAAAAACAGTGACCTGTGGTTATCTAAAACCAATTAAGAGGAAACCTCAACCAATCAGAAGGTTGGCTTCATCTGGGAGTTCCTGAGTGTCACGGAATACAAGGCAGTGGGGGGGCAGTGAGCAGAGCCCCATATTTCCAAAGAAAGAGGAAAGAACTTGGAATAAGGGATTTATTCAGAGAAACAAGAGCAGCCCAGTCCTCTTCCCCTTTTATGTCTGGCTTTCTACACATGATGTCCCTGGTCTGTAAAATCTTTAATATCCTCAAATGCCACTGCCTGGGGCAGGGAGGCCAGCTTAGGTACCTTAAAAAGACACTCAATGATGTGGATAGAAATTTTTAGAAAAGGGGCTTCCAATAAAGCCTTGGGCAATCAAAGACTTCCATTTCCTAGAATCTCCCCCAACATGTACACACACACACACACACACACAGAGGCACAGAGTTTCAGAACACACATAGTTCTCAGTATACTAATTACTTACCAATCACTGCCAGATTATGCTCTGAGCCACAGGAGACCTATAAAAAGAAAAAAAAAATAAGGTATATTACAGAAAGAAAATTCCTTGTCCAAGGAAAAGCGCTTGACTTTTTCTCATCTGCTCACTGTCCCTTTCACCCTCCAGCCTCATAAAGAACATGACATGTACTCTCATACCTCTGGGCCTTTGCACGTGTGGGTCCTCTGTTTGGGATGCCCTCTCCTCAAACTGCCTAGAAAACTTCCACTCATCCTTTAAAGGCTCAACGTGTCCACTGAGACTCCTTTGCTTCCAGGCAGACTCAAATACTCCCTTCATTATGCAACTTATCTGTACCCTTTTGTTATGCAACTTATCTGTACCCCATTGTAGCAATTCTCTTGTTGCCTTTTACACTTGCTCCTGTCTCTTCACTAGACTGCATGTGTCTTGAGAACAGGCCTGAGTCTCATTCACCTCTGGACTGTACAAGGTCTGGGACTCAGTTAACATCTGCTAAGTGAGAGAATGAATGAAAAAACCAAGTACATAAAAGAAAAAATACCTACTACATTAGAGACAAAGAATCATGGGGGTTCTGAATCTAGTGTTTTCACCCAGCAAGCAGCACTTCCTGCCTTTCAGTCTACTCATCCCAGCTGCAGCCAGGAGGAAGTAAGTGGGAATATAAAAGCATAAGTGCTTCCCCAGGTACTAATTAAAAGAAACTCTGGACTCTGGAGAAGCATCCTGTGACCTTTATCAGGATGCTCACTTTAGCTCCTGGCAAGAGGAAGGCTTCAGGTCCCCGTGGAACATCAGTGCTGCAAGGGCCCTGGAGATCATCTAGTCCAATCTTTCTACGTTGTGAGGAGACAACAGAGGCTTGGTAAGAGGAAAGAACCTGCCTCAGGTGCTGGAGCAAGCGTCCGTCAAAACAAGGACTAGAGCATCCCCGATTCTCCAGAGGCTCACGCTAGTTCCCTTCTTGAGGCTGTAGCTTCTCACTCCTTCCCAGTGAAAACCACTTGGAAGTGATATTCAAAGGTCGCTAGCACAGGCCCCTGACAGTCAAGGTAACGGGCTCAAAGGCATTTGAGTATCGGAGGCCTAAGACACTGGTAGGTGAGAAGGGTCAGCAACGCTTCTGAGACTTTTGTCTTTGTAAAAGCTGCGTGCTCCTGATCTCAGCTTCTGGAGGAAACAGAGATGCCCGCACTTAGGTGAACTCCCTGACAGTGTCTGGCAAAGAAGCACCTACATATTTTGCCCCAGTCAGTATTTCCAGGTGTCTAGTCTCTGCATTCCCTTGAGGCAGGCTCAGTGCCTGATTTATCTGAGGGGTTCCACCATCCCCTGCCCAGGACCATACACACAGCACAGTTCACTGTGTGCCTCCTGGTGACACTGAGGCTGTGTCCCGAGGTTCTGTTACAGGAAACTGCTTAGGTTGAGGAACTGGAAAATACTTAGATGTCTAGCAACAGGGGAATGCTTATGTAAATTACAGTGGAGCCATCTGATGGACTATTATGTAGCCTTGAAAAATAATGCTTACAATAAAGAAAAATGCTCATGATATCCTATGAACTGAAAAATCACAGGAAAACTGTGTATGTAATATGGTCTCGACTCTGTAATAAAACACGAACAAAAGACTGGAAGAAGATACATCAAAAGTTCATAGTGACAGCCTCAGGGCTAGGAATGAGGTATGCATTATAAGCATGGTTTTTCCTTTTGCTTTTTCTATGCCCTCTAAATTTTATATAGTAATCTTATGATCAGAAAAAAATCTATTAAAAATAAATATAATGTACCTACTACAAAGGAAAAATAATAAATAAATATGGCTATAAAATAAATATGCCACAAAATCTGATATGTTCTGAAGTTGTGGGGAAAAAGATTTGAAGGAACTATAACTAATAACAACGGTAGTTGCATCGTGATGGTGGGATTATAAGATACTTTTTCTTCTCGTCTCTGTTTTTCAAACAGTCTTGGCAGCAGTAGTGGTGGGAGAAGCAATAACAGCAGGATTTAAAGTCACCATATATTGAGGATGTATAAAACCCAAGCAGCATGCCAAGGCACTCTGTAAACATAATCTCACCTTAATCATCCCAACAATCTTTTCAGGGAGGTCTGACTGTGCTTATTTTAGAGATAAGAAAACTGAGGCCCATACTGCATTAAGTAACTTTCTTGGCTAGCTAGTGGCAGCAGCAGAACTAACACCCAGGTCTGCCTGATCTCCAAGCTGATGTTCTGTACTGCTAGATGTTACCTTTGTTTTTTAAAGATAAAGTTCTTTCATTTTACAAACTGCAGACAGAGAAAGGGCCCACCTCTGACTGCCAGGGGTCCCCCTGGGGCTGCGGACTACAGAGCTGACCAACCTGGAGGACCAGGGGCTTGCAGAAACAAGCCACTGACAAATGCCAGTATCAGGCAGTAGGCACTGCCCTGAATTAATGAGCGAGGCCCTGATGAATGGAGTTTGTCAAGGCAGCACAGAGCTGGAAGCTCAAAGCTCCCCGCTGCTTCTTGCTCTCTGCGCAGTGGCATACAGGTCAGGAGACTGAACACCACAGGCCACAAAATCCCAGGGCTACGCTCCTTCAGCAAGATCGTATCAATGGCCATTTGCTTCATATTGCTCCTGTCAGCATCTACCTGCTACCCAGCTGCAGGCAGCTTTCTAGAAGACTCTGTTAACAATGGCAGCATGCCCAGGAGAAAGAGGTTCAGAGCCAGGAAGCCAGGTGAGTCCTAGGTCCTCTGCTTTCTGGCTCTGAGACCTTTGGCAAGATATTTAACTGCTTGGGCCTCAGTGTTCTCAGGTGTAACAAGTAGATAATAGCGTCACCCCGTCTGCCTCAGAATTGCCAGAGGACAAACGAGACTATCCATCCCCTTGCAGCCATTTGTCTCACTTTCCTTACATATAAATCTGAATGTCATGCCCCTATTCAAAGCCCTTCACCGGCTCCCCGTGGTAGCTTCCAAGGCCCACATGAGTAGGTCCCTGCTTAGCTCTCTGGCCTCACTTCTTCTCTCTGCTACTCATGAACCCTCAACCCAAATAACACACTCCCTTTTTTTTCTATTCACACTACATTACATTTTCTCTAACAACATAAGGCAATTTCAGGCTTTTACGAACGCTATCTTCCTTGACTTGAATTCCCTCTCTCCCACTGTCTACCCAGTTAAATCCTTCAAGATTGCCCAAACATCACCTCCTGGAAAAGACTTCCCTGACTCTGGAAGCAGACCCATCTGCTCCGCCCTACCGACTCCCACAGCACTACGCATCGTGGCCTTATCCCACAGGAGACGTCTCTTTACGAAGCGGGCCTGTGTGAAGCACTTCTGTCCCTCAGGCGTCCAGCAGAGTGCCTCCCCAGGAATGTCTCTATCACACAGCCCAAGCAGACAGGGCATGGAGTTGGGGGGGGTAGGGGTACAAAGATGAGGGGGCCCAGAGGAGTGAGATGATCCCAAAACAAGTGTAAGAAGCAGTGTGGCCACTATAGCCCAATGGGAGCCAGGTGCTGAGATGCACAGCGAGGGCAGGAAGGCACCGGGTGCGACAAGAACAGTGTTGAGGTGATGGGAGCCTGAAAAGCGATAGTAGGATTGTTTCAGGGACTCCCACCTATGGCAAAGCTCAGCAGACCAGCAAAGGAGGTCAGTCCTGGGAGATGGGAGCCCCACTACAGAGGAAGTAGGGTCCAGCTGGCTGACTGGGGCCTTCAGGAGAAGGGGGCACACCTCCCCATAGGTGAGGGGACCAAAAGTGGCTGTGGAAACCTGTCCTGACTCGGTGCTGCTCAAACACTACAGGGGTCCGCTCTGTTCAGGCCCCTCAGCCAAAGGATGCAGAGCCGCAGGAAACAACTTCCAAACCCCCAGCTGCCACGGGGCCAAGATCTCCCTACGAGCCTCCTGCCAGGCTAGACTCCATCAGTTCTTGTGAAGAGCGTCGCAACTCCCCCGGGGGCTGGATCCCACTAAGGACAGCTGGACAGGGATGAACTGACTGGTGGTAGATGCCCAGGGAATATGTGCTCGCTTCGGCAGCACAGAGACTAAAATCAGAACGATACGAGAATAGATGCCCAGAGAATATATGCTGAATGCATTAATGGCTTAAATGAATGAATAACTAAGTGAACAAGCAAAAACTGGGTGAATGTGAACACACCTGCCAAATGCGACATGTGAGTACTCTAGCTCTGGGCACCACTGTTGTACCACTTCTAAAAACAGGTGATGTCCCTTACTGACTGCTTTGCCCGTATTATTTACTTATGCCAACGTGAGCAGATAGGTTCTTTTGTTACAACTGTTTTTACAAACGGGGCGATTGGGGTTCAGAGAGTACAGTAACATGCCCAGTCTCTTACAGCTAGTGGAGGTGCAGGATTCTATGATCTTTCAGATTCAACTTTTCTGTCCTCCCAATCGTTGGCAAACAGGGTGGAAATAAACCACCCACCCAGTTCCAGTTCCTTATATCCGGAAACCATGTGCCTATTAGCAAGGGATCTTAAGCTGGGGCAGCCCTAGACTTACAAGGCCCAGACATCTTCCTGGGGCTTGGAGGACCCACCTGCAGACCAGTCAAGAAGCTGCTCCAGAGCTTTTTCTTTGGGGGAAATGGCTGTAAAGTGGCAACAAAGCTTCGCCCCTGCCCTCCCTAGCAGGTAACTCCGACAGACTGTTCAACTCTGAATGTGGGGGGCGGGGGGGGGGCAAGCAGGGAAGGTGTGTGTGACCGGAACTCAGGGGAAGTGGCACTGAGATCTCCAGGAGAGGATGCGGGGCGCCTGGGCCAGTCCCGCGCCACCGGCCAGGAACCACCCTCCTCTTCCTAGGAGCAGCCCCCGGCAGCCCTGGGACCAGCCGGAGCCCAGCCACAGCGGCCTGCGGGGCCTTCTGATTGGTTCCCGCCCTGTGCCAATGGGCCCGTGTGCCCGGCGGATGCCATGGCAACCAGGCGCCTGGCGGAGGCGGGCCATTCCCGGGACTTGGAGGAGGGATTCGAAGCCTGGGCTCTGCGCCGCGGGAGTCTTTGGCAGGCACCACCGCCCAGAGGAGAAGCGGGTTGGGAGCAGCTCCAGAAAGGCGGGAGTTAACAGGGAAGGGAATGGGTGCCTCAGTGCAGCCCTTGCTAGAACTCCACCCAAACCCAGTTGCCGTGTGTGTAGAACTCTGAGGAGACAACTGGGATTTCCAAACCTGTTAGAAAAGCAGGCTGGGAGGGCTGGGCATGTTTTACAGGCAAACTGCTGTCCTGTCAGCCAACGGAGTTTTACCCTGAGGCTCAGAAATAGCCCCACATGGAGGTCATCGAGGCAGGAGAGAAGCCGCACAGTTGCTTGCTTTTGGAAGTACCTAGCCTTGTTGCAAAGATACTTCTAACTCCTTTGTGAGGCTTCAACTTTTAGCTGAAGTCTAGATGTCAAAGGAGGCCAAAAAATAAGAGGCTCCATCTGTCCTCCAACTCCAAGTCCCATTGATTGGGTTCCCAAAAACCCATTTTCCCTGTAAAGCCAATTCCTTTCTTTCAAAGTACATTTTATACGTAAGAGGCTTAAAGTAGGTTCTACTACTTCCTCAGAGAGATTGGGATGGGGAGGGAGGGAGCTAAAATTTGGTAAATGCCTGGATGCCAGGCATGTGGCATCATAGAATTTCACTCTACCTGCACAGCCTCACATCCTCACAGCTACTCTGGGAAGTGGGAATCTGCGTCCCTACTCAACAGGTCAGCAAACTCAGAAGAGCTAAATCACTTGTCCCAAGTCACAAGGGGCTAAACACCCAAGTCAGCCTTGAGCCAAAGCCTCTGAGCTTCACCACCATACATACTGTCCCTCCTCTTCTGACACTGGTACCAGATCACCCCCATCACTGAGGCTCAAACTCTCAAGTGGCAGCTCTATCTCCTACTCTGTCTCCATCCTGTTAGTTCTGCCTTCTCAAAGACTCTCAAATCTATGTCTTGATCTCCAGCTGCTCCATCTTCAGTCCTTTACACTCCAGCCTGGACTCTTTTTTTTTTTTAATATTTATTTTATTTATTTTGGAGAGAGAGAGCATGGGAGCAGGGGCAGAAGAGGGAGAGAATTCTCAAGCAGACTCGCCACTGAGCATGGAGCCCCAATGTGGGGCTCGGTCCCAGGACCCTGAGATCATAACCTGAGTCAAAACCGAGTCGGACGCTCAACCGACTGAGACACCCAGGCGCCCCCCACCCTGGACTCTTTTAAGAGCCACCTAAATGACGTCAAGCTTTCTTCTGTCATGTCATAATCTGATTTTTTTTTTTTTGGAAGTTGTCGTAGTCTCAAAGACTCCTAACAACTTCCTACCAAACCTGATCTCTCTCTCTCCTTTGCTACATAGAAACCTACTAGCCCATCAACACAAGTAGCTTCTCTGTCCCTGGGAAATCTAATTCCCCACTTTTGTACCTTTATTTGCACCATTCTCCCTTCTCCATATCATTATGAACCCGACCAAGCCTACCTGACTCAGTTCCAAACCCACTGCCTTGAGGAAGCCTCCCAGATCTTCTCTCAAACCCTAGTACTTGCCTTGGCTAAAGTTTCCTTTTGTCAGCTGTCCTTTGTCAACTATTAATATTTGGGCACTGGGGTAGGGCATGTCTCCCCAGTCAGTGCGGGGTAGCAGTTATAGAACCAGAAGACCTGGATGTGAGTCCTGGCCCTGCCACTTTCTGGTCCTGTAGCCTTGGGCAAATCTCTTTGCCTCTCTGGACTTCAGTTCCCTCATCTTTAAAACAGAATAGTAACAACCAAATAGATCTCATACATACTAAAACCCATTCATGCCCCCCCGCCATCTACAGAATAAAATTTACTTTGAGCTTGACACTGTTCTGCAGATATGTGTCCACAATATATAAAAATATATGATTTGGGAACATATAAAAGGAACTGGCATGGGTTCATTTCCCTTTTCAACAGAATTCCTCCATTGGCAAAAAAAGGAGAGGGCTTAAGAAATGTCTGCTGAATTCAAGTATAATATACACAATTAAACTAGCAGACACTCAGAAATGCTCGCTTTCCCCACTTAAAGGGAATTCCTTTCTCCTAAGTTGCCATGTTGATACCAGGAACTCCTGTTTCCTGTGGCCAACCTAACTGGTGTGGATGGACTATGGATGGACACCCGTCTCAGAAGAGGTTAACGTATAGATTGGCTATAGCCTGTGAAGTGGCCTAATGGGAAAATTCTGCCTGCAAGGGGTGATAGGGAGTGAGTCCTCTAGTCGGTAGCTGGAGCAGTGGCTGGAAGAAACAGACACGAGGTTAATAGAAGGAGCAGTTACAGGTAGAAGAGCCAGACAGCAGGAGCAGTCAAAGTAGAGAAGAGGAGCTAAGTCACTAGAATGTGAGATTTCTTGATTCTACTGCTGAGGGCATAAGAAGGTCTAGGTTTTTGAGGTGGCTTCTGTTCTATATGACCTTCTAGTTCTTTACCTATTTTCCGTACTTATACCCATTCTTACAATTCTAAAGTAACCTACAACTATCTCTGATCCTTACTAAAAGCACCTAATGCAACAATGCATCTAGACTTCAGAAAAGGCACACCATTAAGTTACTTATACCCTTGAGAACAACACGGAACCATGTGAGCCAAACAACCAACCTCAAATACAGGTAATTAACAGAATCAGGCCAGTTAAACATCTTATAGCATCTTTCTCAAAAACAACTGAACTCTTGCCCAGTAATAGCCAAGACTGGCTGAAATTTAAAAAGACTGTCAATACCAAGTGCTGGTGAGGATGTGGAATAACTGGAAAACGCTTACATTGCTGGCAGGAATATAAATTCAACAACTGCTCTGAAAAACTATTTGGCATTATCTACCAAAGCTAAACATAGTTTGGTATAGATAGATATATAGATGCCAGGAGACCCAGGTACCCAAAATGAATGATTACTTCGTTCCATCCAAAGACATGTATAAAAATGTTCATAGCAGTTTTATTCATAATAAAATAAAAACATAAAATTAACCAAATATTCATCATCAGTAGAATGGATAAAATGTGGTATTCAGAATACTTTATAACAATGGGGAAAAAAACTGCTATTCACAACATGGATAAATCTTCAAGAATCTTGGTGAACAAAAAAAAATCAGACACAGAAAGATAAACAGTGTGTGA
Source organism: Mirounga leonina (assembly GCF_011800145.1). Taxonomy (NCBI): domain Eukaryota; kingdom Metazoa; phylum Chordata; class Mammalia; order Carnivora; family Phocidae; genus Mirounga; species Mirounga leonina. The sequence continues at coordinate 224,630 of NW_023270852.1, read as the reverse complement.
CTACTTTATGTGAAGCTCAAAAATAGGCAAAACTTATTTCAAATAAATAATATAACTGTTCTGAAGAGGGAAAAAGTAACCAATCCTAGTAACTTTTTAAAAAAGATTTATTTTTTTAAAGATTTTATTTAGTTGAGAGAGAAAGAGAGAGATCAGGAGCAGCAGGGAAGGGTAGAGGGAGAAGCAGACTCCCCGCTGAGCAAGGAGCTTACATGGGACTCGCTCCCAGGACCCTGGGATCATGACCTGAGCTGAAGGCAGACGCTTAACTGACTGAGCCACCCAGGCGCCACTATTTATTTTATTTTAGAGAGAGAAAGAGAGCATGTGCATGTGTGCATGTGAGTGAGCAGGAGGGAGGGGCAAAGGGAGAGGGAGAGAATCCCAAGCAGACTCCCCACTGAGCACGGAGTCCCATGGGGCGTAAGGGGCCTCAATCCCAGAACCCTGAGATCATGACCTCAGCTGAAATCAAGAGGCAGATGCTTAACCAACTGAGCCACCCAGGCGCACCCCCTGGTAATTTTTTTTTTTAAGATTTTATTTATTTATTTGACAGAGATAGAGCACAAGTAGGCAGAGAGGCAGGCAGAGGGAGAGGGAGAAGCAGACTCCCTGCTGAGCAGGGAGCCCGATGCGGGACTCGATCCCAGAACCCTAGGATCGTGACCTGAGCTGAAGGCAGCTGCTTAACCAACTGAGCCACCCAGGCGCCCCCCTCCCAGTAACTTTTAAACAAGTTCTTTGACTTTCTTCCATCTAAAAACAAAACAAACAAAACAAAACTGTAAAAAAAAAAAAATCTTTACTTAGTGGATTCATTTTTTTTTTCCATAGTAGTATACATGTATCAACTCTGAAAGTATTTTGTATGTATTGTAGGACTGTGCAACTGAGGAAATATGTTAATGACTCTGGGAGCCAGAGTTTTCACTATAGACGAAGGAAACACAAATATGGAATAAGGGATGGCAAAGAGGAACACTGTGGACATTGGATTTGAATGAGAGGTATCAGTGTGAACTCACAGTTTCACACACACACACATACACACACACACACACAGGTTGAGTTCAACCAATATGACATTTCCTAGAAGCAATGACACCCCAGCAGTGATAAGTTCACTTGGTGACCAATTTTGGCTTTTAAATACTATTTGACTAAGAGGAATCAGAGCTCCTTGGAGAAATGGCTGATTCTAGGATTGGGACAGGGAAAGAATAATTGGAGCCCGGAACATCTATTTGTGCCAGGAAGTAAGGAACTGATCAAAAGATGACATGGAAATATCAAAAGGATACCAGGTTTTCCTGAAGGGTTTTCCACTGGCTAAATCAGGGAGAATTTGAATATCAGAATGAATAATGACAGTAGTAGATTATGACTCACTGAATAAAATAAAAATTTATAAGTACTTCTTGAATAATAAATAAATAGGGGAACAGGAAAAACTCTTCCTTAGAGTACGATGTCAAAAGTAATAAATGTAAAAGGAATAATTTGGAAAGAAAATAATTTTGCAATAATAATAGTTAATTCAAGCAAGAATCATGAATGCATGTTGAAATTACTGGGCAAAAGTCTAAAGAGGAACAGAATACTTACATAGTTTCAGAGTATCTCTTCACAGATTTTTTTTTTTTTAAGATTTTATTTATTTATTCATGAGAGACAGAGAGGCAGAGGGAGAAGCAGGCTCCCTGCTGAGCAGGGAGCCCGACGTGGGACTCGATCCCAGGACCCCGGGATCATGACCTGAGCCGAAGGCAGATGCTTAACCATCTGAGCCACCCAGGCGCCCTAGATCTTTTTTTTTTTTTTAAGATTTTATTTATTTATTTGACAGAGAGAGACAGAGTGAGAGAGGGAACACAAGCAGGGGGAGTGGGAGAGGGAGAAGCAGGCTTCCAGCTGAGCAGGGAGCCCAATGCAGGGCTCGATCCCAGGACCCTGGGATCATGACCTGAGCCGAAGGCAGATGCTTAACGACTGAGCCACCCAGGTGCCCTCATTTCTTAATTACAAAGGAGAAATGGTAACTCTGTAGCAGAGAAAGGAAGCAGACACCACCTTACCCAAGCGATCTAAGTCAGCATCACTAAGAATGGGATAAACTGACATCAGGTGCCTCTTCATGCAATGCATTAAAGACACAACATCACTGGGCACCTGGGTGGCTCAGACGGTCAGGCATCTGCCTTCGGCTCAGGTCATGATCCCAGGGTCCTGGGATCAAGTCCCATATCGGGCTCCCTGCTCCTTGGGAGCCTGCTTCTCTCTCTCTCTCTCTCTCTGTCTCTCATGAATAAATAAATAAAATCTTAAAAAAAAAAAAAAGACACAACATCACCTATTTAGCATTCCTGCCCAAAGTGCCTATGTGAAATGCAATCATGAGGGAAAATCAGATAAAACCAAATTGAGGGCCATTATACAAAACAACTGTCCTGTACTCTTAAAAAATATCAATGTCATAAAAGATAAAGACAAGCTATTCCAGATTAAAAAGACATGACAACTAAATGCAGTATATGATCCTGGGTTGGGTCCCAGATCAAAGTGAAAAATTGCCATCAAAGATATCATTGAGACAATTGGAGAAACATGATTAGATAACACTATTCTATCAACATTAAATCTTCAGAAAAGAGACAGGGGACACAAATGCATACATGGGATAAACTGTCACTCGAACCAATGTTCCTTCAGCAAGAAACCCACAGGCACACAGAAAGAGAACCAAACCTCATCCTCAGCCTCCGTCACACTGAGGGAGTCCGAGAAATGGTCTGGGTCCTAGCTCTGGCCTTAGCTCTGGCCTGGAATGCTGCAGCAAGCTTCCCTGGTGCTCCTCTCCTCTCCAGTCTCTCCCTGTTCTTCCTAAAGTACACAAGGACTATTTTGCCCCACATTGCCCAAGCCCAAATTCCTTTGTCTCGTACTGAAGATCCTCCATGGTCTGGACCTAGTGTGGTCCTCCAGCCTCTGTCTCCAGTAGAATCATCCACAAATACTTGTATGTTCCACTCCTCTTCAGACCCCCAGCACAGTATCCTACCACCCCACTCCTCATCATGCTGGGCTCATGTTGCCCCCTTGGGGCAGGGAACCTTCACCATTCATCCTTGGGAAGGAGGGAGAGAGGAGAAAAGGAGAATGAAAGGGACTGCTAACATTTATTAACTACTAAATCCCATTCTAGGCACTTTATATGAATTAACTCATTATGCCTTCATTAGATAGATCAACTGAGGAACAGAGTGGTTAAACATTTTGACTAAAAACATATCGCTAGGAAGTGGCCAGGCCACATCAGAAGTAATTGCTCCCTCCTCTGGACTCTGCTACAGAAATAGCGCTTATTTCTCCTATTGTTAAGTGGTTCACATGTTTGTCTCTTCCCAGACTACATAGATTATAACTTTCTTAAGCATGAGGACTGTCGCATTAATCTCTTTGCTCAGTGGCTCACACCGTACCCTGCACATAGTAGGTCCTAATCACACATTTGTTGAAGTCACTCATCCATGTACCTCCCTCCCACAGCTCTTGGCTCTGAGTCCAGCACAGAGTAAGTACTCAGGAAATGCTAGATGAATGACACTGGATTTATCCTTGAACTTCCTCAGCTCCTTAACAGAGTCTCTGTAAGTAACAGTTGAATTCAGAAACTAGATTCTTCTTCAGATGTTCAGAATTTGAGTCAGTGGATAAACAGAACTGCCTCCCAGGACAAGACAGGAAGATCCCACAAGGCCTGCGGAAAAGCCCTGGGTGATCCCCCAGGGTGGGAACCATAAGAAAGTGAGCCCCCTAGTGTGTGAAGGGAGATAGCACAGTCCCTCCTATCTTGATTCTATCTCCAATAATAGTAACAGTAAAAAACACCCGGACCCTGAGCCATTTGTACACAAGGCCCAAGAATGCTCCCCTTTGCTCAGCTACGCAGCAGAGCCTGCTGGGCCATAGCCAGGCATGGGCCAGGAGCACCTGAACGTACATGGCCCCGACCAAGAGGCCAGGTGAGGCACCTCACAGAATGGATCACTTTTGCTTTTTTTGATGAGAATAAAACAAAAAAATCTAGAGGCCCATATTCTAAAGCGTTATTCTTTCTGGGATGACAAAGTCAAGAATGCAGATGAAATGTGACAGAGACCAAAGCTCATCATAACAAGGGTGCGCACTACAACAACGAGCACAGCACTACCAAGGACGACTGCATCTGCTGCAACTGGGGCCACGGGACCCAGCCGGCCGGACTTCCTTCCCAAGTGCCGCCCCACAAGGCAGCAGTCTGATGAGTGCTGCTGGCCTGTCCCCAGAGGCAGCCTGCTAGAACCCCACCGCCTTCACTCCAGTTCCCAGCTGAGTGACCATCTTGATCACGATGTGACTCTGCAACTTTTCTGTTCAAGACAGAGTTGAGGGTTATCAGGTTCTGTGCTGGGCTACACACACAAAATAATTTTTAAATAAAGTTTGTTCATATTTTTTTCAGATTACAAAAGTAATTCACAGTATTGGCAAAAAACATATAATGAGGAAAACTTTAAAACACCTATAATCCCACCACCTACTATTAACACATGGTGTGTTTCCTTCTGATCTTTTCCTTACCAATATTGGTGTATTAGTAAAATATATGTAATTTCAGAAACACAGTTGGGGTCATGCTATATATTCAGTTTTATATCATGATTTTTGCACTTAATGCTGTTTCCTATGTCATTACTTTTATTGAAATTGTGATTTTAAGGCTTTAGAGCATCATAGAAATGTACCCTAAACCCTAATTTCATTATTTCCCTACTGTCGGATACTCAGATTGCTTTCAATATTTTGCCATTATAAATTGTGTTGTGATGAACATTCTGGAACAAAAATCTTTGCCTACATCTCTGATTATTTCACTGGCATAAATTTTCTAAAGTAGAATTATTGGATAAAGGACTGTAAACCTCTTTAAGGCACTTACACGATTCAGGCAGTACATTTTATTAGGGTCACTGACAAAATAGATCACAACCAGCAGGAAAAGAACAAAATGAGGAAAGGGTAACAATATGGAAGTAATAATATTGGCTAACATATATTGGATGTTTTTGTGACAGGGAAGGTGCTTAAGAGCTTTGCATGCATTAGCTCGTGTAATCTGTGAATTAATCCTATAAAGTATGCGTAGATAAGGAAACCAAGGTTCAGAGACGTTAACTGGTCCAACATCACAGTCAGTAGGTGGCAGGAATTGCAATCCAATTTCAATCCAATTATGCGTGCGATTCCAAGAGAGTACACTTAACTGTTCTGCTGCAACGTGTCATGTAAAAAGTAACGGGGGGAAATGAGTGTTTTCAATCTGGAAAAGAGAAAACTTGGATGGTACAAGGGCCACAGCACAGGGAGAAGGGGAATCAGATTGCAGAATGAGATGGCAGGATGAGGACCAATGGATAGAAATGTTTAAAATGTCAAAATACACCTTAATATCAGAAAGGCCGTTCTAAAAACGGAAGTCTACCAAAAATGGAAGGGCTGTCTCCAGGTGGGCCACACTTAGTCATACAGACCCTTCAGAAACAGTTTTCGCCAACCGATGGCAGAAGAATCCAGCAAGATTTGAAGCACATCAAGAATCAGAGGCTCTGTAGCTGGTTTTGAAGACAGAGGGGCTGTGTGCAAGGGCCGGGGAGCATCACCGAACTGCTGAGAGCAACCTCCGGCCAACAACCAGCAAGGAAACAGACCCTAAGTCCTATAACCAATGAGCTGAGGCCATTGGAAACAGACCCTAAGTCCTATAACCAATGAGCTGAGGCCATTGGAAACAGACCCTAAGTCCTATAACCAATGAGCTGAGGCCATTGGAAACAGACCCTAAGTCCTATAACCAATGAGCTAAGGC
>NW_023270852.1:0-218712 GCF_011800145.1 Mirounga leonina | reverse complement strand
AGCTAAGGCCATTGGAAACAGACCCTAAGTCCTATAACCAATGAGCTGAATGAATTTACAAGCAGATTCTTCTCAGAGTCTCCAGATAAGAATCCAACTCAGCTGATGTGTTGATTTGGACTTTGTTGAGATCCTACCTGGCTTGGCCCACCCAGACTTCTGACCTACAGAACTATGAGCTAACAAAGAGATGCTATTTTCGGCCACTAAGTTTGTGGTAATTGATACAGCAAGAGAAAACTAATACATAGGTAAATGGATAAACAAACTGCAGTATATCATATAATGGAACACTACTCAATAAAAAGGAACCATCTACTGATACACATAACATGGATGAATCTCAAACACAGTGCGCTGAATGAAAGAAACCAGACACAAAAAAAAGTACATACTATATTATTCCATTAATATGAAACTCTAGGAAAAACAAATCTGATTTATAGCGATAGAAAGCAGATAGACAAATCTAATTTATAGTATACAAAGGCTGGGGTCGGGGTGGGCGGGTGGACTGGTCCCATCTCCTTCCCATCTGACTTTTCGGCCTCACCTGTACCCTCACCAGCACTGGAGCGAAGGAGGCCCGTTCACTTCTTTCCCTGCCACTCTAACAAGACAGAAGGCCCCGCTAGCCCCTAATGTGGGTAAGATGTTCTATTGAGAGCACAATTTGAAACCTTAAAACACACATTCCAAAAAGGAGTAATCAAGTTTTCAAAAAGCTATGCCACAGGGGCGCCTGGGTGGCTCAGTTGGTTAAGCGTCTGCCTTTGGCTCAGGTCATGATCCCAGGGTCCTGGGATTGAGTCCTGCGTCAGACTCCCTGCTCAGATGGAGCCTGCTTCTCCCTCTCCCTCTGCCCCTGCTTGTTCTCTCTCTCTCTCTCAAATAAATAAGCTATGCCACAGATTTCTCTGGTCAAGTTCCTTTTAACAATGTGTCCCATTTATAGAGGGGCCATACTGAGAGAGTTGAATATTCCCAATAATTTAACACTTACAAAAAGCATTTTGAATAAGTAGCAGACAGCATTGGCGATGGAGGAACTCGGGAATCTGGCCCCGCCTTCAAGCAAAACAGAGGTCAAATATCTTTGAATGAACTGCTTGCTCCAGCAGCTCCCATGTGAGGCTGTAAACATAAACTGCCACCTCTGCCAGGAGCTGCAGCAAGGTTCTCAGTCACAGACTGTCAGGAGGCTGCTGCAGAAGCCCAGGGAAAAGCAGGCGTCACCTCTGGTCCTATCGCCTATTCATGCTGCGAACTTGGTCAAATTACTAAGACTGCGGAAGCCTCAATTTCCTCATCTGCGTAGCTGGAATTAAAGCAATAACCTCACACGACTATCATGAGGATTGAATTCAATTACCTATATTTAGTACCTTGGACAAAACAGATATTTCTATGCTAGTTCACTTGCCCCTTTATCTGTCTGAAGATCCGATGGCCCAGAGAAACAAGAGGGGAAGTGGGAAATTGTTGAAGCGGGGAAGCAATCTTTTTTCCCAGACCTCTATTATCCTCCATTAAAGAAAAAAAAAATTAGAAGAGAAAACCAAACTCTTCCACAATTTTCTGAACTTGAGTCTCTCTGAATGTGTCAGCTATGATAACTTTATGAGCAAACACACATTTTTATATTCATCAACTAGCAACAATTTTAGACCTCTACAGGGCACTTTAAAAGTACTGCATTTATTTCCATATTAATCAAAAACGGTCCTAAACAATGGCTTTTTTCCCTTTTGCAATTTCAAATTTTCCATCAGTAATAATATAATTCAACATTTATTGTATGCTATGTGCCAAGTACAACGCTAAGCGTCTTTATTCTCAATACCAGAAAACATCAATCTTAGCACTGGTATCATTTGGAATACATTTTAAAACTTGACCATTCTTTCTAACGGAGTCTACCTCTTTAGAGCAGCTACAAATCATCCTAACTTTCCCATCGGGTATGTGCTAATGTCTTCAAAGTGCATTTATTAGTAAAGTAAAATCTACCATTTATTCCCTAATAACCTCTTCAGCTTATTGAGTACGTGGTTCAGTGACCCTACCTGGGGCGGCCTGTCAGGAAAATGCAACATGCTTCTGACCATTCAAGTGCTTTACCCACCATAAACATTCCAACAAACATGAACTACCATTGGGATCATGTCAGTTGTAACCACCAGGTGCTCATCCCACGTAGTCTAGGTATAGTTATGTGTATGGGGCACATGCTGGGGAAATACTGAGTGGCATGGACGCTGCATCAGAAATTCAAAGATAAACAAAGTCCCTTTGAGGGCTTCATTCAACTGGACCATAAAAGGCAGCCGAGAGTTCTCTTACTAAAGAGGAAGGACAGGGGGGCTCAGGAATGGTGACAGTAGTGATGAAGAGCACTGAGCAGAGGTGAAATAAGCAATTTACTGGCACCGGAACAAAACTGAACGAACCACCTACCATTCCCGGCCTGTTCTCCCTCCCGACCCTCCTCTTTGTGTTAGGTGCTGCTGCCGCCATCCTCGTGGTCACCTCAGAAGCACCCAGGAATCCCCCTCTCACTCATCAGTCCTGCCAACCATCAAGTTCTCTAATTCTGCCTCCCTGGTTCTGCTCTTCTTCATCCCCATTGTCACTGTGCTATTTCAGACCCTCAGAACATCTGTGCTGGACAATTGCAATAGCTTCTAATTATTTCCTTTCTCTGTTGTTTCCCTTCTCTCCAATTCACTGGGTGCCCAAGGTAACCTTTTAAATCTCAGCTTTGACTAGCGACTCCCCTGCTCAAAACCTGCCGACGGCTCCCCTGTGCCTAGAGAGCAAACCATGAGTCTTTTCACCAGACATTTAAGTCCATCTGTGAACCAAATACAGCTCTCCTTTGCAGCCTGATAGCCTACTGCGTCTGCCCCCCAAAGAACTCTGTGTTCTGACCAAAGTGGCCCATTCACTGATGATCTCTTGTGCTACCAAGGGCATTTCCCTCTCTGTGCCTCTGTCTACACTAGTCCCCCCTTTCCTATCCTGGCCTCCCAGCTCCTCTGGTCAAATTACTGCCCATCCTTCACACTCAGTGAAGACCTACCTTCTCCATGAAGTCTCCCTAGCTGGAAGAAATGTCACCATCCTCAGAATTTCTAGAGCACTGTATCTACGGTTCTTAGGACAATGGCATTTTCTTCCATGACAGCTGTGTATGTGCTTGCTCTCTCTGTCCTACCAGCCTAGAGACTTCTAGCTCCTATGTCCCACTCTACCTCTAGTACCAGGTCCACAGCATCGCAGAAGAGCACATGCTTTTTTCTCAGGGGCTTGTTCCCACATCTGTAATATGAACACAACTCAACCTAACTCACAGGAAAATCAAGGGATTAAAGGAGATAACATATGCAAATTACCGACACACTGCAGGTAGTCACCAAATCCCAAACCCCTTTCTTCCTTTCCACATAGCAGAGTACTTGTTGAACAAACAAAAGCTTGCATGCTTTATATTTTGCAAAGAAAGGTTATTATATTTTTTTCACTGACGGAGGGAGAGAAGGAAGGAAGGAACAAATGAGCAAAGAATCACCAAATATGTAGGAGACGTGAGTAGCCCAGTCCGACTGGTCTAAACAACTCCCACTGGGGCTGGAAGGGTAGATTATGAAGGAGCTGGAATGTTCGGGCCTGGTAGTTTCAGGGAGTTTTAAACTCAAAAGTGGGTCAGTGCTTAGCCTCTACCAGTCTGCATGATGGAGGAAGAACTAAGGACCAGGAGATCACTAAGAGGCCGCTACAGTGGTCGAAGGAAGAGGGCACCACCGCCTGGCTGTGGTGCAGACAGGAATGGCTGGATGTGTAAGGCAGGCCCAAATGAAAGAAATGACAGGGCTGGTGAGTGCTGACTGACTGCATGACTGGAGAATTCTCATCAAGCTGAGTCTCAGAGGGCTCCCAGTCTCGATAATTAGGAGGACAGAAGAACACCTGGAGAACCGAAGGATCGCTGGGAGGTGGGGAGGACATGCAGGGAGCAGCACATGCAGGAAGAACACAAGTTAATTTTTTTAGTTTGAGGTGGAAGGCAGGCAGAGAAGAGGAGTTAGTGCATGGTGGCCCTGAGGGACTGAGAAACCACTTTAGAAACAAACCCAAACCTCCTTTTGTACATGAGGGCCTCCCAGGATTCACTGAACAAGAATCATGTAGGACCAAGTGTCCCATACACTGACGCTAGGAGCTCTCTGGGGAGCAAGACACACAGGGATGTCGGCCTACCCATCAGCCATCACCTGCCTGGGAGGAGGTCACTTCTTCTAGGCTGCCCTTCCTTACACTGACAAGGCATAGTACTGAAAAAAACAGGTCCCAAGTTGTTTTATGTGCAAAGAGAAATTCAGAGAACTGGTGTCTTCTCCAAATAAAGGCTTCTGTGGACAAAATAAAGTGCATTTCCAGCCTAAAATCTAGCTGGCATTAGTAACCAAAAATTTACGAGCCGGGTAACCTAGGGTTAGCCACTTAAACTCTCTGGGTCTTGGGTGTTTTATTTCTCAAGGGCAATGACAGTATCTCACATGCCAGAAAGAACCAGAAGATTTCAGGAGGTCTCACAGTTCTGAGATCTTCAATTCAGTACTGAGGCTAAATGCTGCCGGTCAGACTCCAATCTCTCAGAACCCCTGGACAGTGACTCGCTGCAGAAGCCTTTGTGGCGTGGAGATGGGGAGAAACCTGGCAAAAGCACAGGGGCAGAGATTCCAACTGCCAGGTCCCTGTCATAAGAAGATACAGCTAGAATATTAAAGCTGGCCCAGGGACAGAAGATAATTAATCTTCAAAGCAATAAAAATATTTAATTCATTCATCTGAGAGAAATGACAAGAGAGAAGATAGATATTTGCTTTTTCGCTCTCTGTTCTGACAAGGTTGCTCTGGATGGATCATAGAAACATTTAATGAACATTAATAGAAAAGCCTGAGATGCAAACAAGTAAATGATGATGGGGCCTGGGTGGCAAGCAGCGAAAGCTACAACCAGGGCAGACATTTCCAGAGCAGAGCTTTGGGAAGAGAAACTTATCTGCAGTAGTTCAGGTGACAACAGAAGGGAGTAGATGGGGATGGATATGTGGGAAATTGCAGAGGTGGAATCCTAGGATTTGATAACTGGATGGATATGAAAGGAAGGAAGAGGCACACGGAAGCTGCCTGAGCTTCCTAACCAGCATCAGAACCAGGAAGTCACCAAAGTAAGTAAGGGGACAGCCACACAGAGAGAAGGAAAGGGGAGTCTCTAGGTCTTGTGGACAGTGTTAAAGGACCAGACAACAGTCATCAGCAGTGAGCACTACAATCCCTCCTTCACCTCAGACTTACGGCCTTTGAAGGAATGACCACAAAGCACCAGAACTGTCAGCCCACATCTGCTCTGTGGCCAGAACAGGGGAGCAGATGTCAAGGGTCAGGAAAGTATATTCAGGGAAGTGTTCAGGGGCTGAGAGTAGCAAAGCGGGGGAAGAGGAGATAATGTAAGAAGTCCACTGCTTTAGACCCTTTACTGGTTTTGTTTCTCACATACCTTCTTCCTTAGGGAGGGCCAATGAGGCCTCCAAGAAACAGAAAAGCATTTCCAGTGCTGGAAATGGGAGCCTGGGCCACAGCCTGGACCAGCGGAGCAGGGAAGGGGGTGGTCCTCAGGGAAAGGAGCCTGGGTTCTCCAAGCTGCCCTTGGCAACAGCCAACATGAATGCTTGAAGACTAAGGACCACTCTTAAGCATCCTATACCAAGGAGGCTATGGGCAGGGGTGCACAAGTTCAGGAAAAGACTATCCAGAGAGCCTCCATGACGGCTGGGCATCCACTGTGCCTGCAGCCCTGCCTTTCGCCTCCCTTTATGTAACCCTGCAAGGAAGAGAGGAGATCTGACAAACTTCAAATTATACTCTCCAGCTTTTCTCTGTCTATTCCAACCACTTCTATGAAATGTTCAGATGATGCTCACTCTGATGACAAGTCCTAGTATGACCCCAAAATGAGAATATATGGAAATTTCTATGAATGTGCCAGCCTCTGGGTAGAAACCTGCCTAAGCATCAAGAAGCATTTCATCTTTCCTTCCCTCCCTTCCCCTCACCCATTTCTTTCTTTCTTTCTTTCTTTCTTTTCTTTTCTTTTCTTTTCTTTTCTTTTCTTTTCTTCCTTCCTTCCTTCCTTCCTTCCTTCCTTCCTTCCTTCCTTCCTTCCTTCCTTCCTTCCTTCCTTCCTTCCTTCCTTTCTTTCTTTCTTCTTTCTGCAAATGCCAACTAGATGCAAGGCCTACTAATTTACAAATGAATATAGCTTCCAAAACCAGGGAAATTATTTAAAGGCATTTAAAACCACAGGCTCTGACCCAAAATAAAATAAGTAAAATAAAGTGAAATAAAATAAACGGGAACCTCTGCTTTGAAGAGGTCTGGATCTGATCTGGCCACCTGACTTCCAGGGCCATCAAAGCTTGATTTCACAGCCAGAATGCCTTGTGTCTGCTGAGCGTGTTCTTCTGCTCACTCCACTTAGCTCGAGCCACAGACTACTTGACATTTGAATTGTCAACTGTCTTCCAGAGCATGTTGGCTCTGAAGTTGGCTTTGAAAGATCCTGTGCAAACGGTTCACTTGATAAGCAAATTTTGGTATGTCTATCAGAAAATGGGTATACATTTCTGCATTTCAATTGTAACGTCAGTACTTGGTCTGAAGACAGAATTCCTCATACTGAATTGAGACCATCCAAAAGATTCAGGGAAAATTACTAGGGAGACTGTTTTATTCCCACCCTCTGATTTCTCCTCAAAAAGGAAAGAGATGCTGTACAGAATTTAAATGGCCTAACAAAAGTTGTCTTTAAAGCAAATTTCAGTAAATTTAAGTATACTTCATTGAAAACAATTTTCAGTCAAAATAAGCCCAATTTTCTCACAAAATAACATAAAAGTACAATGGCCTGGATTTCTGCTACACTCAGCTTTTCTGTCTGTGAGAATCTGAGCCCTCGCTCTGAGGCAAGACCCATTCCTACCAAATATTCTTGGGGAGGCAACAGCCCCACTGAAAAACCAGTTCTGGCCTGATCTGGCTTGGCCTAGGAAGGAAAGGATATGACTGTCTAGCAGGGATCTGAGTGACCTAGGAATCTGATGCCAGCAGGACCCAAGTTCTCTCCTTAATGGTAATTGATAGGTAGAGACCATTGGGCATCTCTGAGCTCACATGAGAGGAGTCGGAAAGCAGATGACAGGAGTGGAATCTCGAAGGAGGACGTGGATGTTCTGAGAGCCCCATCTGAAATGAGGACAAGTGCATAACTGGGCATAGTGTGGTTAGAATAGCATTGGGCTGGCCTCCGTTTCAGTCTCCTTCTCTCTGTGCCTTCATTTGTCCATCTATAAAACAAGGAGCTTAGATGAACAGGTCCTTAGGGCCCAGTCAGCTCTAATGTGAGGAGATAGATTCCAGCCCCAGATGACTGCAGAGGTCTCCAGCCTCCACAGGACAGTCCTGAGACCAGTGTGGGTAGGCCACCAGGATCTTCCCCTCATTTATTCCTATCTTGACCCAATTCATTGCTCAAAGCCTAGCTCAAATGCCATTGTCTTTAAGAAGCTCCCCCTGACCCTTCTGACAAATCATTCACTCCTCCCTCTAGGAGCTCCTGATTTGTCTTGGTGCTCAGCACTGAGCCTTTCAGAGATTAATGCCATATAATTGGGTGGCAGTGGAGGGGAGGGGGACTGGAGAGAAACAAATGGAAACGCAACTCTTTCCTCTTCACTGTGTAGAACTCTCAAACCCAGTTCCAGCTCCCTGAAAAACCCAGCTCTGGAGAGCCAAGAGACTCGCTTCATGATTTGGAATACCAATGGCTAAAGATTCCATCTGAACCAATCTTTGGCTTTTTAATTGAGAAAAATGCCATTCCTGAGCTTTGCAGGTATAAAAGCATTGCGGTCTGGAGAGAAATAGAAGGCAAAATGGCCACAGGAACAATCACCTGCAAAGGCGGGGGGGTGGTGGGGGGGAGCTGCAGTGCAGGGCTGGGGGGGGCGGGGCGCTCGGGGGCTCAGGCTCTGGGAGACAGTGCCATGCCGTGGCCACCTGCCGCCTCTGTGCAGCCTTCAGCAGCTGCTGCAGGTACAGGAGGCCGTTTCCTGACCCAGTTTTCTCCCCAATCTCTATTGAGCTGTTCGCTGGTGATGCTCCTGGCATGCCAATCAGATACTGCAGCCTGCAGTGCAGTTTGCTACAACAAACTCACAGTTCCTAGTAAATTCAGTGGAAAAGTACTGTGTCAAGCAGCCTAATTAAACTGACGTAATTTCCACAGCCATACACTTTTATCAAATAAGAAAAAAAAAAAAAACACTCAGGGGAAAAGGAAAAAGGAAAGAAATTGTGTCTTTCAGAACTTAAGACATTGGCTGTGGTGGTGATGCATTTGAAGACTGATGCTGCTCGGCGTCAATGGAGCCCAGCTGTCCAAGCCTTGGGTCCTGGGGGAGACCTTGGACAATGCTGGCAAGAGCAGGAGGCGTCAAGTCTGGTGGCCCTTCTACCCCTCACTCACGCTGTGACCTTGGACAAGCTACTTCCATTCTCCTGGGAAAAGGGGGACTATCAAACTATACTGTCATTAAAACAGCCTGTTCTTTATTCTCCAGACTGTCAAACTGTCAAACTTATGACCAAAAAAAATGTACTTTCATGGGACAGGTGAAACAAGAGCTGAACTAGAAGGCCTCGATTTGGTCCCAGTTCTGCCACTAGCTAATTGTGACCTTGGCAAACCATACCACCCCCAGAGACTTCAAAGTCCTCATCTGCAAAATGAGGATGAACTGGATGAAGTCTAAGGTCCCTTCTGATGCCAGTGCTCTATTCTATTCCATAAAAGATTAAATTGGTCAGCGCGACCATGGAGAGGACAGTTCCAAATGTCACCAACCTGGAGCATTTCAATATACCCACACCAGGCTCCCTTTTCTCTTGATGGGAATTAGTTACATGTTCTTTCCCACTGTATTTAAAGATTTTCTGTCCTAAAAATGCAAGAGAGATACTTGCCTCCTTCCTCCTTTAGAGGTAACTCAACAAATAAGGTCACCTTTTATCTCACTCCTCCCCAGGAACCACTCTGAAAAGAGGATGGCACCACCCAGGCAGAGGGGGAGCGAGGGTTCCCTAGGTGGACACTTGAGTGACACCTCTTGGTTGACCTGTGGTGCCACTCAGGTTTCCAAATGCAAACTGAAAGAATGCCCTGGACATTGATCAGGCAATGATAAGGGGAGGGTTAGCCAAAAGGAGAAGGACCTTGCAGGGAGAATGGGGTATGAGAAGAGGGATGGGTAAACACAGCCAAACCAGGAATCAAACATCAGATTTCTCTTCTCACAGTAGAAAGGGACTGCATGTAGGAGAAGGCAAGGTAGACAAATGTAAGGGTGAGGCAAAACAGCATGCATCCTCTTAACTGTGGGGGTTAAGTTGATCAGCCATCAGCCCTAGAAATCCTACCTTCCTTATATTCTGCAACCATTTACTTCTCTCCTTTATCACTGCCATACCTTCGCTCAAGTTCTCAACTCAGGCCTCAATCCTGACTCTTTTTTTTTTTTTGACTCACTTCTTGTCTATGTCTCTCTCTAACCCATCCTTCTCCCTGGCATCATAGTGATCTTTCTAAAACACTATTCTAAACAAGTCACACCTCTACTTTAGATCTTTCCATGACCCCTCATCACCTTCAGAACAGACTAAGAGCCCTGCACAGTCTGGTTCCAGATTACTTCTGCCTCATCCTCACCATCCCTACAATCTCTGTTCCAGTCAGGCTAAAACGCTCGCAGGCCCCTAAACACACAGCTTCATATGGCTCATTCTGCCTGGCACTCTGCCCTCCTCCCTACAGATCACCACCACCACCACTCACTCTAAGTCAACTTGAACTTATCCCTTAGGACTCAGTTCAGACATGATCTCTTCCAAGAAGACTTCTCTGACACCCCCAAATCTGGGTGACGTGTCCCTCCTACGTTCCCACAAACATCTTTTGTTTATGCCCTCATAACCATTACCATAGTGGATTGTAAAGGGCTCCTGATTCTTTAGTCTCCTCAACCATGCTTTAACATCTTGGAAACACACCCCTCCCCCGTCCCCCCTGCCCGTACCTAAATACAGTGCCTGACACAGGCACTCCAAAAGTAGCTGATGAATAAATGAATGAGTAAATAAATAAATGTGGGAAACTAAACCTACCTCAAAGGAGGGGGAGCCTTAGTCTATCAAAGAAGTAAGACTCACAGGAAGAACCATAAGAACTATGGGACAGATCAAGAGAAAAAAGACAAGTGACAAAGCAGGGTCTAAGGTTCAGACCAAAGATAAACCTGACAGTGGGAAAAATAAAGGCAGAGACCAGTGGGAGCTCTAGCTAGGGGAGATAGATGGAGTTCCATAGTCAGCATGGGAAGTCACAAAAGAATCTCAGGGTCTGAGAGGAATAAACTTCCTGCTGGAATCTATGGAACTCTCCCAAGACTAAAAAGGTATAGAAGCAGCAGAGAAAGTAATAAATAGTTTAGCCTGGAATCACAGAAAAAGCCTGGGGTTAAAGCCAGAACAAACCTAGGCAGATCAAAGAGAAGATACTGGGAGGAGAGGCCAGGAGGTACAATGGAAAGAGAACAGGCTTTGGAGCCAAGCGCTCCCGCACTTACCAGCTCCATGACCTTGGAAAAGCCAAGCCTTTTATCGAGGAACCTTAGGTTCTTCGTTGGTAAAAATTGGAACACAGCACCCATTTCACAGAACTGTTTAAAGAAACACATGAGGCATGCTATACTTTGTAAATGAAAAGAATAATGTAATGGAAGCCTATTTATGAGTGTTGACCAGAAGCTGTGCCTCTTCTGTCTCAAGGCATCTAGTGCTTATAAGTTGTTCCAGATTTCTTGGGAAGGGGACGAATGCATGTTGATAAATGAACATATTCCAAGATATGAGGGACCCGATATGTTACCATTCCCAGAGGGAGATGCTGCTGGAAAAGGCAGTGCTTAATCCAAAGGAATGGCACAAGTAACGATCAACTTGTAAGCTAGATCAGGGCCCAGCAGGGATGACACAGAATAATCTGTTATTTTGTGTAAATGGCATAGTATGGATGTCTTACTGATGAAATGGCTAAGGTATCATTATATTACTAGATTTGTACAGAAGATAAGCCAGAACTACATCTGTAAGAAATGGAGTGTCAAGAGTGTCACCCAAATAGTGATCATCCTGAGTGTGTCCCTCAAATTGGAAAAATAGAAACCAGGTTCTCTGGCCTATGACACAAAAATGTCAAGGTGTCCAAGAAGGAGCTTCTAACAAATTAGCTTTCAGATTGGACCCTCCACATAAGCAAGAGGTTGCAGCTAGAAAACAGAGGATCAGGTCAGAGTCAGGGAACTGTACCCAAGCCCTGGGCCAAGAGATGCAGTGTCTTGGCCTGAATGAGCCAGTCCGCTTCAGCTTCTCCTCCCCTTGGCCGAGTCTCCTTTGGCTCCCTCACTGTGGTTCAGACAAGTCTTTACAACAGTGCCAGCAGCCTGCCTCAGCTGTTCTCAGGGGACTCAGAGGAAGGGCTGTGTCTAAGCTTGGACCAGGGTGTTAAAGGAGGTCTACAGCTCCCCCAAGACCCAAAAGGGAGGGTGAGATCAGAGGGTCAGAAGCAGGACAACTTGCCACCTGCGCACACTTGGAAATTTTCCCTTCAGGGATAAATTTTATAAGTTTTTTGTTTTACTAATAAACTGATGGGAATTTGTCTTGTTGCACGAAGCCTTCCTAATACCTTGCAAATCATATACCATTCATTCATTCATTCCACATTTATAAAGCACCTACTGCCCAGCATAGGCAAAGGGGAAACAGAGAAAAAACAATGAGAAAGGACACATGCCCTCAGAAGACATCCGAGGTAGATGGAGAGAGGAGGGAGGCCAGCAGGGCCTCGTGGACTCAGGGAGACGGGAGAAAAAGTGCAGAACTGGAGCTGGATCTTAAAAAAGCAGAAATATTTGGATGAAAGCTGGGGAAGAAAAACAGTGCTTCAAGATCACGGCAGGATTCACTCACAAAATTATCGCACACCTACTCTGTGCCAGGCGCCGTGAGCCTGAGATGAGTAACGCACAACAACAACAAACACTTGGAGGGCTTCACCTGCTGCAGGTAAGGTTCCAAGCACTCTACCTGAATTAACTCACTTAATCCTCCCCAAATTCCTATATAGTAAGTTGCTGTTATTATCCTCCTTTTACAGGTGAGGAAAATGAGGCACAGAGATGTTGAGTGACTTGTCCGAGTGGCAGAGCCAGGACTCAGACCTAGGCTGTCTGGCTCTGGGCCGCTCTTTTTTTTTTAAACCTTTGAAAAACATTTTATTGAGTTATAATTGATATATACGTATTTAACATGTACAATCCGATAAGTTTTGACGTATGTATAAAGCCAGCAAAACCCTCACTACAATCAAGACAGGGGGAGCGTATCCATCACCCAAAAGTTTCCTCATACAGCTCTGGGCAGTTGTAATGATAACTCATCAATAGAAACAGAGAAGTCCAGCAGAGAGGCAGGAGGGCATTGGTTTGGGGTTTAAATAATGACAAGTTTTATTTTGGGTATGATGAATTAGAGCTTACATTCGCAAACAGGCAGAAAATAGGGAATTGGAGAGAGGCTTGGCACTTTGAGGTGGGAATACTGATTCAGAATCTTTGAGGAAAAATGGAAGCAAGATTCCGCCTAAGGAAAAACCCCGGCGGGGAAGAGCAGGAGGAGAAAGTTTCTAGAAAGTCAGATGCCAATAAGTCAAACAGAGAAAGACATGTATCATATGATCTCACTGATATGAGGAATTCTTAATCGCAGGAAACAAACTGAGGGTTGCTGGAGTGGGGGGTGGGGTGGGAGGGATGGGGTGACTGGGTGATAGACACTGGGGAGGGTATGTGCTCTGGTAAGCGCTGTGAATTGTGCAAGACTGTTGAATCTCAGATCTGTACCTCTGAAACAAATAATGCAATATATGTTAAGAAAAAAAAAAAGAAGAAGGTAGCGGGAGGGGAAGAATGAAGCGGGGGAAATCGGAGGGGTAGACGAACCATGAGAGACGATGGACTCTGAAAAACAAACTGAGGGTTCTAGAGGGGAGGGGGGTGGGAGGATGGGTTAGCCTGGTGGTGGGTATTGAGGAGGGCACGTTCTGCATGGAGCACTGGGTGTTATGCACAAACAATGAATCATGGAACACTTCATCTAAAACCAATGATGTAATGTATGGGGATTAACATAAGAATTAAAAAAAAAAAAAGAAAGTCAGATGCCACAGAAAAGTCAAGGACAAGGAAGACACTGCATATAGCATTTGGAGCTAGAAAAGAAAAACTCGGAAGTAATATAATTTTTATCTGAAAAGATAAATGGAATCTGAATAAAGTGTGTAGTATAGTTAACAACAGTTATTGTACCCATGTCGATTTCCTAGTTTTTTTATTTATTTATTGAGAGAGAGAGTGCATGTGCACGTTTGCGTGCACACACAAGCAGAGGGTGGGGCAGAGGGAGAGAAAGAATCTCAAGCGCTTGACTCGGAGCTGAGCATAGAACCCGACACGGGGCTCGATCTCACAACCCTGAGATCATGACCCAAGCCGAAATCAAGAGTGGGCCGCTCAGCCGATTGAACCACCCAGGCACCTTGATTTCCTAGTTTTGATGCTGTACTAATACCTACTTAAGATTCTACCACTGGAGGAAGCTGGGTGAGGATACCCAGGATTCCCTGTACTATTTCTTATAGCTTCCTGTAAGTCTGTAATTATTTCAAGAAAAAAGTTTTTTTTTTAAAGGAACTAACTGAACTAATTGAACATCTAATTTATGCTAGGCATTGTACTGGACACTTTCCTTAATAAATGATCATTTAACCCTCAAATAATCCTATTAAGCATAACTATTCTCATTTTATAGCTGAAAAAGTGAGACACACAAGAAAGGACTTGCCAAAGTCACCACCTAGTTAATGAAGAAGCTAAACTGTTATTCTACTCCAACGTGCATAAATTCCACCTAAACAGCCCTGACAAGTCACCTCTTGGCTCCTGCGTGAACAAGTCCCAGCCCTTGTGCTTTATATTTGACTTTAGAATAAGCTACCTAACCCCACCCTAGCCCCAGTTTTCTCATCAGTAAAACGGATCAACAACTCCTGTCCTAATTAGTTCACGAGATTTTTGTGAGATTCCAATGAGACAGAGTGTGAAAGCTCCTTGCAAGCTGTTCAAGTCTGTGCATGGCTGGGGGACTGACATTCCGAAACTGACTGTGAATAAGGTCAGTCCTGGCAAAACAGAGGGAAGGAAAAGTATCTACCCTAGCAACTCCTGCTGACCTGTCCTTTTGGGTAGTATATGACCCTGGGGATGTACCAGCTACCAGCAGCATCTGGCCAAGGGCAGGCAGTCCTCTGCATGGGCCTGTGTCAGCAAACTGGACCCAATCACCATCCTCCCTCCACCAACCCCGCTTTCCCCCAGCCCCACGCACATATGGTGCCCTTGTCTCTGCAGATGTCCTGTGCCCCCCAAAGCTTCAGCTCTTTGTAGAAGAGCATTCTTCTATGAGGCTACTGGAAATACACCCTCTGGTCCAGGGCCCATGGCCCCCAGCCCTTGTTCAAAGTTGTCTAGCATGCTGAATTCAGGCAGGATGTCCTCAGTACACCCAGAAACTAAGAAATTAGCAGCTCCAGATTGTGGTAGAGCTGACCCCTCCCAGCCCTACCCCATAGTGTCTATGGTGCTGGAATTAGCCAGAGATGAAGCAAAGACACACATTGCTACATTAAAACAACAGAAACCTCTGTCTCAAAGGTAGGTTGGCATGGTACCGAATTTCACCTGTAGAAATGCTTCTCTGGATGAAATGGCCTCTCATTTCAGGAAAGAGGCCTGGCTCTGCTACCGGTTCATCAGTCATGCAGAGGAACAAATTGGGCTAGGGATGCCCATGCGGCCTGATGCCCTGGCTTGATCCGAAGGCACCGATCCCTGCAACGTCAGTGACTCCACCGAAAGCTCTCCAAGGAGAACCAGGGCTGGAGGATGCGCAGGCCTCGCAGCCCGGCTCCACCTCAGCCCTCCCCTCTAATGACAAGGATGCAGCCCAAAGCTGAGCCCATGCTATATGGCCTCCTAAACTGGTCTCCCTGGCTGCTTCCAAGCCACCCTCCAGAGCAGCCAGGGAGAGCTCTGATTACATCGCTTCTGTTTAAAAGTCATTCACAATTCTCACTGATTGCAAAAACAAATGAAGCCCAAATCCCCTAGCCTAGCATCCAAACACCTTCTCAAACTGGCCCCAGTCAATCTTTATAACTTTGCTTTAATGGCTCTAGCCGAAATGAACTACCTCTTATCCCTGGGCTCAGCCTGTGATTCCTGCCTCTGTACTTTGTTTATGCTGTGTGCTCCATCTGGAAGGTTTCCTTCTTAGCCAGATGCTACCTGATTTTGAAGCCAGCTCAAATCCCACCTCTTCCATGAAGCCTTCCTTGATTATTCTGGTTCACATTATTTTAACAGCCCATTATCATTACCTGGGGAGCTCTTTTAAAATACTGATGCCCACTCATCACCCAGAGATTCTGATTTAATCAGTATGGAATAGGACATTAGGCAACTGATTTTTTTTAAGTTCCCAAGGTGTTTCTAATATGCAACCAGATTTAAAAACCATTATCCTAAGTTAGAAGTGATCTCTTTCCACTGAGCTCTCACAGCACTTGATCTAAACATGTTTTATGACACATAACTTCTAGCTTCTTATATGGATATTTTACTGTTTAAAGATTGTTGAGTGTTTGTCAGGCACTGTTCTAGGTACTGGAATATAGTAGCGATCAACCCAAAGCCCCGGCTCTCATGGAGCTTACACTCTGATAAGGAGACAGATACCAAACAATTAATACACAGTAAGGTCAGGTGGTAAGCACTTCTAAAAGTAGGGGAAGGGGATGGAGAATAAAAGGAGGGGTCCTCTTTCAAAGAGAGTTCTCAGGAACCCCTTTAAGACATTGCCTAACAACAAAACCCGTGTCTAATTCACCTTCGTATCTCTCACAGCTTTTTGCATAGTGCTTGGCACAAAAATAAATGCTTGTTGTATGAATGAATGAAAGCATGAGTGAGTGAACGGATCAGCGTGCCTTATCTATGGATATATCACCCCTGCCCCAGCGCCCAGGGAAGTACCTGAAATACACTAGATGTTCAATAGATATTGATTGAACGGGTGAATGGCACATGTTCCTAGGAACAGATCATCACAAGATCACAGAACAGCAAGCTGATCCTGAGATGGCTGAGCCCAATCTTCTCATTTTAAAGATAAAACTGACATCCAGAGAGGTGATTGCTGGGCCAAGATCACAGAAGAAATCAGAGGGAGAGCTGACCTGAGTCCCCAGCTCTTATGACTCCTGGTATAGTGCTCATTCCATCAAACTGAAACACTTTTCACATTAGCATCAGAAAATTATTCTGAGGACTATTAACTGGCCTAAGAAGGAACTCAGATTAGCATCAGTAGAACTTAAAAAAAAAAAAAAAAGACTCAATTTTCTTTGGTTTCAGAACTGTCTTTCCTGATGGCTAAAATATGGTGCATTTAACAGACAACCTCACCCTTGCATACCTCACTGCCCCATTACACCACTTCCATCAAGGCAGGCAGACAGGACCTCCCAGAGCAGACAAGGGGTTGGTGAATTTCCAACTGTATCTACAACTCTGAATGTTCCCCCTTTTCTAACCTCAGCCAGTGTTCCAACAAAATATGGAATACACCACCAGAGGCTAAATGGGAAAGCCCATGTAAAGAAGCCAGTGGCTGGGAAACCAGAGAGGAGCAGAAGACCCTGGCCAGGTGAGGGAAACCAGCAGGTACTGGGATTGCTGGTGTAGTGATGGGGTGTGCTCTAAGCAAGTGGTTGACCAGCTGGCCTGACAAGAATCAAGTACAACATTTTCTTTTCATTTTTCTTAAAACCCTGTGGAAACATAGAATCCATCTGGATGCAATGAAGACCAATTTCCTAGAATAACATTCCAAACAAAATGATCTTCCACAAGAGAGCCAAGTATTATACTGTTGGCATGGGCCTCCTTGGCCTTCTAGTAAATAAAATGCCCTATCACCCGGCCTTTCTGCACCTCTATAGTCCTGGGATGGTCAAAATGAGGACCCTAGAGCATCTGGAGATTACAAAGAGTTTTCTGAGTCCTCAAAGGAAAATGTGAATTAGTGCAACTTTTAATGTCAAATATATTGTGTTAACATTGATATGGTACTTCTTCGAAACTGGCAATTTTCTATTGGGCATAGGTGAAGAAGCAGAGAGCTCATTAACTACAGCAAAGGTTCCCAGCTTCACCTGATCATAAGAATCTCCTATGGGACACTGGACCTCACCAAATTAGAATTACCAGAGCAGAGACCTAGAACTCTTGTATGTTTAGCAAGCGTGCCAGGTGATTCTTACGAATTGGTTAGCAAGGGAAACATCAAGCTGGAAAAACCACAGTATCCACTGCATAGATTATCAGAATTAAGTGGAACTATATAAAGCTCTTAGCACAGTACCTGGCACATAATAAGTGTTCAGTAAGAGTTGGTTGTTGCTGTTACTTAATTATTAATAAGACATTCCAGAGCTTGGTCAGATATTAGTTACTATATGGACATCCACAGTTAAAAGAGCAGAGAGCACAAGTATCGTACAGTGGAAGAACTACCATTATTTACCTCTTTTTTTTCCTCATTAATTTCATCCCTGTTACTCCCTAGCACAGTAGTTCTCAAAGTGTGAGCCCTGAACCAGCAGCATCAGCACAACCTGGGAAATTATCAGAAATGAAAATTCTCAGGCCCTACCCCAGACCTACTGAATTAGGGAGGTAGGGCCCAGAAATCTGCTTTAACAAGATTTCCAGACGATTCAGAGGCAGGCTATAGTGTGAGAACCATCGACCTAACATCTTCCTACTCCAAGTATGGTCAGCAACATGGCGTATCAGAAATGCAGAATCTGGGGTGCCTGGGTGGCTCAGTCAGTTAAGCATCTGCCTTCGGCTCAGGTCATGATCCCAGGGTCCTGGGATGGAGCCCCATGTCAGGCTCCCTGCTCAGCAGCAAGTCTGCTTCTTCCTCTGCCCCTCCCCCAACTTGTACACTCTCTCTCTCAAATAAATAAAATCTTAAAAAAAAAAAACAAAAACAGAAATGCAGAATCTCAGGTCCCCATCCCAGGCCTACTAAAAATCAGATTCTACTAAATCAGATTCCACATTCTAATGAAGTCCCCGGGGGACTCAATATGCACAAGACCATCTGAGCAGCACAGTCCTAGGCCACAGGAATTTCAGATGCACGAGAAAAAAGGGAGCTGACTGTGGCATTCTGATTGTTGTTAAATGGCATTCTAAGGACTTACCAGGCACTACTCTTTACCTCATTCATCCTCATTATGCCTAGTGGTAAGTATTTTTATTCCTGTTTTACAGATTAGAAAATTGAGGCTCAAATCAGTAAAGTAATTTGCTGAAGGTCACACGACTAAATCTCTGTGTGACCTAAGTCTGTGTGTCTCTCTCCGTCCGCCCCACGGTGGCTGACAGGACAGCTACACAGACACCACCTGCCTGCCAGTGCAAATGGAACAACTTCAAAAAGGAAGCAGTCCCCAACTTATGAAGGAGCAAGCCTCCAAAAGTGTGTGTTTCTGAGTCCGATATTTGGAACTCCTGATGAAAGTATTTGCAGAAACTATTTACATCATGACTTCTACGAGAAAATACATTCTGAGTTATAATACCAGATGGTAGCAGCTCCCTGCAGGGTCATTACCTCTGGGCTCCAGAAACTTGTTAGTACTTCATTCATATCACCATAAGAGAAGAACGCAGCTCCAATGCAGATCCGTCCCCAGGTGTTATGGCTCAGGAAACATCCATTCATCCCCTCACTAAAGGATTTATTGAGTGCCTCCTATAGAAAAGGTGCTATGCCAGGGGTATGGGTGATAAAAGATGAAAACGATCCATGCCTCAAGGAATTCATGGTCCGGTAAGGAAAAAAAAGCAGAAACACACACACCCAAGGTGGAACGTGGTGAGTGACAAAAGAGAATGCTATGGAAGTTGAGAGAAGGAAGAGATCCTAGCATCTAGGATCAGGGCAGACTTCCCAAGGAGGTGCCATCTTAAAGCTGAGTGTGGAAGGACAGCCAGAACATAGATTAGCCAAAACTGGCACTCCCAGAAAATGGAAGAGTCTGAACCAAGACACGGAGATGTAAAAGAGAAGGTCATGTTGTAGAACTGCAAGGTGTCTCCTTGGTTGAAGCAAAACGTTCACTTAATTCAGATAATGGGAGAGGAAACTAGAAAGGCAGGTCTGCACCTAAGCAGGGGTAGATGCAACCTAAATGGTAGGTTGAGAGATTGGAACTTTGCTTTGTACGTATAGAGAGCGGCTTCACATTATTCATCGTATTACATAATAAATCTATTGAACTCCAAGTCCTTTTTGAAACAAGCTAGGGTAAAAACAAACATTTCTGAACTGGTATTGTAATTATTTTCAAGTCTGCTTCCTCCATTAGACTCAATTCAAATGAGTTCGAGCATTAGTAGATGCTCAAAAGATGCTGATGGATGAACAAAGAAATGAATACACAAGCACACCAATGAGCGGGACAGAGCGGGAGAGATGCCGTGCATCATGGCATGGAAAGGAAGGAGGAGTGGAGGGGTGGTGGTGGAGAGACTGGAGACCGCGGGTCTAATGGTTAGGGGGCCACTGTGACTGGACAGGTGAGAAGCCAATGGGGTAAGGTCAAAAGGAATGAGGAGAAAGGGACAGAAGAGAGACACCCAGCTACAGGGCCTAGCAAGTGACTGGCAAGGGGGCAAAGAGAAGGGAGCCATCAGGGTCTCGCTGAAGTCGGCAGCCTGGGTGGCTGGGAGAGAACAGCGCCATTGGAAAATTGGGCCATTGGATGGAAGATACCACTTCACTGAGTCGGCACCACCCTGCGGATACCTCTTTTATCCTCGCCCATGCTCCCTGCTCCCCCTGCTTGAGCCATGCCATCTTGCTTGCCAGTTCTTGAGCATGCCAGGCCTGCTCCCGCTTTTGAGCCTCTGTGCGGGGACACTGTTCATCGGAGACCTGCAGAGCCAAGCCCCTCGCCAACTCCACATCTTTGCTCCAACATTACCACCTCAATGAGGCCCATTGAAAACTGCAACCCACGCATCCCAGCTCTCCTCCACAGTTCCCAAAGTCCCATACCCTGCTCCTTTTTCTTCTTTTTTATTGTACATACTACCTTTCTAACATACAATGTTCTTATTTATTATGTCTACAGTTTAACGTCGGTCTCCTCTCACTAAAATGTAAATTCCACAAGGACAAGGATTTCTATTTTGCAAATACCTTGAAGTGGCTAGCATATAACAGGCATTCAATAAATAATTGCTCAATGTACTACCTCCATTTTACAGATAAGGAAATGGAGGCTCAGAAAGGCAACACAACTTTCCCTAAATAACACAGCTGTCAGTCAGTAGTGGGAGCCTGAATTCAAACACAGATCTGCCCAACTCTAACTTCTCTGCCAGGCTGAGTCTTGCTTTAGACAGGCCACCTCTGAGGGGACAGTGACCCATCTGGGGGTACATAATGAGCAAGCAGTGAAAAATGTGAGATTTGAGGCAACAACAACCAAACCTGCAAGACAGGAGACCTGGCCTGGCTAGGGGCAGGTCCATGAGTGCAGGTCCTGAGCTGCCTACAGCCTGAAACACAGGCACTCTGACCAGAGAACCACCAGAGAACCAATGGCTTTGTTTCCTAAGTGCAAGTCTGAAGAATCAGGCCAGCTTCTCCAGCAGAGCAGCTCCTAATCTTTCCAGCTGTCTAAACTGTCAAATCACAAACTTCTCTTCAGGGGAATGTACTTAACAAAGGGACATGTCCGATTTCCCTTTATACCACCCATCCAGTGGGTCTGCACTCGGTTTCACTGCCATTCGGATCCACGCCCCGCCCCACCCCCCCGCCGCATAATCCCTATATCACAGGCTCAATTTACAGCGCAGCACATTAACCACTGGAGTGGCTCAAAATAAACACGGTTGGCAGAGTGTAATTATTTCCAGCAAAAGAGTTGGTTCTGCATTTTGACAGTCATCTGATATATTATTGTACTCAATGCTAAACTGTGAAACTGCAAAATTAAAAGAAAGCATTTTTTTAAGTTTCAAAAGTACTCATTATTAAATTATAAAGCAGGTCATTTATGATAAGTCAGTCCAAAACCAAGGATAACAATGAAAGACTGCAGGAATCTTGACTTCTTTCTATAACCTCTAATGTCCATGATCCAAGGCCGTTGTGAAAGTTGAATGAGATAGCACATCTAGCCCAGTGCCTGGGTCACAATAGGTCCTCAATTAACGTCAATTGTCTTACTTATTATTGCTATTTTCCCAGCAGCAGAATTTACGAACTACCTCAATTTGTTCATTTAGTCATGATTCCATCATCCCCAAAGAGCTCTCAGTCCACTGGCGAAAGGCAACCAAACAGGTTACTCTTGCATGGGAAGAGGGGGGAGACACACAGGGCTAAGGGCCGTGCAGAGAAAGAGCCCCTTCCCAGGGAGAGCAAGACCAGAGCTGAGCCAGAAAGGGCAACAGAAGTCAGCAGAGTGAGGGGAAAGATGAGGAGGGCAGGGAGGCCTAAAAGCAAGAAAAGAGCACATGACTTGGAGAAACTACAATTGGAACTGGCCTAGAATGACCAATGCAAGGCTACTGTTACCGATACTTAGACCTGCAATGGCCCCTCTTTCATGTTTAAGTAACAAAATGCACCAATTCCTCAGCACAATGGTAAGCGGCTGAATACGTCTCCTGGCGCCCACCCTCCGGAGTCCAAATTCCCAGGCAAGTGGTGGTGGGCCCTAGCCACCCAGCCTCCCATGCTTGCTCTCAAAGATGAGACAGGAGAGATCTCTCTTGAAAAGAGGATTTGATGAAATCCAAGCTATCCAATGGCAGCATGTGAACATGCTGAATCAGCTGCACTTCAGGAAACAGAGTGTCCTTGGGAGACAGGGCATATCACTTACACACAGAAAACCACTCCTATCCACGAAGGACGAACAGTGAAACGTTTAACGATGGCCTTCAATTATTAAACGAGCCCAAATGAGCTCTGGTAGTAAGACAGATCACACACACTCACAGAGAGGACTCTGGCAGGCCAGCCTGGATTGTCTTGGGGTTATTCATCAAGGCACCAACAGACGGGGCGAGACAGAGGGCTCTCTCAGAGGTCGCAGGGTCATATGGTCACCCAGAGCTCTTAGAGAACTCTAGGAAGTGGCGGTCATGGCCAGAGCAGGGGAGAGAAAGTACAAAGAACCCGACTCTGTGGAAAGCATGGGGTTTTTTTCAAGGTATAACGGCCCACGCTGGCAAAGAGCTCATTAACAACTTTTTGCTCCTTGGTTGGCATTTTCACACTGGCCGGTTTGGGGCTTCCTGTGTGGAACTTAAGCTTTGGCCCAAATGTCTCCCGGGGTGTGTGTGTCAGTCCCTTGGGAAGAGGCAGCAAGCACACTGAGGTGAAGCTCTGGAGCCTCACCTGGCCTCAAAGACCAGCTGCGTGGCTCTCAGTCCCAGCTTCCTCATCTGTCAATGTCGGTCCGTGGGGTGGCTGGGAAAATTAAATAACACACACATGATTGAATAATACCCTGGCACAACGCACACGGGAGGGGCTTCTTATCTTTTGCTTCCCATTCCCTTTACTCCTTTCCTTCATGCCTCTGAAAAATTAGAATGTTTTCCTGGCTGGGTGCTCGGGTTCACCTCTTTTGATTTCAGTTCAAAACAGTATCCTTTGGGCATCGGCCTGGTTCGACACAAACTTCTGTTTGGGAGTTACCCTAACAGGAAGACACTCAGGTACGGACCCCAGCCCTTTCACACCTCTCCTCACTCGGACCTCAGGCAAGCTACCCCACTGGTCACACCCCCAGCCTGTGCTCCTCCCTAGCTGACTCATCTGTGAGGCTGGCCTGTTGCCCTGCCCATGCAACCCTCCCCTCCCCTCACAGCTCATTCCTGTCTACTGGGCCAGCCCTGCCGTAAGCCCAGGGTCCCCCACAAGGCTAGCCAGCCCTCTGCCCCTCACCCAGTTCCAGCTCCTGGATCCTGAGCCCCTGAAAAGCAGGGGCCACGTCTCAGCGCCCTCCACTCTGCGAGTGGCACAGAATCCCGCAAAGAGCAGAGGCCTGCCAGTGCTGGTGGGTTGAGAGGGACACGGTGCCAGAGGGCCCAATCCTGGGACATGTTCTTAGAAGTTCTGTCTCAAGGCCAAAAAAAAAATTTCCTAGGATGGAAACGCTCCAGGAAGCCTAGGCAATGACAAATGAGCTAAGTGCAGGCAATCTCCAGAGACTCCTGCTATTCCAGAAACCCTCACGCTCTCCCGCACATTCCTCACATACTGGGGCAGTTCGCGCGGACAGGGTGGCCCAGGCTGTAGGCAGTTCAGACCCCAGACTCCATGTAAAGGAAGGTGCTGTGCCAGAACATGAGAGTGTGGACAGTGGAACAAAGGGTGACAGAGATATGGAGTCCTGGTCACAGGAGAAAATAATCTGACACAGTGCTGGGTGCTGAGGATGCCAAAGTGGGCATGCACGCAGCCCTAGCAGCCCCCCCGCCGCCACCCCACCAAAACACCCCGATCCTCCTCAGCACGGGATCACTCTGACTTACTTGTCCCACCTGCCAGACCACAAGCTCCTTGAGGGTAGAAATTATGTCATAGTGAACAGTGTGTGTACAGCATCTAGCGTAGTGTCCGGCACAAACCCCAGGTCTACCAATTCCTAACCCTGTGGTCTTGCCAAGCCACATAAGCTCTCTCAGCCTCAATTTCTAGTCTGTAGAGTAGAGATAATGATAATCTCTACACCCAGGGAGGAAGAAATGAGCGATGTGCGTAAAGCCCTTACTTAGCCAAGGCCTGATTTGGTACGTAACCCTGGTTAGGTGGTAGGGGTATTATGAGCAGACTGCAAGCAAATGCTTGAGGAACTAGGGGCAAGAGAGGGGGATACACATTCACACAGACTGCCACACAATTATGTGACTCTACAGCAGGAATATATTTGAATTACTCTAAGAGCAGAAAAGAGAGAGCGCACCTACTTTTGCTGGGCATATACAGAGAACTTCACAGAGGAGGTAGATAACATTGAACTTAAAATCTGAAGAACAAAACTCCAGTCAAAGGCATGGCATCTGCAACAGCACACAGGCGGGACAGAGTCCGGCGTGTTCAGGAACAGCAAGTCCGGGTGCAAGCAGGGTCTGGACACAGGGGCGGTGGTAACACGGGGTGAAGAGGTCAGGAAGAGCCATCAGCTCCCAGCACGCTTCTCCTGCGACACACCGGAGAGAGCCACTGCAGGGTTCTGAGCAGGCAGGGAAAGACACGGCCACTCTGGTGGCTGTGTGGAAGGTGGGCAAAGGGGGCGAGCCTGGGGGGAACAGGGTAAAGAGGGGAGCTGATGTGGGCTGGGGTACCGGAGGGAATGGAGATAGGGGTGGAGAGAGGGAGGGAAATGAAGCAAGCCAGCTCAAGGAGTTGGGCAGAAACTGAGTCTCAGAAAAACTGCACCTGGCCCTTGGTGCTCGCCAAGTCTTCTTCATATACAGTGTGGCTCTATGAGTTAGATAAATCCCCTTCTCGCCATATTGCCCACCTCACAATTGGTGCGACAACTGAGGAGCATGAATATGGAAAATTCCAGCTGAAAGCTGTGACTGGGGTGAGCAGGCCCAGAGGTCACAGTCACCACCGGGCAAAACCACCTACAACAGGCCTGGGATCAGGGCCAGCATTTTCCCACTCGCATGCAAACTTGGGGCCCAAGTTTTAGCAACCAAAAACCTTTCAGGTGTACTTTTTTTTTTTTTTTAAAGCTATTTATAGGAACCCAAGGTCCTTCAAGTACTTCAGAGAAATGCCTTATATCTAGTTTGTTCTTAAAGAAAAAACAATAGCCTCTTTGCCCTACATGCCTGGGTGCCAACAAAAGGATGCAATGACTCACCAAGTCTCTAGGGTCCCAGAAATCAGTCTGTCTGTCTGTATGTCTCACACACACACACACACACACACACACTCCCTCTGCCTGCCCCCTCCTCCCCCTCCCTCCCCCCTTCCTCTTCCCTCTCTCTCTTCCTCTAGTCTCTCCCCCCTTCCCCCTCTCCTCCCCCCCTCCTGTCTCTATAAGTCTCTCTCCACCCCCTCCCGCTTGCCCCCACTCTCTCTCTTTCTCTCTGCAATAGAAATCTACTATTATCCTATGAAAGGAGCTGCATTCTAATAGTCTCCTGGAGAGAGGATAAAGGGAGGGAGGGTTCAAGGCCATACATGACCATTCCTAATAAACAAAAAATGGTTGCTTTTCCTGCCTCCTTCCTTGGTTTCAATCTAATTAGACAGAGCTAATGAGTAGGCAGCAATGGTGCGTGGTTCAGCTGTTCCAGACCCAAGTGTTTCTTCCTTATTAAAAATAAAGACACCCAAGGGCTCAGTTTGGTAAAAATGCACACAGAGAGGCACACTTCCTTTAAAAAAAAAAAAAAAATGTTTTGCGGGCGCCTGGGTGGCTCAGTTGGTTAAGCGACTGCCTTCGGCTCAGGTCATGATCCTGGAGTCCCAGCATCGAGTCCCGCATCGGGCTCCCTGCTTGGCAGGGAGTCTGCTTCTCCCTCTGACCCTCCTCCCTCTCATGCTCTCTGTCTCTCATTCTCTCTGTCTCAAATAAATAAATAAAATCTTTAAAAAAATAAATAAATAAAAATAAAAATAAAAATAATGTTTTGCATTAAAAAACAGTATCTGTTTAATAAGTACCAAAAATCAAATGTACAACCGCAAGATCCCTGGCCAGCACCCGTGTGCGTTTTCAGACAGTGTCTTCAAGGAGAGAACATGAGAAAGAGACTCAGAAGACCTGAGGTCCAGTGTCAGCTCTGCCACTGACCCGCGGTGGGTCACCCTGAGCCTCAGCTTCCTCAGTATCAGATGGGCATAACGCTCTACCTATCTCACAGTCCGTGGGAGAGAATGTATTTGGCAGAGTTTTGCAAACTATAAAGCACTTTGTTAACACCTACTCAGTCTACAAATATTTACCGAGGGCCTACCAAGTGCCAGGCATTTGTTCACCCTTGTTACCATCATGAAGAACACTGCACCTCTTCAGCTCAGTCACTGGATAGCACTTTCAAATGCAGCCTGGTCTGTGGGCTGAAGCCATGCACCCATTCACCGAGTATTTTCCCCCACTGAAGCATTCATTAGTCACTTGCCTCCATCAGCAGGTACTTAATGACATCTCTGCCCCGAGAGACCCTGGGGCATGTTAGTACAAATGAGGGTGGGGAGTGGGGCCTCTTGCCACCTCTGCTGCTCCAGGGGGCCTAATCATGTGAAGCTTCCAGAACCTTATTCTCTATAACCACGGAATAGGATGATTCTCGCAACCAGGGCCAAGGCAGGTGAACAGATGGTAAGCCTGCATGGCTATGTCCTTCTGGTATCAGAGTGCCTGGTTGCCATGTCCTCACCAGGTGACCTTTACCTACAGGCTCAGCCCCAGCCCAGCCCCGATCAGTCGGTACTGTCCTCAGTTCGAAAAGATTTCAAGTCTCTGAGGTTAGCAACTCAGAAGCAAATTCAGTGTGCTGCCATTCCTGTTCTGACCTTGTTCCTTGGTTTTCATCACTAAGCATCATGCCTTATTCTGGGAACCAGGCCCTGCTTTGTGCCAGAGGTCCAGTTACTATGATCCTGAATTGTTTCCTGTCTGAATCACCTAGTGACCCATTCCACCAAGACCAGAGTACTGCTTTACTATTACTGCAAGAGATTGTCCTGATGCAGAATCTACCCAGGAGCCTCCGGAGACCAGAGCTCCTAGGAGTGCATCTCCACAATTCCCAGTGCACAGCTCAGCCTCTACAATAAATATCTGCAGGATGAGAAGCTTGCCCGCTTGCCTAGATGACTGCAAACTATCTGCTCCTGCGCCCCTCCCCACACACGGGACCTCCTTGATGGACAAAAGTACTGTTGCTGGGCGCCTGGGTGGCTCAGTTGGTTAAGCGACTGCCTTCGGCTCAGGTCATGGTCCCGGAGTCCCGGGATCCAGTCCCGCATCGGGCTCCCTGCTCGGCGGGGAGTCTGCTTCTCCCTCTGACCCTCCTCCCTCTCATGCTCTCTGTATCTCATTCTCTCTGTCTCAAAGAAATAAATAAAATCTTTAAAAAAAAAAAAGTACTGTTGCTTATTGCCATGTCCTCTGGGAACAGCACAGTCTCTGGGTCAAACCCACCCACCCCATTCCCAGGACCTCCCCTTTGCCAATTAGTGTGTGCTATGAGCAGAAGAGCTAAGCCGGTTCTGCAGTCTGCTGCCTGGCTCAGCATCCTAGCCCCGTCTTTCGCTCCTGGAGTCTAAGAGTTAGTTCAGTCTAAGGATTCATTTGGGGCCATCTGGCACCTTCTGGCACTTTCTGGCACCAGCATGGAAGGGACTCAGCTCCGTCCAACAAGCACCGCTGAGCACCAAGAGTGGTATAAGGGAAGCTCTGTTTAAGACCCTGAGGTTGACACAGAAGATGTCTCACTAAAACCTAAGAAAGAAGGGCCCCAGTCAGGCCTAGACTACAACATACCAGGTTTCGGCTCTGTGAGGTTGCTCTAAACCTGAGAATGCAAATAGAAAGCCTGATATCTACTTCTTTACTTCTTTATTGCTACTTCTTTCCAGATCAGCAGAGGAAAAGCATATCCGACACAAAGGGAGAAAGTGGGACTAAGATTTAGTCCTGGTCTCCTCCACCAATGTGTTGTGTGACCTCAGGTGAATCCCTCTCCTTGCCTGGGTCTCTATTATCTTCCTTCATGCAGTCCACAGGCTTTCATCTGGCGATCCATTTCTTCGGCCCCATCTATGCCTGACATGCAGCAAATTTCCTTGCTGCTCAAAATGTGGTTCTGAGACCACAGCGTTGGCATCACCTGGGATGCCCAGAGGCCTACTGACTGGACCTGCAGAATCAGAATCCGCATTTTAACAAGATCCCTAAGTGATTTTGCATGCACACTGAAGTTCGGCAAACATTGTTTTGCAGCTCCTCAGAAAGACCAGGCCAACCTGGAGCATGACCTCTTGTGCAAGAAGCTGGAAGAAGAATGAGCTAGTCACAGGACTTCACTGAAGTGAACAGAAGCACCTGGCCAGTAGTAAGGGCTGGGGAGAGATGCTGCAGGATCCTTTTAGACTCAGCTGTGATCCATAAAAGATCTCCCAAGTACTTAGAGTCTCTAAATTTGAAGTCTTTAGATAAAATGACTTTAAAAATACTAATTATGCACGGAAGTCTAACCATGAACCAAGCATCAGTGAATCCAGGGCTCCTTCTGTACTGGCATCCTGCCAGCCCGCACTCAACACAGCTCTAAAATCAGCAGAGAGGTCACCTCTGAAACCACCGCACTTCTCCCTGCCGCACCCGTCTCCTGCCTGGTCCTCACCTACCAGAACTTCAGTCTCAGCTGGAATCCCACGGACAAGACCACACTCACAGGAACACTGCCCGGGGCCAGTGCAGCAGTACAGAGCGGGGAGAGGGCCACAGAGTCACAGACCCACACAGTCAGTCCCATGGAGCAGAAAGAGAAGGGGAGAAGCACAGACTGGAAGTTTAGCAAAGACTAAACAAACCTTACCCTTGCTTCCAACATCCAGGGAGAAGACCAGCTTCTGGCTTGGTGACCACCCACCTGAGACAGTCTCATTCAGCCAGTGAGGCTTTGAAGACAAGCAGAGAAAACATCCTAAGCCCTCGCGGTTCTAGCCCTGAGGCTACGCTAATGTGCTGTGTGACCCTGGGAGGCAGCCTCCCTGCCTTGTCCCCTTCCCTCCGGAGGAGAGGCGCCACTTGCTCCTCTGAGATGGGACTCTACTGCACACTGCAGAATTATTTACCTGTGTTTGCAAGCGCTCTATCTCCATTGCCTGTTTCCCTAGCAATGGAGAGGGCAGAAGGAAGGAAGGAGGGAGGACGGACAGGAGAGGAGTGGAGGCCAGACTTGGACCCGACGGTCACCAGCAGTTTGGAAAGGGTCCCTTTCTTGAAGCGCTCTCCATGTCACAGTGTCCATTTTATATCCTAAGCACACTGTGAAAAAATAACTTATAACCCTCAGAGCCCAGCTCCTGAAGCTCCTCACTGCACCTGCCCAAAGCCCCTCTTCCCCCTTATGATTGCAGGATCACACAATAACTACATATTGGGGAGGACTTCTGACCACCTGATCTCCCCAAACAACTCTGACAGAAATCGCAAGTAGAGATGTGACTCTAACATTCTCTATAAGCCCCTGGCTATGGCTATATTCAGCCTGCAAAAACCAATCTTCAAGACCTCTAAACCTTATACAGAACCCAGAGGAAAAAGCAACAGGCCTCCTGATTATCCTCTGCAAACAACCCTACTCTTACTGTGGTGTGGACATGGGCAGGATTACTCTGAGTACTTGACTGAATGGATGATGGCCTGCCCCAATCCTCACTGGTCGGGGGGGCGGGGTATGGTGGCTCATCTTTGCGAGTCATCACTGAGAGCTGACCCCTGGCAGACCTCTAAGATTCACCTCCTCTAGGGCGCCTTCTCTGACCATACTGTCACACTAGGGGTCCCCTCCAACACTCCCTGCCCCATCTCCTACTGCATGCTCTTATCTGTCTCACCCATGCCCTGTGAGATTTTTGAGGACAGTACCGTAAAACTTTTCTCTATACCTATGGCGGCCTGCACAAAGAAGTCATTCAACAAAGGTTTCATGAGTGAGTGAACGAATGAATCAACCAATGAAAACCAAACAAGGACCAAAGATTATTTACTCAGTTTTACCACTGTCTGTCAAGACTGACCTTCAAACTCATTGTGAGCCAGGCCTCCTCCTTAGTCCGGAAGCTAGAACAGAAAGAGACCTCGGAGGTCTGGGAGAGTTAGCTCTGGAAAAAATTGGGATTCAAACACTGTTCTCACCCTCCTTCAGGTTCTGCAATGTTCTGTGTTCTTCTTACCAGAACTGTTAGGTCAGAAATATATTCTTTAGAAATGGGATACTGTTTATATTTTAGCTATTAAATGCAGTGTGAAAGTACCTAGCACGTGGTCATTGTTTAAATTAACGTTTGTGAAACCCCAATCTATAGAATGCTATTTCTCTATGTCAGGAATGAGGAATTTGCAAATAGTGGAGTTACAGAACCACTCTGGGCCACCCACTTTTGTGAATATAAAAGCATTTAAGTAAGGCAAGCTGACTTTGGTGGAATAGCCTCTATTTTTCATCTACTTATATAACTGCATTGTCAAAGAGCACCAGTAGCTGGTGCTGTCATCTCTCATGCCCCCAAGAAAAACCTCCTTTGGGGCTCTTTCTACATTTATTTTCAATTGCCAGATCCCCAGAGGAAAAAATCAAATCACTGACGCTATTTCAAACTTCATGCTCAAGGCAGCCACTAAGAGGATAATAGGGCAGCTCAGCTTTTGCTCTCTTTGAGGCAGGAAGACACCCCATGGCTGTGAAGGAAAGGCAGGACACGTGTGAGGACATTCAAAACAACAGAAAGATAAGAGAAGCTGGAGGAAAAAGCTGTTTGGAACCATGAACCATTCCAAGGTAACTTATTATGTTATTATATAAGAAACAAAATGAGCTCTCAGCATTGCCGGTCATTTACTGCTTCATCCATTCCTGCATTCGGTCACAAACATTCACTGGACACCCATTACATGCCAGGGAATGCGAGAGGCAGGTGGGCAGCACAAGAAGGATTTCTAGTAGCAGAATATCAGCCCACAACTGTGCACTATGTTCCTGCCACACTAGCCTTCCTTCAGGCCCAAGGTGCAAGGCCCTTTCATGCTTCAAGACAGGTTTCAGCTTAAATGTCTCTTCCTCCAGGAGGTCTCACCTGATGATCAACAAATATTACTCCGTTACCCCCGACGACTCTTCTCTAGTGAAGAAATAATGGATAACAAGGCAAGGCCCTAACCCTACAGGAACTTATCAGTTACCAAGGTAGAATCAGGCTCAGGGTAACAGAGCAGGAACTGGGGCAGGTCAGGACAGGGGTAGCAACCCAGATAACATCTTACCGACTCCCAGGCTCTGAACATGAGCTTCTGCAATCTCCCCGACTGAAGTACAACTCTGGGCCCTAGACAGAGCCTGCAGGTGGAGATCAAATGGCTGCAGCTATGGGAGAAAATGGTAGGGACCGAGCCCATTCCTCATGCCAGAAAATGGCCTTTGAAGCATTCAGACAGAAGCATACACGACTCTCCTCCCCCACTATGCTGTCCTTAGGAAACTAAAGGGAACCCAAAGGTCTACAAATGGGCCACAATCTCTGAGTAAGATCGTAAGACCAGCAAGGGGAAAGGCAGTACAGTGCAAAGGGAGGAGGGCTCGGCCTAGGTGCGGAGGACAGGGCTCAAGTCCAAAGTCTGCCACCTATTAGACTCATGCTGTGGGGCAAGTCTTTCCCTTATCAAGGCTTCATTTCACCATTTGTAAATGGGAGGGGTTGGACTAGGATGATGTCTACGAGCCCTTACAGCATTAAAGATCTGAGATTCTAGATGCATGCCAACCAGCTGTTATCAGTGGGCAGGGGAACTTTTGAATCACGCACACCACTGATCTGACGTTCGGTTGCACTCTCAATTACACACTGGATAAAACGGTCAGAAGGAAGAGCTAATACAGTATTTCCTGAGCCTATTTAGTCTCCTGATTCAGCACTGCACCTGCTTCTTCCGCATTTGCAATTTACCAGATAATATCATCACAGGCACTCCCTGAAACAGCTACCATTTGTCACTTGCTTGGGTATTTAAGCCTGTCTTTTTTTTTTTTTTAAGACAACTAGATCATTATAAAGACTAGTCATTAAAATCACCGAATAAAATTTACCAAGAAAACAAGTTTCTCCTCTATTTCCATTATAATAGCAATACCTATAATGAATTGCTGACCTGCACTGGAAAAAAAAAAAACCTACAGAAGGAACATGAGAGCAAATACATATGCCTACTTTGTGAACAAATAATGCCACACAGAGCAACGTAACCCATTCATTACCCAGAGCCTTTTTCTTATGGAAATAATACTATAAATGATGTTCGATATCCCAGGCTTGCTGCCTTGAAATAATACCCACCCTCACCCGCAAACACATACCCAACATTCACTAAGAACCTTTTAATATATCCTAGCCATTCTTTTCAGGGCTGGAGAAACAGTGATAAAACACATTTTCTGTCCTTAAACAAAGTGTGAGGCTACAGGTCAAGTGGTCCCAGCTGTGGAAAAAAAAAGTGGCAGAACCCAGTTCACAGGTCAGGGAAGCATTCAGGCCGAAGAGCAGATTGCAAAGCACTGCCCAATACCCATACCAAAAGGCCACATAATCCCGGGGCAGCAATTTTCAAAGTGTGGCCCCAGACCATCAGCATAAACCCCACCTGGGAACTTGTTAGAACTTAAATTCTCAGCTCCACCCCAGACCCTACTGAATCGGAAATTCCCAGCACTCTGTTTTAACAAGTCCTCCAGGCGATTCGGATGCATGCTTAAGTTTGAGAACCACCACCTTAGAGCATCCAAACTGCTGCATATTTGCAGTAAAAATGGTAGAGAACTAAGTTACCTAACAGAAAAACAAGAACATTGGGTACGAAATTGGTTTTTAAAAATATCTTAAAAGGTACCTGGGAAAAGCAGGTTTATTAGAGAAGGAAGCAAGAGACAGAAGTGTTGGTCCTGATGCAGAAGGGACTGTCTGTGTATATTCAGGAGCCTCTGAGGTAAAGGCCCCAGGCCTTTTCCTATGGGGTACTTCATTTCCGGATATGGGCCTGTTCAGTCCCTTCAGCTGATGCTCATCTCGTCGTTTCAGGTGGCGTTCCCACACATTCACTACCAGGGCTCTCAGACCTAGCAACCACCATTAAGGTCACTTGGTTTTGGACTCATAAATTGGAGGATGGAAAGTAAACAAACAAGGAGCAATAAATGTTGTGAGGTCACTAAATTTAAAACCGAAGGGACAATTAAAAGTAAGAGGGAGAAAGAAATATCTGAGTATATATGAGAAAGAGATTGTTCAAAGTAGGATCTGCTGAGCTCTGAATAACAAGAGAGAGCAGAGGAGGGTTGGATCAGCCCAAGGAGAGAAGAGAAAATGAAGGCATACTGAGTCATTTCTTGGCCTCTGCCACCAGGTGGCGAAACTAACCCAGCACAGCTTAGTTGCTGTCCAAAAGCTTTTGTTTTGATTTGTCTTTTCCTGTTTAGTTATTGATTTAGGGTGGGAATGGCGGTGCAGAGCCACCTCAAGCTCTGTGGCTGGAGGCAGAGAGAGCATATTGAGCAGTGGATTGTTTTTACGCATGCTAATTCAGTCAGTGACCTTAATTAGGAGTATTGTTCTATTTTAACATGTGGGAATGACCATGTAATAAAAAGTACCCATGATGACAAAAGCTATGCTGAGTTACATGTTAATAATTCACCGCAACTAAATTTTAAGACAATACACTTGATTTTAAAATATCTGTTTTCCTGGAATGAAACTCAATGTCAAGTTAGGTTTAATTTTATGGTCCAAATGCAATTCTTCCTCCAGCAGACCACAAAATGTTAAATACTGAGGAACACAATAATAATGAAAAGGCAGCTTTACTGTAAAAGCAAATTTCCTGTAGAGATGACCTGAGGTTCTACAGATCACAAAGAAAAAGACACTCATGGTTAATCATAAACCCATCTAAAGATAGTTCATTTCTAATAGCTTCATTTTAAACAATGTAAACAACTCCCTGGGCTTGGAAGGTTGTAAATTTAATAATGTTGTTTCAATTCACTACTAGTTCCCATTGATTTTCTCTCATTTTAATCTTTGTTGATGGATTAATGTCATCTTGAGACATCCAAATGACAAATTGAGGGGGGGAAAATGATAAGCCTTGAGTTGGACCTCTATTGGAAAGAGCACTAAACTGGGAATCAAGAGACCTGGTTTCTAGGGGCGCCTGTGTGGCTCAGTTGTAAGTGTCTGCCTTCAGCTCAGGTCATGATCCCAGGGTCCTGGGGTCAGGCTCCCTGCTCGGTGGGAAGTCTGCTTCTACCTCTCCCACTCCCCCTGCTTGTGTTCCCTCTCTCGCTGTGTCTCTGTCAAAAAAAATTAATAAAATCTTAAAAAAAGAGAGAGAGACCTGGTTCTAGTATTTGCTCAGCCACTACCAGCCACCAACCCTGGGAAAGTCACTCCAGCTCTCCAGGCTTCAGCTTCCTCATATATAAAATGACACAATAATCTTTGCCATAATTCACTAAATTGTTGTGATTAGCAGATGAAAAAACAAGGAGTTGTTACTATGAGACAGTAACAAGATTCCCATAAATTCAAATCAAACAAGCAAACAAAACTTCTAATGAAGAACAAACTGCTTTTAAAAGCTTTTAAAATTAGACAAAGAAAAATATGCTGCTTTAAGGATAACAAATATCAAGGTGGGCAAGTAGAAACACTGAAAAATTGTTCTCGGTGTGGTTGGATCCTCAAATTTTGGATCATCAAAATAAGCGTCTTTGGAAAAATGAAGTTTGAATAATCCCAAATGATGTAGAGTTACCATAGCAACAAACGGGACCATTAGGTTGGGGCAATCAATAAGAGTCATCGACAAGTGGCTCTGCTTTACTTATGAAAACAACCACAAGAAAGTTTCTACAAAAGGTGGTACCTCTATGCTTATAACTTCTTTGAAATATACAGTTGCAAAATGCTCATGAAATTAACAAAATTCAAGTGATTTTTCAGAATAAATAATAAAAAAGACTAAGAAAAACACCTTTTTTAAGTGTTGAGATCCTTGAATGAAAGATATTGTCTGGATACATATATCACTGCTCTTTATCCAGGAAGGAATACCAATCAAATGAGTCTATAGACAATCTACTCTGAATGTTTCTTTGGCTGCTATATTAATAAAAGGTAATATAATACATGGTAAATATGTACTCGACAAAACAAGAGCTTTCGGTCTCTCCTGATTATTAGTGGATACTCAAATTCAAACAAGCCAAACTATCCTTTAAACAATTCAGATCACAGAGCTAGACAAATATTAGCTTAGCTTGCTTCCCAGCTGGTAGGCCAAACAGAGTTCAATCTAGTTACAGATTTAGGAGAAAAGGAACTGTCTCTGTCATTTAATTCACTGTCCTATTGAACCCACATATCTGACAGCTCACCTCCAAGTAAGACCCAGGTCTTAAAAATTAGTTCTACCTGGGCGCTGGGTGGCTCAGTTGGTTAAGCAACTGCCTTCGGCTCAGGTCATGATTCCGGAGTCCTGGAATCGAGTCCCACATCGGGCTCCCAGCTCAGCGGGGAGCCTGCTTCTCCCTCTGACCCTCTCCCCTCTCATGCTGTTTCTCTGTCTCTCTCTCTTTCTCTCAAATAAATAAATAAAATCTTTAAAAAAAAATTAGTTCTACCTATTAACTACAAGGGTCTGCTTCAATGTGATGGGACTAACGGTGGGGCCATGACTGGGAATCTTAATGGAAAAACTTCACAAAGACCCTTAATCCTCTGGCAATTACAAAACAAACAGATCTCTAGGCTTCAGGCTACTTGATATTTGTAGCCCTGTAAGATAAAGGAACTAGAGACCAACATGTATTAAGTAACCTCAAGCACATGAGTTTCTAATAAAACCACATAATCGAAAAGTTTTATCCCAGTTTTATTTTTGTATAATAATAGAGGAAATTATTTGTACAAAGAAAACTCCATCTACAAGTCCACCATCTAACACTTTTTCTCATTATTCAACATTCTCTTTCAAATATACATCTGAGCACAAACAAAATTTTACTCAGAGATATGACCTAGTTCCCATTTCTCACTTAATCTAGAGAAAGTTTTTTCAAACTGTGTCCTACAGATCCCTGTGTTCCCTGGATGCTCCCCAGGGGCTACCATGAAGAGGTAGCCAAGTGGTAAGGCTTTATTCTCCTTTCCCCCACATTCCTTTCCCTGTTCCCAATTCAAGCAGCACAGTTCCATTTCTGTTTTACATTTTGAGATTCTGCATAAAATTTTATTTGAAAATAAAACAAAAAAAATAGTTCTATTACTACTAAGCATTTAAAAACTAAGAATGCACAGAACTATGAAATTTTTGAGCTAGGAAGAAACTAAAGAGAGCCAATGCTTTTATTTTACAGACACTAAAAGAAGACCCAAAGAGAAGACAGACTTGCCCAAGCTCACACAGCAATTAGGAACTAGAATTAGATCCCAGGTCTCCATCCCCAACTCAAAGATCCTATTCCTAATTCAGAAACTATTCATTCACTTCTTCAATAAATATTTATCAAATGCTACTATGAGCCAGGCACTGATTTAAGTGCTGGGAAGTTAAAAGGGAAAAATCCTGCCCTCATGGCACTTATAATTTAGTAGAGGAACACAGACAATAAATGTAAGAAATGAGATACAGTATATTACAAGGCAATAAAGAAGAAAGATGGGGGCACCAGGAGAGAAAGAGCTTGAGGTTACAACTCGTGAATTTCCTAAAAGACCATTATCATTAGTTCTTTATGTACCTAATAAAAATATATGTGTATGTGCTATAACTCTCATTAATTCAGGCTCATTTTTGGTTAGAATGTTAAACAGGAAGATGGCGAGGTAAGAAGATCCTGAACTCACCTTCTCCCACAGACACACTGAATCTACAGCTGTATATGGAACAATTTCCTCTGAAGAAAACCTAAAACCTCCTGGCAGAGGGACCCCTTCACATTGAGCAAAGGAGAAGGAAACCACATCAAAGCAGGTAGGAAAGGCTGAAACACAATGAATAAACCCCACCCCTAGTACGGGGACTTACAATCAGGAGGGAACTCAAAACCCAGAGCTTCTCCCAGAGGAGCAAAGGGTCTGTATTCCACATCCAGCACCCCAACTTTTAAGACTGGCAACTGAGAAGCAAGCCCCCAAAACACCTGGCTTTGACGACCAGCAGGGCCCGCACACAGACTGACCCACCCCAGGGCCCAGGACAGAAGCAGCACTTTGAAAAGTGCCCAGACTTTATGTGAATGACACTCATTCCCTAATCTTCAAGTGCTGGATGGACTGAGGGACAGGTGCCTTCTGGGATACTCTCCAGGGACAAAGGCTGGAGAGCACCATCTTCCTGCTCTTTTTCTGCCCTGGTAAAGCAGCCAAATGCCATCTGGGTTTTTTTCCTCCTTTTTTTTTCCCCCTTCTTGCAGGCGCCATCTTCATGCTCCAGCTGGCAGGCACCATCTTCCCTGCTCTCCCTCTGCCTTGCTGAAGCCAGCAGGCACCATCTTTTTTTCTCCTTTGTATTTCCCTTTTCTTCCTTCCTTTTTTCTCTTTTCTTTTTCTCTTTTCTTCTTCTTTCCCCTTTTTTCACCAAGTGCCATCTCTGCACTCCCCCCCGCCTCCCTCCAGCCGGTGGGCATGATCTTCACACTTACCCTCTGACACACTCCAGAGCACCAGTATCTCCCAGAAGGGAGCTTCTACACACATCTGGTACTCTGCTTTTTATGTCCGGACACCCAGTTTTTGTAGCTATAACCTGGGGAACACCGCCTTGATCACCTGGCTCTGAAAGCTAGGGGTCTGTGTTTCTGGGTCCCAGAGGACTGTAACAATTAGAGAAACAGTTCTTGGCAGGCTACCACTCCCAGGGCACTGCACAGACAGCAGACCAAAACATACCCCGAGTCTTTCTGAGAAAGAGGCCTATTTCCTTGTCCAGGAGCTTTGGCCTGAAGGGCAGGCCTCTAGTTTGGCACACTTAAAGGGGCTACAGAGGGACTCTCAGGGAACAGAGCCTGGTGTTCGATCTCTGTGCTCTCCCGTTGCCTCTCTCCAGCTCACCAGTATCTTATAGAAAGGAGCTTATTCCCTTCTCTGGTGTCATGATTTTGTGGCTGCTACCAGGGGACACCTCTAGATTGCCTGGCTCTGGTAGCTAGTGGGGCTTTTGTTCATGGGTCCCACGGGACTATAACCAATGGAGAAACAGTTCTTAAACAGCTACTACCATGGAGCACAGCAAGAAGCGACAGACCCAGGAGCTCTATCTTTCTGGAAAGAGGCCTATTAGCTTATCATCATAACTGCAGTCTAATGGGCAGATTTCTAATTAAACACACATCTAAGCACTGACTGTAAACCTTTCCTGAGACCTCAAAGGACAGGCATTATCTTTGTGCTCTCCCTCTGCCATGCTCCAGAGCACCAGCATCTCATGGAGGGGAGCTCTAATACCTGTCTGGTA
Source organism: Mirounga leonina (assembly GCF_011800145.1). Lineage (NCBI taxonomy): Eukaryota > Metazoa > Chordata > Mammalia > Carnivora > Phocidae > Mirounga > Mirounga leonina. The sequence goes on along the minus strand of NW_023270852.1, from coordinate 180,047 downwards.
CCACAGTTTTTATATCTGGTGCCCTAGTTTTTATGGCTGCCACCCTGGAGATACCCCCTGATGGCCTTGCTCTGGTCACTAGGAGTATTTGTGTTCCTGGGTCCCATGGGACTGTAACAATCAGAGAGACGGTTCTTGGCAGGCTACCATCCCAGGGCACTGCACCCACCGACCTTTCTGTAAAAGAGGTCTACTTACTAGTCCTGGCACTTCAACCTTAGGGGTAGGCTTCAGGTTTGGCATACACTGAGAGGCCACGGGGGTGCGATCAGGGAACATAGGCCAGGGATGCCATCTTTGTGCTGTCTTTCTGCCTTACTACAGCTCACCGGTATCTCCCAGAAAGGAGCCCTGATTTTGTAATTGCTGCCTAGGGGACACTTCCAGATTGTCTGACCATTGGGGCCAGCAGGATGTGCACCTGCAGTCCCATAGCACTGTAGATATTCGCATTATTTAAAAGCTGTTGCCTGGGCACCTGGGTGGCTCAGTCGGTTAAGTGTCTGCCTTCAGCTCAGGTCATGATCCCAGGGTTCTGGGATCAAGCCCCACTTTGGGCTCCTTGCACAGCGGGGAGTCTGCCTCTCTCTCTCCCTCAGCTGCTCCCCTGCTTGTGCACACTCTCTCTCTCTGTTAAATAAAAAATAAATAAATAGAAACTGTTGCCTGAGGTTCTGGCTTCCAATAAGCTTGAAACTAGGTGCTGGCTGAGATCCTCCCCTTTAGGACACCAACCGGTCTTGGCACACTCTGAACTACTAGGAGCTATTAAAAATAAAATAGGCTACTTGGACAATCACAAAGACTTCAGAGACAACAAAGAGCTAGGGCAGGGTTGAACAATGAGGTTCATCTCCTACACAAGGCCAACCCTTTGAGGAAGGAAGAAGTGGCTGTTTTATCTAATGGACAGAAACCAATATAGAAAGTCAAGCAAAATGAGGGAACAAAGGAATATGTTCCAAATGAAAAAACAAGATAAAATATCAGGGAAAAAAACCCTTAATGAAACAGAAGTAAATATTTTATCTGATAAAGTATTCAAAATAATGGTCTTAAAGACACTCACCAAACTTGGGAGAAGAATGGATAAACAGTGAGAGCTTCAACAAAGAGGAAAAAAATATAAGAAAGTTCCAAACAGAAGTCAAAGAACTGAAAAATACAATAATTGAATTGAAAAATACACTAAAGGGGTTCAACATCAAACTATATTAAAGAGAGGAAAGGATAAGTGAACTTGAAGATCAGGCAGAGAAACTCACTGATCAGAGCAGCAAAAAGAAAAAAGAAAATAAAAAAGTACAGATAGCTTAAGGGGCTTATGTAACACCACCAAGCAGACTAAGATTGGCATTGTAGGAGTCTCAGATGGAGAAGAAAGAAAGAGGCAGCAAACTTATTTGAAGGAATAATGGCTGAAAACTTCCCTATCTGGGAAAAGCAATAGACATCCAGATCCAGGAAGCCTAGAGAGCTTCAAAAAAGATAAACCCAAAGAGACTCACACCAAGACATTATGATTAAAATGTCAAAAGTTAGGGCGCCTGGGTGGCTCAGTTGGTTAAGCGACTGCCTTCGGCTCAGGTCATGATCCTGGAGCCCGGGATCGAGTCCCGCATCGGGCTCCCTGCTCGGCAGGGGGTCTGCTTCTCCCTCTGACCCTCCTCCCTCTCATGCTGTCTCTCATTCTCTCTCTCTCAAATAAATAAATAAAATCTTTAAAAAAAATAAAATAAAATAAAATGTCAAAAGTTAAAGACAAGGATAGAATCTTAAAAGCAGTAAGAGAATAACAACCTGTTATGTATAAGGGAATTCTCAGAAGACTATCAGCAGATTTTCTAGCAGAAACTTTGTAGGCCAAAAGAGAGTGACATTACATATTTGAAATGCCAAAAGAAAAAAAATTTTCCAACCAAGAATATTCTACCCAACAAAATTATCATTTGGAATCAAAGAAGATAAAGAGTTTTCTAAACAAGCAAAAGTTAAAGAGTTCTTCACCACTAAACCAGCCTTATAAGAAATACTAAAGGGACATCTTTAAACTGAAAATAAAGGGTACTAATTAGTAAGAAGAAAATATATGAAAATCTCACTGATAAAGGTAAATATATAGTAAAGGTAGTGAATGAATCACTTACAAAGCTATATGAAGGTTAACAAACAAAAGTAGTAAAAATAGCTATAACTACAATAATTAGGTAGGTAGACACAGATAAAAAGATGTACACTGTGACATCAAAAACACGAAACATGGGCACAGGGGAGAGTAAAAATGTAAAGTGTTAGAATGCATTCAAACCTAAGTTGTTATAACTTAAAATAGACTCTTATAAACATAAGTTATTATATGTAAGCCTCACAGTAACCACCAAGCAAAAATGTATAGTAGATATACAAAAGATGATGAGAAAGAAATCTAGGCATACCTCTAAAGAAAGTTACCAAACCACAAAGGAATGGAATAAGAGAAGAAAGGATATAAGGAACTACAAAACAGCCAAAATACAATTAACAAAATGGCAATGGGTACATACCTATCAATAAATAATTTAAATGTAAATAGCCTAAACTCTCCAATCAAAAGACACAGAGTTGCTGAATAGATTAAAAACAAACAAACAAGATCCAACTATATGCTGCCTGCAAGAGACTCACTTTAGATATGAGAACATACACAGACTGAAAGTGAAGGCATGGAAAAAGGCAGTCCATGCAAATGAAAACCGAAAGAAAGCTGGGGTAGCTATACTTGCATTAGACAAAATAGACTTCAACAAAGACTGTAATAAGACACAAAGAAGGGTATTACAAATTGATAAAGGGGTCATTCTAACAAAAATAACATTTTAAAATATTTGTGGACCCAACATAGGAGCACCTAAATACATAAAGCAAATATTAACAGACCTAGGGGGAAAAACAGAAATACACTAACAGTAGGGGACTTTTAATACCTTATTTACATCAATAGATACATCATGCAGACATAAAATCAATAAAGAAACACCAGTTTTAATCAACATGTTAGACCAGATGGACTTAACAGATATAAACAGAACATTCACCCAAAAGCAACAGAATACACATCTTCTCAAGTGCACATGGAATATTCTCCAAAACAGATCATATGTTAGGCCACAAAACAACTCTTAGCAAATTTAAGAATACTGAAATCACACCAAGCATCTTTTCCAATCAAAATGATATGAAACTAAAAATCAATTACAAGAAGAAAACTGGAAAATTCACAAATATGTGGAGACTAAACAACATGCTACTGAACAATCAAAGGGTCAATAAAGAAATCAAAAGAAAAATCAAAAAACACCTTGAGCTAAATGAAAATACAACATACCAAAATTATGGGATGCAGCAAAAGCAGTTCTAAGAGGGAAGTTCATAATGATAAATGCCTACCTTAAGAAGCAAGAAAAATCTCAAATAAACAACCTAACTTTACACCACAAGGAACTAGAAAAAGAATTAATGAAGCCCAAAGTTAGTAGAAGGAATGAAATAACAAAGATCAGAGCAGAAATAAATGAAATATAGACTAAAAAGACAATAGAAAAGATCAATGAAACCAAGAGCTGGTTCTTTGAAAATATAAACAAAATTGACAAAACAAAAGCTAAACTCACCAAGAAAACAAGGGCTTAAATAAATAAAATCAGAAATGAAAGAGGAGATCGTACAATTGATATCAAAGATATACAAAAGATCATAAGACACTATGAACAATTATATACCAACAAATTGAAACCTAGAAGAAATGGATAAATTTCAGAAACATACAACCCTTCCAAGACTGAATCATGAGGAAATAGAAAAACTAAAGTAACAAATTACTAGTAAGGAGAGCAAATCAGTAATTTTAAAACTCCCTACAAAAAAAAGTATGGGACTAGACAGCTTCACTAGCAAATTCTACCAAACATTCAAAGAAGAATTAATATCAATCCTTCTTAAACTCTTCCAAAAAATAAAAGAGGAAGGAACACTTCCAAACTCATTTTACAAGGCCAACATTACCCTCATACAAAAACCAGACAAAGAGGGCACCTGGGTGGCTCAGTTGGTTAAGCGACTGCCTTCGGCTCAGGTCATGATCCTGGAGTCCCTGGATCGAGTCCCGCATCGGGCTCCCTGCTGAGCAGGGGGTCTGCTTCTCCCTCTGACCCTCTTCCCTCTTGTGCTGTCTCTCATTCTCTCTCTCAAATAAATAAAATCTTTAAAAAAAAAAAAAAAAAAAAAAACAGACAAAGATACCACAAAAAAAGAAAATACAGGCCATTATCCCTGTTGAACATAGATGCAAAAATCCTCAACAAAACATTAACAAACTGAATTCAACAATATATTAAAAAGACCATACACCATGATCAAGTGGGATTTATTCCAGGGATGCAAGGATGGTTCAACATCTGAAAATCAACTGACATGATATGCCACATTAACAAAATGAAGGGTAAAAATCATATAATCATTTCAATTGGTGCAAAAAAAAAAAAGCTTTTGACAAAATTCAACATCCATTTATGATGATGGATATAGAGGGAACATACCTCAACATAATAGAAGTCATATATGACAAGCCCACAACTAAAATCATATGTAATGAAAAACTAAAAGCTTTTCCTATAAGATCAGGAACAAGACAAGGATGACCTTTTTCACTACTTTTATTCAGTATGATCTTAGAAGTCCTAGCTAGAGCAATTAGGCAAGGATAAGAAAGAAAAGGCATCCAAATTGGAAAGGAAGAAGTAAAACTGTAACTATTTGCAGATGACATGATACTATATATAGAAAACCCTAAGGACTCCACCAAAAAAAACTGTTAGAGCTAATAAATGGATGCTGTAAAGTTGCAGGATACAAAATCAATATACAGAAATCTGTTGCATTTCTATACACTAATAATGAACTACCAGAAAGAGACATTAAGAAAACAATTCCATTTACAACTGCATCAAAAAGAATAAAATACCTAGGAATAAATTTAAGAAAAGAGGTGAAAGAGCTGTCCACTAAAAACTATAAAACACTAATGAAAGAAATTGAAGAAGACACAAATAAATGGAAAGATATTCTATGCTCACGGATTGGAAAAATTAATATTGTTAAAATGTCCATGCTACCCAAAGCAATCTACAGATTCAATGTAATTCTTAATCAAAATCCCAAAGATATTTTTCACAGAAATAGAACAAACAATTCTAAAATGTGTATGGAACCACAAAAGACCCCAAAGAGCGAAAGCAATCTTTTTTTTTTTCCTTAAGACTTTATTTACTTGAGAGAGAGACAGAGAGAGTATGAGCAGGGGGAGAGGCAGAGGGAGAAGGACAAGCAGACTCCCCACTGAGCACAGAGCTCAATATGAGGCTCTATCCCAGGACCCTGAGATTATGACCTGAGCCGAAGTCAGACGCTTAAACAACTGAGCCACCCAGGTGCCCCCCACATAGCCAAAGCAATCTTAAGAAAGAACAAGGCTGGAGGTATAACACTCTCTGACTTCAAACTATATTACAAAGCTATAGTAATTAGGACAGTATGGTATTGGCATAAAAACAGACACATAAATTAATGGAACATGATAGAGAGCCCAGAAACAAACCTATGCATATATGGTCAATTAATTTCTGAGAAAGGAATCAAGAATATACAATGAGGAAAGGACAGTCTCTTCAATAAATGATGTTTGAAAACTGCAAAAGCCACATGCAAAAGAATGAAACTGGACCATTATCTCACATCATACACAACAATTAACTCAAAATGGATCAAAGACTTGCATATAAGACCTGAAACCATCAAACTCCTAGAAAAAACATAAGCAGTAAGTTCCTTGATGTCAATCTTGGTGATTTTTTTTTTTTGGATTTGACTCCAAAAGCAAAAGCAACAAAATCAAAAATTAAAAAGTGGGATGACAACAAAGTGAAAAGCTTCAGCATAGCAAAGGAAACCATCAACAAAATAAAAAGTCAACCTACCAGATAGGGGAAAATATTTGCAAACCATTTATTTAATAAGGGTTTAATATCCAAAATATATTAAAAACATACAATTTAACAACGAAACAAACAATCCAATTTAAAAGTTGGCAGAAGGAGTGCCTGGATGGCTCAGTCGGTTAAAGTGTCCAACTCTTGGTTTCAGCTCAGGTTATGATCTAATGGATCATGAGATTGAGCCCTATGTGGGGATCCGCTTTCAGTGGGGAGTCGGCTTGGGATTCTTTCTTCTGCCCCTCCTCTCAGTCATGCGTGCTCTCTCTCTCAAAAATGAGTAACTTAAAAAAATAAAATAAAAGTTGGCAGAGGATCTGAATAGACATGTTTCTAAGAATGGAATGGCCAACCAGTACATGAAAAGATGTTCAACATCACTAACCATAAGAGAAATGCAAATCAAAACTGGAATGAGGTATCACCTCACACCAGTCAGAATGGCTATTAGTCAAGAAATAACAAGTGTTGGTGAGAATGTGGAGAAAAGGGAGCCCTTGTGCACTGTTGGTGGGACTGCAAACTGGAGCAGCCAGTATGGAAAGCAGTATGACCATTTCTCAAAAAATGAAATAGAATTATCCTATGATCCTGTAATTCCACTTCTGGGTATCTATCTGAAGTAAATAAATAAATACACTAAGTTGAAAAGATAAAAGTATCCCCATGTTCACTACAGCATTATTGACAATAGCCAAGATATGGAAACAACCTAAGTGTCCATCAGTGGAAGAATAAAGATGTGATATAAATACACACACACATATATATATATACATATGTGTGTATATATATATATATGCACATTATACATACATAAACACAATGGGATATTATTCAGCCATGAAAAAGAAAGTAATCTTGCCATTTGTGACAATATAGATGGACCTTGAGAGCACTGTACTAGGTGAAATAGACAGAGAAAGGCAAATACCGTATGATCCCACTTATATGTGGGCTCTAAAAACCAAAAAAACAAAACAAAACAAAAAAACCAAGCTCATAGCTACAGAGATCAGATTGATGGTCACCAGAGACGGAGTGGGGGATGGGCAAAACCGATGAAGGAGTCAAAAGGTACAAACTTCCAGTCATAAAATAAATAAGTCACAGGGATGTAATGTACAGCATGGTGACTATAGTTAATAATACTGTATTACATATTTCAAAGTTGCTAAGAGAGTAAATCTTAACAGTTCTCATCACAAGAAAAAGAATTCTGTAACCACGTATGTTGACAGAGATTAACCAGACTTACTTCAGTGATCATTTCTCAATACACACAAATGTCAAATCATTATGTTGTACAACTGAAACTAATACAATGCATGTCAATTATAACTCAATTTTTAAAAAGTGTTAAATGGTACCCTAGAAGCACACATGAGCAAGATATTAATTGTTGTACATGGCTCTAGAAGTCCAGGAATGTGGCAAAAAAAAAAAGAGAGAGAGAGAGAGAGAGAGAGAGAAGTGAGGAGATCTGGCTGCCAGGCTTATTCTGCAGTGTGACGCTGGATAGCACAATTAAGTTCTCTGAGCCTAAGTTTCCTTATCTGTAAAATAAGGGGGTCAGGGTAAATATTCTCTGAAGTTCCATGCCATCATTCAAATATCAACACCCTCTAATGTGCCAAAAGCATTATATAATATCTTAGTAGTCATATCAGCATTATTATTCCAATCCAAAGTAACCCTAATAATAACATTACATTTATAGAGTTCTTCACAGTTGTCAATGTGTTTTCACATCCATTTCTCATCTGACAAGTAACAGGACAGCATTTTTTTTCCATGTTACAATAAAGAAGGCTGGCCCCTTACTCAATGCAATGTAATAGGAAGCCTCCTGACCTCCAGGGCCTACATTCTGGTCCTGGTGTGACCAAAGAAACCAGCAAGACCCCTCACACAAGACAGACCCCCACATTTAGGGGTGCCATTCAATAGGGTTGAAGATGACAAGAGCATTTTATTTATTTTTTTAAGATTTTATTTATTTATCTGAGAGAGAGAGCACAAGTGGGAGGAAGGACAAAAGGAGAAACAGGCTCCCCGTGGAGCAGAGAGCCCAACTCGGGGCTCAATCCCAGGACCCCGGGATCATCACCTGAGCCGAAGGCAGACACTTAACCAACTGAGCTACCCAGGCGCCCCAACAAGAGCATTTTAAAGATTTTATCTATCTGTGTGTCTATCTATCTATCTATCTATTTATTTGTAGGCTCCACACCCAGCATGGAGCCCAACATGGGGCTTGAACTCACGACCCTGAGATCAAGACCTGAGCTGAGATCAAGAGTCGGACACTTAACTGACTGAGCCACCAAGTGCCCCTAAAGATAGTTTTTTAAGATTTTATTTATTTATTTGACAGAGAGAGACAGAGAACACAAGTAGGCAGAGCAGCAGGCAGAGGGAGAGGGAGAAGCAGGCTCCCCACTGAGCAGAGAGCCCAATGCAGGGCTAGGTGGGATCATGACCAGAGCCAAAGGCAGACGCTTAACCGACTGAGCCACCTAGGCTCCCCGCCCCTAAAGATTTTTATTTTTATTTTTTTATTTAGTCATCTCTACACCCAACATGGGGCTCAAACTCACAACCCCAATATCAAGAGTCACACGTTCCTCCAACTGAGCCAACCAGATACCCCAAAAATCTCTTCCCCATCTGAGGGGTATAGGCAATTTTCAAATGAGACACTTCAGACACTCAGGCATCTGTCACAATATTAGTGCTCAGCACAGGGATTAAGGAATAAAATGCAAACTTTAATAATTCTTGCCATACTAAATATGTGTCAAGAGCTATTAAATAGTCTATATCCCTTGATCCAGGCATCTTATTTCTAGAAATCCTTCCTGAGAAAATAATCAGAGATGTGACCAAAAATTCAGGTATAGGTATATCTCATATTCTTGTGCTTCTCTTTATTGCACTTTGCAGATATTGCATTTTTTACAAATTGAAGGTTTGTGGCAATCATGCTTTGAACCAATCTATCAACGCAACTCTTCCAACAGCATTTGCTCACTTTATGTCTCTGTGTCACATTTTGGTAATTCTTGCAACATTTCAAACTTTTTCATTATTATTATATTTGTTATGATGATCTGTGATCAGTCATCTTTGATGTTACTATTGTAATTGTTTGGGGATGCTACAAATTGTTTGGGGATGTTAATAAAGTGAACTTAATAAATGTGCGTTCTGACTGCTCCACGAACCAGCCGGTCCCCCATCTCTCTTCCCCTCCTTGGGTCTCCCTATTCCCTGAGACACAAAAATATTGAAATAAGGCCAGTGAAAAATCCTACAATGGCCTCTAAGTGTTCCAGTGAATGGAAGAGTCACACACCTCTCACTTTAAATCAGAAGCTAGAAATGATTAAGCTTAGTGAGGAAAGCATGTCGAAAGCTGAGACAGTTAGCCAAGTTGTAGATGCAAAGGAAAAGTTCTTGAAGGAAATTCAGAGTGCTACTCCAGAGAACAAACTCTAAGAAAGTAAAACAGCCTTATTGCTGATAGGGAGAAAGTTTTAGTGGTCTGGATAGAAGATTAAAGCCAGAGGCAACACTCCCTTTAGCCAAAGGCTAGTCCAGAGCAAGGTCCTAACTCTCTTCAATTCTATGAAGGCTGAGAGAGGTGAGGAAGCTGCAGAAGAAGTCTGAATCCAGCAGAGGTTGGTTCATGAGATTTGAGGAAGGAAGCCATCTCCATAACATCAAAGTGCAAGTGAGTGCTGATGTAGAAGCTACAGCATGTTATTCAGAAGATCTAAGCTAAGATAATTAATGAAGATGGTTACACTGAACAACAGATTTTCAATGTAGGTGAAACAGGCTTCTATTGGAAGAAGGTGTCTTCTAGGACTTTCATAGCTAGAGAGAAGTCAATGCCAGGCTTCAAAGCTTTAAAGGACAGGCTGACCCTCTTGTTAGGGGCAAATACAGCTGGTAACTTTCAGTTGAAGCCAATGCTCACTTACCATCCCAAAAATCCTATGGCCTTTAAGAATTACGCTAAATTGGGCGCCTGGGTGGCTCAGTTGGTTAAGCGACTGTCTTCGGCTCAGGTCATGATCCTGGAGTCCCGGGATCGAGTCCCGCATCGGGCTCCCTGCTCAGCAGGGAGTCTGCTTCTCCCTCTGACCTTCCTCCTTCTCATGCTCTCTGTCTCTCATTCTCTCTCTCTCAAATAAATAAATAAAATCTTAAAAAAAAAAAAGAATTATGCTAAATCTACTCTGCCTATGCTTTGTAAATGGAACAACAAAGCCTACATGACAGCACATCTGTTTACAAACTGGTTTACTGAATATCGCAAGCCCACTGTTGAGACCTACTGCTCAGGTAAAAAAGATTCCTTTGAAAACATTACTGCTCATTGACAATGCACCTGGTCACCCAAGAGCTCAGATGCAGATGAATGTTGTTTTCGTGCCTGCTGACACAACATCCATTCTGCAGCCCATGGATCAAGGAGTAATTTTTACTTTCAAGTCTTACTACTTAAGAAATATAATTCCTAAGGCTATAGCTGCCATAGACAGTGATTCCTCCCATGGATCTGGGTAAAGTAAATTGAAAACCTTCCGGACAGGATTCAGCATTTTAAATGCCATTAAGAACATCTGTGAGTCGTGGGAAGAAGTCAAAATATCAACATGAACAGGAGTTTGGAAGAAGTGGATTCCAACCCCCATGGATTTTGAGGGGTTCAAGACTTCAGTGGAGGAAGTAACGGCAGGGTGGTAGAACTAGCAAGAGAACTAGAATTACTAAAGATGGGACTGAATGGCTGCCATCTCATAATAAAACCTGAACAGATGAGGAGTTGCTTCTTTGGGCTAAGCAAAGAAAGTGGCTTCTTTCTTTTTTTTTTTTTTTTTAAGATTTTATTTATTTATTTGACAGAGAGAGAGAGAGAGACAGCGAGAGAGGGAAAACAAGTAGGGGGAGAGGGAGAGGGAGAAGCAGGCTTCGCGCTGAGCATGGAGCCCGATGTGGGGCTCAATCTCAGGACCCTGGGATCATGACCTGAGCTGAAGGCAGATGCTTAACCAACTGGGCCACCCAGGCGCCCCAAGAAAGTGGTTTCTTGAGATGGAATCTACTCCTGGTGAAGATGATGTGAAGACTGTTGAGAAATTAAAACAGTGGATTCAGAATGTTACATATGCTTAGTTGATAAAACAGCAGCAGGGCTTGAGAGGACTGACTCCAATTTTGAAAGAAGTTCTACTATGGGTGAAATGCTGTCACACAGCATCACATGCCACAGAGAAATTGGTTGTAAAGGGAAGAGCCAATCAATGCTGCAAACTTCATTGTTCTCTTATCTTAACAAATTGCCACAGCCCCCCCAACCTCCAGCAGCCACCACCCCACCAGTCAGCAGCCATCAACATTGAGGCAAGGCCCTCCAGCAAAAAGATTAGAACTCACTGAAAGCTCAGATGATGGCTAGCACTTTTTAGCAAAAAAAAAAAAAAATTTTAATTAAGGTACATACACTGTTTTGTTTTGTTTTTTAGACATAATGCTATTGCACACTTAACAGACTACAGTGTAGTGTAAACAAAACTTTTATATGTGGTGGGAAACTAAAAAATTCATTTGACTCACTTTATTGAGATATTCGCTTTATTGGTCTGGAACCAAACCTTCAATATCCCTGAGGTAATTCTGTTGATCATGGCACAATTTTTAGGAGCAAAAATTTGGACCTAAATTTCCATAAATAATCATATGAACTGTGCCATATCCAAATAATGGAATATTAGTTTTTAATGTTAAATAATTATTTTAAAGAATATTTAATAGCCTGGAGGAAATGTTCCCAATATAACTGCAGGTGGAAAATCCGGATATAAAGCAGACATACAATACACATATCTTCTTTTTTAAAAATACATGTAGAAGACGGAAAATGCCTTAGAATGTTATTATAAGTAGTTTTCTCTAGGTTGTAAAATTATGGATGATTTTGATGTTCTATAATTCTACAATGAGCATGCACTATTTTTATAACCAGAAATTTAAAATTAAAAAATCTTTGTCCTACCTACTTCCCAGAGTAGTGATAAAAACAAATATGAAGGACAAGCTTTCTAATAGTAAGGATGACCCTAAAATGGGATCTGTGGGGAGGGGACTCAAGTAGCATTGTGTGACCACATGACCCCTGATCGGGTCAGACTTTAGCGATCTGGAATTCTAGAGCCCTCTGTGATATCCTTCCATCTACAAGATGTGACCTGCATTGTTAGTGGGGCAGGGCTGGGTTGGGTTGATCCCACCCTTTCCACCTAGTGCCCTAATGCTCAGGGATAAAGCAAGCAGTCAGTGGCCAAGAAAGACAGACCCTGTAGGGGACCAACCCTAGCAGCCATTGGCAACTGTGCTCTTACCAGCTACTAACTCCCTAAGTGGTCAGCAAACATGTTGCTGGGACCTCTGCTACTGACTCTAGGATACATTGCTCATGATAACATCCCTGGGGACCTGGTCCTAAGGCTTCACTCTGCAGCTCTAGTCCCAGGCATTCCATGGGAGAGGAAAGAACAAGTGAGTGTATCAAGTACAACCCTCGGATATTTTTTGTTTAGCCCACCAAGCATTTTAAAAGACAATATACCTGAGTAGGAGTTTGGCTTGGTCACAATACAGTATAAGCAGTTTAACTTATACCTACACCCCTACAAGCACCAAAGCTTATGACAGTTGGGAAAACCTGGACTCAAAGGACCATGATTTATTCAAGGTCATGCAGCAAGTTATTGACAAACTGGGTCTAGAACCTGGGTCTCCTGACTCCCAGTTCAATGTGTGACATTACAGAATTGCTGGCTCTCCAGAGACTCTCTAGACCCCTTATATTAGGAGGCACCCTTGACAATTCCACCTCCTCTTTGCTGAGGATCACAGGAGACTTTAGTTATTATTTTAGGTTGTCAGAGACCAAAACATGGGGGAAGAAGAAGTTCATATTTGGGACTCAGAAATAATTGACAGTGGGCAAGCAAGAAAAGACAGGACATGCTGGTAATGAGGGGTTGAGGAGACAGAAGAGCCCCCGCTTCTTTAGGACAGGTGATAGCGAACCACATTAAATAAACTGAACACACCCCCTTAATGGTAAAGTCGATGCTTGAGCAAAGCTGCAATCATCCATACTGCTCACAAGAGAAGACAGGAAGGAGTACTCAGAGAATTAGAGGAAGCTAAATTGATGAAATGAAGGAGTTAGGGAAAGGTAGGAATCCACTTCTGCCTTGGTTTCTTGGTCCTCCCTGGCTTGGCTGTAGCCTTGCTCTCATCACTGTGAAATGTGTGGGACAGTGCATAACAATGGGATAAACTCTGAATGAGCGAATATTACATTCTGGACTTCCTCTCTAAGATGGTGACTCTGTTACCTGGGGAAGGGGCAGGAGGAGTTTGGTGTTGTGCTGTTTTCCCTACCTTTCCTTATTTTTCCTGATAAGGAGTGGAAGATGGGGTGGGGGGAATAGAGGCGTGAGGCAAGAGAGAGAGAAAGGAAGATTCGGGTAGAGGAAAAAAGAGAGTAGAAAAGCAGATAAACAAGTTAGATGACAAGGCAGGAAACAGAAGAGTTTTTTTCTTTCTAACTTAAAAAGGAAGATGGACCTTATTATTCTGGTTTCTATCCACCCACCGGCCTGTCTCCGCCTCCCTCCCCAGCCGGTGGGCTTCCAAGGTCATGAAGTATCCAGGTGCATCAGGCAAGAGCATTCGTGTGTGAACAGAAAAACTCTGCCTCTCTTCAGCACCCCGTCTTGCACCAGAACACTGTGAACTGCCATGAGTCTTCTCAGCTGCGAGGACTGCTAACAACGGTGAATTCACTGCAGAGGCTGAGGTCCCACCTCACTGCATGAATATAATGTGCTGCTGGCTTCCTCTGGACCATCAGGTGTGCCCAGGCATCCCAGGCAGCATGACTCCTGAGGGACTCCTGAGGGACTAGGCAGCCTGAAGTGGGGGCAGGGAAGGCCGCCAATGAGCCAGCAGGGAGCCAAGACCCAATGGGTATTCCCAAAGTGCAAACACACAGAAAAGGCCAGCCTCCAGGTCAAATTCATAGTCAGTGGAGCCCTATCCATCTGGCAGCAGATGGCTGTTCTATTCTAGACTTGGTCATGCCCCTTGAGAAAACCTCTTTGATAATGTGTTGTCAGTCCCTTTCTCAATTTGCATATAATGCTCAGACATCACCAGGACAGGCAACCAAGAACACCACCACAAAGATTCTCAGCAATATTTGCAAAGGAGGAGGAACACCAGTTATTTGCTTGTTTTATTTTTAATTAAAGGTGTTAACTGCAGAGGAAAGAGCCCCAGAAAAATCCTTTCTAAAAACCCAGTCAGTGCACTCTCCTTAAAATCCTTTCCAATAATAGCACACTCTCCAGCCCGGCTGCTCCTTCCCTCTTCCAGCCTAGCAAAGAAGGGGAGAGCTGAAGGGGTCTATCAGATCAATGGAGTCCATTCTAGTAGGCTGAACAGGGAGGCTGGAAGAGCACTTTTCAGACCAAACAGAGGAGTCAGAGGAAACCCAAGCCACCCTGCACCCTCAGCACTCCTCTCAATATGCTAATGTGCTAATATCCCAGAATGCTAACAAGGCCACCTTGGATAGTGAAAAACATGGCGCACTGGGAGTTGGAGGACATGTGGGTGTCAGGCCCAGCTCTGCCACTGACCTGCCGTGCAGCCTTAGCCCGGGTGCTTAGCTTCTCTGAGTGCCAGTGTCCCTATCTATGAAACAGATGACGTGTACCTAATATTATTGCCTGTTAGGATTTCATATATATGGTATCATGCACTGTGTACTCTTTTGTGTAAGGGTTCTTTTCACTCAGAATAATGTTTTTGAGATTTCATCCATGTTGCTGGATGTATCATTTTGCTCCTTTTGAACTGTATGATTATATTACATTTCTTTATCCATTCTCCAGTTGATGGATGCTTGAACTGTTCCCAGTTTGGGACCACTATGAATAAAGATACTGCTTTCTGTCTTTATGATTTTGACTATTTTAGGTACCTCAGAATGAGGGAAATCATCCAGGATTTGCCTTTATGATTGGCTTATATCACTTAGCATTATTTCCTCAAGGTTCATCCATGTTGTAGCATATATCAGAATTTCTTTCCTTCTTAAGGCTCAATCATATTCCATTGAATGTCTATACCACATTTTGCTTATCCATTCATCTGTTGATGGACACTTGGTTGCTTCTACCTTTTGGCTCTTGTGAAATGCTATTATGAATAATCTTCAAGATCCTGCTTTCAATTCTTTGGAATACATACCCAGAAGAAAATTTGCTGGATCATATGGTAGTTCTATATATAATATTTTGAGGAACCACCAGACTGTTTTCCACAGCAGCTGTACCATTTTACATTTCCACCAACAGTGCATGAGGGTTCCAAATTCTCTACATCCTGGCCAACACTTGTTACTTTCTGTTTTGGGGGGGGGTTTGTTATAGCAGCCATCCTAATGAGCGTGAGGTGGTATCTCATTGTGGTTTTTGTTTTAAGTATGGTTGACATGTAATGTTATGTTAGTTTCAGATGTACAATATAGTGATTTGACAATTCTAATCATTATGCAATGCTCACTACAATAAATGTAGTTAGCATCTGTCACCATGTAATTGTGGTTTTGATTGGCATTTCCATACTGATTAGTGATATTGAGTATCTATTCATATGCTACTGGCCATTTGTATATCATCTTTAATTTTTCTTAAGATTGATTGATTGATTGATTTGAGAGAGAGAGCGTGAGCAGAGGGGGAGGGGCAAGGGGAGAGGGAGATGGAGAGAATCCCAAGCAGACTACTCGCTGACCGGGGAGCCTGACTCGGGGCTCAATCTCACGACCCTGGGGTCATGACCCAAGCCTAAACCAAGAGTCAGACACTTAACAACTGAGCCATCCAGGAGTCCCTGTATATCCTCTTTAAAGAAATATCTATTCAAATCCTTTGCCCATTTTTTAATCAAGTTATTTGTATTTTTGTTGCTGACATACTATAGTTTTATAGCAAATCTTCAAGTCAGGCAATGTGAATCCTCCAACTTTATTCCTTTTCAAGATTGCTTTGGCTATTCAAGGTCCTTTACATTTCCATATACATGTTAGAGGCAGGTTGTCGATCTCTACCCCTAAAAAAGCCATCTGGGATTTTGAATGGGACTGCTTTAAATCTACAAATCTATTTGGAGAGAACTGACAATAACATTGAGTCTTTCAATCCATAAACATGATATATCTCTCCATTCATATATGTCTTCTTCAACTTCTCACAGCACTGTTCTGTAATTTTTATGTACAGGTCTCCCGCATTTTTTGTTAAATTTATTATCTAAATATTTTGTGCTTTGTAATATAATTTTAAAAGAAGTTGTTTTTCTTTAATTTTTATTTACTTTTTAAGTAGGCTCCACACCCAATGTGGAGCCCAATGCGGGGCTTAAACTCATGACCCCAAGATCAAGACCTGAGCTGACATCAAGAGTTGGATGCTTAACTCACTGAGCCACCGGGGCTCCCCAAAAATTCCTTTTTAAAGATCTTCCAATTATTTGCTACTGCTATATAAAAAACATAATCAATTTCTGATGTTGACTTTGTACTCCACTAAATTCACTTCTTGGTTCTAATAGTTATTTTATAGATTCTTTATGATTTTCTATATCAACAATCATGCCATCTGTGAATAAAAACAGATTTGCTCATTCTTTTCTTTTTTTTAAGATTTTATTTATTTATTTGAGAGAGAGAGAGAGAGTGCGAGCAGGGGAGGAGGTGGTGAGGAGAGGGAGAAGCAGGCTCCCCGCTGAGCAGGAGCCCAACATGGGGCTCAATCCCAGGCTCTGGGGATCATGACCTGAGCCAAAGGCAGACGCTTAACTGACTGAGCCACCCAGGCGCCTCTGCTTACTCTTTTCTGATTGCTAAGCCTTTTATTGCTTTTTCTTACTTTATGGCACTCACTAGAACCTCCATCCAGTATAATGTTGAACAAAAAAGAGAAAACACACTTGCCTTATTCTGATCTTAGGAGAAACACTTTCCATTTTTTATAATTATGACATTTGCATTTTATAAATATCCTTTATTAGATTGCAGAAGTTTCTTTCCATTTCTTTTTTTTTTTTTTTAAGTAGGCTCCACGCCCAGTGTAGAGCCCAACACAGGGCTTGAACTATGACCCCGAGATCAAAACCTGAGCTGAGATCAAGAGTTGGATGCTTAACCAACTGAGCCACCCAGGTGCCCTAGTTCCCTTCTATTTCTAATTGCAGAAAGTTTTTATCACAAACGGATGTCAAATTTTTTTCCAGCTTTACTGAGGTATAATTGATGAATAAAAATTGTATATATTAAAGATAAACAAAGAGATTTGATATAGACATATATTGTGAAATTATTAACACAATCAAGCTAATTAACACATCCATCACTTTACCTCCCATAGTTACTATTTTTGTGTGTATGTGTGTGGAAAGAATACTTAAGATCACTTTTAGCAAATTTCAAATACATAATACAGTATTATTAACTATAGTCACCATACTATACATTAATCTCCAGAAATTATTCATCCCACATAACTGAACCTTTTGTACCCTTTGACCAACAACTCCCTATTTCCCCACATGGCAACCACCATTCTACTCAGCTTTTATGAGTTCAACTTTTCTAGATTCCACATTTAAGTGAAACGATGCAGTATTTGCCTTTTTGCGTTTGGCTTATTTCACTTAGCATAATGTCCTCCAGGTTCTTCCATATTGTCACAAATGGAGAGGTTTCCTCTTTTTTTAAGGATGGATAATATTCCTCTGTGTGTGTGTGTGTGAAAGAGAGACATTTTCTTTATCCATTCATCCATCATATCTTAGCTACTGTGAATATGCTGCAATAAACATGGAGGTGCTGAGATCTCTTCAAGATACTGATTTCATTTCCTTTGGATATATACCCAGAAGTGGGATTGCTAAATCATATGGTAGTTCTATTTTTAATTTTAATTTTTAAGTTTTTGAGGAAACTTCACACTGTTTTCCATAATATATGTACCAATTTACATTCCCACTAATTATGTACAAGGGTTCCCTTTTCTCCACACCCTTATCAACATTTGTTATCTCTTCTCTTATTGTCTTGTCTTATACCTAAGAGGTATACAGTGATATCACATTGCAACTTTCTCACTGTTTTTCCTGCATCTATTAAAATGATTATATGGTTTTGCTCCTTTATTTTGTTAGTATAGAGAATTACATTTTTTTCCAAATGTTAAAGTAAGTTTTTATTCCTGGGATAACACAGCTTGGTCATGGATGAATTATCCTTTTTATATACTGCCAGATTTGATTTGCTAATATTTTGTTAAAGATTTTTGTGTCTATGTTTATGGGAGATTCTAGTCTGTAATTTTCTTTTTTTGTAATATCTTTGTTGGGTTGTGGTATCAGAACTATGCTGACTTCACAAAATGAGTTGGAAAGTGTTCACTCCTCTTCCTCTATTTTCTGAAAGAGTTTGTGTAAAAATTGTGTTTTTCCATTAAATATCTGATAAAAATTACCAGTTAAACCATCTAGGCCTAGAAGGTTCTTTGAGGGAAAGTTTTCAATAATGAATTGGTTTCTTTAAAAATATATAGTTCTTCAGATTTTCTACTTCATCTTGTGTCAGTTTGGGTTAAGTTGTTTTTTGTTTGTTTTGTTTTTCAGAAAATTCAACCATTTTATCTAATTTGCCAAATTTATTGGCACAATATTGTTCAGAATATTCTTTTAGTTTTTTTTGTTGTTGTTGATGACACTTAACATTTATTTGCATATGGATGTGAAAGTATACATTTGAGAATCACTTCCAAAACAAGGAAGTGCAGGTGGCAAACTTGAACCAATCTGCTAATCTCTTGCATCAGGTCAAGATTATATAATTTTCTGTTATGTAAAATAATCCCTTACAATTTGCAGATACTGTTCTATGGCCAAGCTTATTACCCCCTCCCCTTTTTTTTAAAGGACCTCTAGTTAAAACTATTTCTGTACTTTCCATTTCCTACCTAGAAATGCAGATGGGAAATTGATTTTGGGATGCATTTCATATTTAAAAGCTCACTGAAAATCAAGTGAATTGAACTGTTCATGAATGAGCTTAATATTAGAGATTGCAATTTATCACTTTTGGGGGTTTAAAACATTTTTTTTCTCTTAAGCTAAAACACTGTTTATATGAGGAGCACACTTTTTATAGACATTTCAGGCCCTGTGAAGGGCTGAACTGTGTAAGCAATATTCTAAATTGTTAATGATATCATCTGCCTCCTGCCCCCTACCCCATCTCCCGCTATGTCAGCCCTTCTTAATTCCTTTGTCTCCTCTCCTTTCTCTAACTATTCTACATTGAGTCTACTGAAGCCTGACCACTGCAGGTGTGGTTGTTGTTTTTTTTTTATGTTATGTAATCACCATACATTACATCATTAGTTTTTGACTCATTGTTTGCATATAACACCCAGTGCTCCATGCAATACGTGCCCTCTTTAATACCTATCACCAGGCTAACCCATCCCCCCCACACCCCTTCCCTCTAGAACCCTCAGTTTGTTTCTCAGAGTCCATAGTCTCTCATGGCTCGTCTCCCCCTCCGGTTTCTCCCCTTCATTTTTCCCTTCCTACTATCTTTTAATGTCTGTAGAATCTGTAGTGATATACATGCTTTCATTACTGGATACTGGTATTTTGTGATCTCTTTCTCTTTTTTCTTATCAGTCCAGCTAGGACTTCACCAATTTTGTTGATATTTTCAAAGAACTGCTTTCGGTTTTGTTATTTTTCTCTATTTTGTCTGTTTCATTAATTTCTGCTCTTACCTTTATCATTTCTTTCTTTCTATTTATTTTGCATTTACTTTTCCTTTTTCATCTCCTAAAGATGGAACATTAAGTCACTGAATCTTGTCCTTTCTTCTTTTCTAATATACGCAGTTAAAGACATATCCCTCAAAGCACTGCTTTAGCTACATCCCACAAATGTTGACGTGTTCTATTTTTATTATCATTTCACTATGAGGTTTTTAAAAATCTTTTCATTTTGAAAAAAATTCAGAGAAAAGTTATAAGAACTATATGAAGAACTCCTGTTTACCCTTTACTCATAGTCCCTAAATATTACCATTTACCATCTTTGCTCTATATTACCTTCCCTCTCTTTCTCCATTTTTTTCTGAAATACCTCTGAGAAATTTGGCAAACTGATGCCCTACCATTCCAAAATACGTTAGTGTGTTTGTCAACCAAACCATCAACACTCTCTACATAGCAACAATTCAACCACAAAACTAAAAAGTTAACACTGGTATGTAACCACCAACAAAACTTCAAACTCCATTTAGGTCTCATCAATTGCTCCTATAATGTCCTTTACAACAAACAGATCCATACATTTCATTTAGTTGTCCTCTCTCTTTAGAGTCCTTTCAATCTGGAACTATTCCTCAATCTTTCCTTGACCTTCAGGACCTTGATATTTGTGAAGAGTGGGACTGCTTTTGGTCACTCTCCAGTTCCTTCAGCTAGTTCTTTTTCACATTTTGTCGAGTTTACAGTTGTTTTCTGTGGGAGGGTTGGTCCAAAAGAACTACTCCACCATTACCAGAAATGGAATCAGGATGGAATTTAATCCTCTTCTGACCACAGATCCCACATGAAAAACATGCCTGTCTTTGACCAGCATGACAGCTCTCATATCTACAAAACAGGCACAGTTCTATTATGCAGCCTCATAGCATTTCATATAATTTTCTCAAGTATCTATTTTATTATTATAATTTAGTGATGCCTAGGGTTAAAAAATCAAATAGTACAGAAAGGTATCAAATGAAAAGAAAAAGTTCCCCTCCTATCATTAAAAGAATTGCCTTTAATGGGCAGAGTCTCTCTAACGCTATGCTTGGCACACCAGTGATAGGAAATATAAAGGGAATTCTGGCCAGGAATCAAAAGACCTAAGTTTCAGGGCACCTGGGTGGCTCAGTCATTAAGCGTCTGCCTTCAGCTCAGGCCATGATCCCAGGATCCTGGGATCGAGCCCCACGTCGGGCTCCCTGCTCAGCGGGAAGCCTGCTTCTCCCTCTCCCACTCCCCCTGCTTGTGTTCCCTCTCTTGCTGTCTCTCTCTCTGTCAAAAAATAAGTAAAAATCTAAAAAAAAAAAAAAAAAAAGACCTAAGCTTCCAGTCCTGGTCTCCAACTCGAAAAAAGGTTTTAGGTACATCACTTACGCATGCAAAAAGTATTTACTCAGCTCCTAGCAGCATATTTCACTGCTCTATGCCTCAGTTTTCTAATCTGAGAAATGCGCATAGCACTATCCATCTTTTCTATTTGTCTCATAGGCAGAAGAAAGATGATGCAATATCGTAGGTTTGAATTGCTAAAAGCTAAAAGCATAATACATATATAACAAAATATCAGGTATTAAACCTCTAGAAAAATTAACCATGGAAATCAAAAGCCTTAGTTGGAATACAGGAGACAAATTAAAGATGGGATGGGAATGGAAGAATCTATATATCTACTATCTATACCTGTACGGTCCACTACAGTAGCTACTGTACGTGCGGCCATTTAAATTTGAATTAAAATAAAATAAAATGTAAAATTCAGTTCCTTGGTCACACTAGCCACATTTCAAGTGCTCAGTAGCCACATGTGGTTATCAGCTCCTGTACTAGACTGATACAGACCATTTCCATTAAAATAGAAAGTTTTACTGGACAGTGTTGATCCATACTATTTTACACTCTGTATATTCTTAATTGCCTGATATTAATGTTATTGCTGAGGAATGAATACATAGCAGCTAGCCTTCCACTATAAAACAAAACAAAAATTCTCAAAGCTAAAAGAAAGCCAGATAGGTAAGAGTTCTAACCAAATCAGAATGGTACTGGGCTTAGTGCTTTGGAAGACCCTTGGAACTGGTTTTCATTAGACAGATTAGGAAACTGAAGCCCAGGGAAGCAGAGTCTCTGGCCCCAGGTGCCACAGTGAATTCACATTAGAGTTCAACATGGAATCCTGGTATTTCATAGCATAGGCTTTGCAGTAGGATCTGTCCCTTATTAGCCAGGTAGTCTTGGACAAGTAACCACCCCCGAGCCTCACTCTCATCATCTGCAAACTGAGGAATCATAATCCCAACTCTGCTGGGTTGTCATGAAGATTAAAGAGATGATGTCTAGAAAGCGCTTGGCAGAAAACCTGGCATCCCACCGGGACTTGGTGAATGTCACCTACTGTCATCATGAGCTAATACACTGCTCTTTCCACTATACCACAAGCTGATCAGGGAGGGTTTGGCCACCAGATGCACCATCGTCACAGAGCTGGTGAGTGTAGGAAGGAACGGGGAAATTATGCAGCTTGGCAAAATGTGCCAGGGGGGCAGAATGATAAATGCATTGTACAGCAGCAACTGCAGAACTGCTCCTGCAAGTCCCCATGCAGTAGCAGAAACTTCACCTTGACGGTTGCAAAGGGAAATGTACCATTTGCATGCCTCTGTGTTCTTACCTTTAAAAAGGCACCTGAGGGATGGAGCACTGCAGACGGAGGAAGATGTTTATGTTCCTATAACCCTCATGCTGAGACAACTGGAGGAGTCAGCATTCTGTTTTTGTTCTTCTCCCTCCAGAAGTAATATATCACAACTCTGTTAGCTACCAACACAGTGATCCCACCACAGGCCTCTCCAAGCTGGCTTCAGGGTGGGTGGAGCTCTCCCCAAGGCTTCTCCAGGTCCCTCCTGTGTGCCCTAGCCCCTTGCCCCCTGCCCAGCAGGGTGTGAGAGCCAAACAATCCTAAAATACAGTCCCCACTCTGCAGCACCATATGCTCTCCTCTGGAAGATACCACACATGAGGCGATCAGATATTAGAGTAAAATCAAATAGCAACAAGTGACTGGGACTCTAAGCGAGAAGAGGTTTCCATTCCCTTCCATAACAAATCCTAACTGTGTGCTTTCTGACAGGCACTACGCCACGCACGCATGATACAGCTGCATCCAGGACACAGTGTCTGTCCTGGAGAAGATTCTATTTGAAATGGCGACTGGAACTGTCCCCCAAAAATTCAACTGGGTAAACTCTAGGCTGAGCCTTGTGAAGTGGTACAATTTGAATTTGCAGGTAAGGGAGGGGTTGGGAATCTCTGAAACCTATCCTTGCTGCCACTCTGAATGGAAACAGAAACCCAAGAAGGGACCACAAGGAATTAAAATATCTTTTCTCAGCTCTTCAAAAGCACACTGCATTGTCCCAGCTTTAAAGTGGCAGTTTCTGAGGAAGGAAAGCCACTCAGTGGTTCTGCGCACCTCTCCTGGCCTGTGCCTCAGCCCCAAAGAGATAAGAAAGAGCTGTCACGGGCTCTACCTCTTCCGGCTCCAGTGGGGTGAGCACCATTCACAGTCACCTCTTTGTCCTCCAGCCTAGTAAACCACCATCCAGGCACCTGGATGTCTTCTAACCACAACACTGCCACCATGTTAGCGCTACTTCCTAGCTGTGTCCTTAGACAAGTTACTTCGCCAAGTTTCAGTTTCCTCATCTACAAAATGGGGATAAAACAGTATACGCTTCACCAGCGTGTGGTAAGAATTGGAAGTGATATTTATACGGTGCTAAGCACCATACATGGTACACAGTCACTGAACAACATATAGGAACTACCATTATTATTTCTAAAAAATCCTATTGTTCCCAAGCAAGTCTTTCTTAACTGGGTATTCAAGCCTGCCAACACCATCCTCAGGTTTAGCACCTCAGAAAGAACCAGCGTCTTCGCATAGACCCTTCAGGAGCCTAAAAAGAATCTTCTCAACCACCAAACTCAGTCTGGCCCAGCTTTCAAATGTCATCTGCTCAAAGAAGTTCTCCCAAAGGCTCAAGAGACTCAGCCAACAACTCTTCCCTGATACTGCCTCTAGATCTCTCTGGTCACAAGTCCTCAGCTATTACCTGCAGGAGATTTATACTATCAATCACATCCCATTTAGGAAGCTTTAGGACTCTGTGTCCTCCCTGTTGTCATATTCCAAGTCCACAGCTCGAAGTGAGTACCCTGGGTACTCAACAAGGACTGATGGGTTAAGAGGAACACAAGAATCATGGAAATGATTCACATCAAATTCCAGCTCTATAACAGATAACAATTTCCAAAGAGCTATAAGAAATTGAAGTTTCCTGAAAACCCAGAGAAGGTTGGATATGACAAAGAAATCTACTAACATAACTTACATTTATTGCTTCATAGTTTACAAAATGCTTTCACATTCACAACATCATTTTGACAACAACTTGGAGAGGTAGGCCAAATAAGTATTAATATACAGACGTCAAATCTGAGGCTCAGGGAAGTAAAGCAGATTGTCCAAGAATGAAACCACAACATTAAGTCTCTTGATTATTCCAAGTCCTTTTTCTGTTTGTTGTTCCTTGATACATACTCTCTCTTCAAATGATATGCATGCTCCAGGGTATTAATAAAAAAAAAAATCTCACTCAAAAGGAACCACGTGGAAATAAAACCACAAAGAAGATCCTCAAGAACGACTAAATTACCTTTTTGGAGTGAGCAACCTTCCTCACACAATCCTGGGGGTGCTGGCTACCTGACCTACATTTTGTTCGGCAGCCGTGAGCAACCGTGCCCAGCCAGCTGGCTCTCCTAGAGTGGCGCGTGGCGGGTCCTCACGGGAGCTACAAGCAGCCTCCCCGTGCCTGCGAGCGGGCTCTCACTCTGCCTGCTGCTTCCCTTTCCCCTTCCACTTCTGGCCTCTTTGAAAAGCCAAAAGCTTCGCAACTGATTGTCATAGCAGCTGCTCCTTTTGCAAAGATATCTCAGATCTCTTCTATTTCTGCTACCCACAGCCAGTCTCCCCCAGTGCTGGATGGTACCACGCATTCAGGGAAAAGAGCTCCCTTCCAAACAGTCATCTGAAGGTGCAGGAGGTCCCCACCACCGCGGACAGTGTTCCCACAGCGAGAGCCACTGCATCACAAAAGGGAGTTACGTAATCACACAGAGACTAACTTCCCCCTTCTCGTCATGATTCAGTGGTCCCTCCACCAGTGGCGGTCCTGGGGTTCTAGGGGCCACATCCCAACAGAATGGCCTGGTCTTGCTTCCTTGGCAGTGACAAGAGCATTGTTTTCTCTTTATCCACCTCAAACAAGGGGTGCCTACCAGGGAAGAGCTCAGCAGCTCAGGACATTGCAGGCCAAGAAGAGGCTGGAACTCGTTGGGAATAACCTTTGGAAAAAGGGATGACTACAGGGCTGGCTCCTAAAACAGCCACCCAACATAAAGTACCCAAAGGGGCCTGGCAGAGAGAGAGCTGATTTGGGCCAGTGCCAATACCAGAAAGGGCCTCCAAGCAGGAAGCTCCAAGCAGCAGCAACCCTCCGAATCGAGCACATGGCATTTCACTGAGTGATCAGCCATTCAGAACAAGGGCCCGGACAGTGACCAGGGTCCAGGACACAGAGTCCAGTCCCTGGGAAATGAGACTGGCAAAATCCATGCCCTGCTCAGAGTACAGAGTTCGTGTACAAGCAGAACTGGCACACAGGTCCAGCTGTCTGGACAGGGCTGGTGTGGGAGGGAGAAGGCATTGAAGAAAGACAAAAGGAAGGCCAGGGTTCACCAGCCAGCACCCAACAAACTCCAGATCTGGAATCTCAAGAGGGCTCAGGGACAAGGAAGGTAGACAGAAGGTAGAAAAGAGCTTCAGGGACAGCAGCTCAACAGAGCCAAGGAAAGTAGGGAATGACACTAAGCAAAGAAAAACTCAATCTAGAAAGAAAAAAGAAGCAGGTTTGTCAGGCTGGATGGCAGAAATACTGAGATGAACGTAAGACATCATCCTTGTTATCCACTGGCAGATAAGTAGCAACTGTCCAAGCAGCCAAGGGCAAACGGACGCAGAAGAACCAGCCTGTGCAAAGACTCAGATGTATCAAACAACATGATAATGCTGTTGGCTCAGTATAGATGAAGTGCAGAATGCAAGGGAGAGACAGGCAGAAGGTGAGGCTAGGTATTCTGACAGGGGCAGGATCAAGAAGAGCTTCTTATGTCAAGTTGGAGATTTTGCACTTCATCCCGGATGGGAAGCCATTGAAAAGGGCACACATTCATCCCTGTAACAATTATTTGCTGAGCACCTACTATGTGCCAGCCACTAATCAGGGTGACGGGGATACAGCAGTGAACAAGGCCGACAGCAACCCTGGAATTTATGCTCCAGTAACTCCATTCTTTGCACCCTGGCTGTGGGGATTACGGACTATGCTTCTCCTTCCCCTTGAGGGCAGAGGCTGGGTCTTATCCTCCTCTATATCCTAAAGGCTTAGCTAAGTCTCTTCTATACAATAGGTTTCCAATAAATGTTTATTGTGGGAATGAATTTTTTTTTCTGTATTTTCTAAGAGTCTTAAAAAAAAAAGTAAGGGCATCATAAAATCAGATTTATATTTTAGTACATCTTTCCGGCAGCTGGGTGGGGGCAGCTGGAATGAGGTCAAACTAGAGACAAGGGGTTCTCACTTGAGAGACGGCCACTGAAATTAGGTGGTAGATAATGGGGGTCCGAGCTAGAGGGACGGTGGCAGAGATGGAGGCAGTCTTAGTCCCCCGGACAACCGCCCCTCACAGAGCTCACACTTCTCCCATCAAACTGGCTTCTGTTTTCACTCTAAACCTCTGCATGGTTTACTTCCACCCTGGGGCAGCCCCTTTTCAAGGTCAAATGCAACAAAAGACAGCTGGTCTGCTCCAGGGTGACCATGGGTGCAACCTGGGGCAGTTGTCATGCCGCAGAGCACGGTGGCGACACGTGAGGTCACTGGGACTTTAAATCAGTGCTGATGAATTTCCTCTGCAGCTGGGAGAAAGCAAGCCAGAAGCATCCTTGCTGTCAACACTGATGGCTAACCTCGACAGGAATCCACGCTCTGTGGCACTGCATGGAGGCTGGCCATGGATTACCAACATCTGGCCTCCGTTATGCTCACCGGTTCTGATTCTAGGAAGTGTTTATCACAAGATCCAGGACAGTTCTGTGTAGCTCCTAAGATCTCAAGTGATTAAGACAGAAGAGTAGCTCTGACCCATACTTATCACAAAACCTGTTTCCGAAGCACAGAGCGCCTGATATGCTGTGAACCCAGTAACATTTGTACAGCACTTGAGAGTTTACAAAAACCCTTCTCTATCTTATTTGCATACTTCAATAACCCTGTGGGCAAGATAAAGCAGATATTATTACTCCCACTTTGGAGAGGTCTGACTGACCCAACGTCACATGGATTGTGGGTGACAGAGCAGAAATTCCAACCCAGGGCTCACTCCACATTCGAGACTGCCCCTCAGACCTCCCCCTCCAGCAAGCACTATGGTTTCCCACAGTCATGGGTTAGCCTCACTGTCCCAGTCCTTGCTGAGGCTATCCTCTTCTTCCTGCTGTGCTCAAAAGACACTGACCCAGACTTCGAGTCTGGAGAGGGCCCACTGGGTCTCCATCAGGCCCAACTACCACCTAGTGAGAACCAGAGCCAAAGCCAGAGCCCAGGGCCACACTGGCATGAAAACTGTCCCGAGAGGAAGCTGTTGGTGTAGACGGCTGGCAGTGAGAATGAGGGCGCTGAGTGCTGGGTTCCAGCCCCGGCACCATGTCACCATGTGCTGCAGAATCTGGAGCTGGCGACAGCTTTCTCTCAGAACTCCTGCTCCTTCGCCCCTAGAACGAGGGCAGCCACCACTGCCCTGCCCACCACTCAGGGGTCAGAGCCAATAATGGTGTCTTTCTTCTGCCATTTGCAGGCAGTTATCAGACTGTGCTGGATGGATTCACTACAGAGTAAAGCCAACTCATCCCTGCCCGGAGACCCCCTCATTAACCTCATCCCGCCAGCAGACAATCTGGCTTTCAATCTAACCAGGATGACTGAAGCCACCCATCAGGGGCTCTCGGCACACTCGCACCAATTCCTTGCTGTGGACTAAGCTGGGCCCTCATTACACATAGATAAATACGACAGTGTCTGTGCTCAAAGAACTCAATGCTTGATTTAGAGATGGACATATTAATAATTATTGTAGCATTAATAAATACCGTGTGACAGCTACTGGGCAGCAACTTTGTCTTTGTTCTGTGAATTCTTGGCACCTTGCGCTGTGCACGGCCCGCACTGGGATGCAGTGAACATTTATTGAATAAATAAATAAAACTAAGATATAACACAACGACAAAAGATATACACACTTCAATGAAAGCATTTCTCTTCTCCACCTCAAAAATTCCATCTTCACATGTCCCTTTTTTTCCTAACTGCTGTGCTAAGAGAAAGTGTACTTGCATCTTTTAAGAACTCATCCATTCATAGAGATTCCAAATGTCTCTCATCTCCCCGGGGGGCCTTGCTCCAGCTATGCCCCCTGCCTCCTGCATCTTTGCTCACAACTCGTGCTCGCTCACTCGCTCGCTCTCTCACTCACTCTATCGCTCATCCTTTCCTTGGGCTTTCTCACGCACTCCAGGTTCCCCATGCTGCTCACAAAACTAACTCGAATGGAGCTCTCCTCCCAGTTGCTGAACTTGTTCTCTCATCCTCCTTTGGCCACTGAATCTCTGGCAGGGTTGTTCACACCTGCAGCCTGCATTTCTCACCATCCCCTCCTTCCCTATGTCCCAGCTCGAGCCTCTCAGAGGTGTCATCACAACCTCCCAGCCGTCTTTTCTCAGCCTCCGACCTCCCTGACCTCCTTGTTGAAATTTCCTTCGATTCTGAGAACACTGCAGTTCCTGGCTTGCTTTCTCCCTCTCTTGTAGATATACAGTCTCTATCTGGCTGCTCTTCTCTGCTTTCTTCCTAATGCAAGTTCTTGCCAAGATTCCCCTGTTATTTTGCATTAGCTCCCTCGAGAAATAATTTAATGTCAAAGCTTCCAATTTAGGAAGCCTTTCCAGTCACCACCTCCCACCCCAACCACCCCCCACCCCAACCCTGCAGGATCCAACAGAACCAGAGGGGCTGAAAATGCAAGAAAGAAAAGGTCCCCAAGGACAGGAGGAGGGAATGGGATCATTGTCAGACTCTCTCTTACAGCCTTTGTCACATTCAGCTTGTCCTGTAATGAACTGATCTTAGCCCTGCCACTAGCCTACAAGCTCCTAGGATGGGAACTCTTCCACCCTTCCCTGCTTCCCCCATTCGCCTGATGTAGTGCCCGGACAGACAGGCATACGTAAGCATCTGCTGGATGAAAGATGGACAACCGAAGATGCACATGCGTGGCAGCACTTGGTAAATTGTGAAGCCCTAAAGGACGATAAGCCTCATCCTCAACAGATTCTGTAAGAAACTTCTGGGTTGTTCGAGTATATTACGGGGTCAGACACTCTGTTCTCTGGCCCCGCAGGACACATGAGGCCCAAATGCCTGAAAACATGCAAATGCCTCTTCCTGCCCTGGCCCGGGGCCTGGGAAGCGCAGACCGTAGAGGGCGAGTGCAGAGGCCCTGAAGAGGGTCCTGCAACTCTGAAACCCTTTCTTTCATTCTGTTTTCATTTATTCAGTCAGCAAACATCCACTGAGCACCCACGAGGTGCTGGGAGCTATTCTAAGCCCTGGGAACACAGCTTTGAAGGAGAGAGACAAGGCCCTTGCGCTCCTAGATCCGGTATTTTCGTGCGAAGAGCTGGTAAATATAAATAAATACGAGAACAGCAGATAGTAAAGAAGTGCTTGCTGTGTCCTATCTTTCACCATCCCTTTCAAACAAGACGGCCCTGACGGGGGGCTCGCTTCTCTCTTCTGAGTGTTCCCATGGACAAATCCAGTCCGCGTTTGTGTGCCTCCTCCTGTCAGGTCAGCAGCTGCACGCAGATGTGCCGGTTATTCTCTCCTCCCAACGAAACCGTCTTTGCGTGAACACTGCTCCCCTATTTGGGGAGGCCTCTAAAGCCTGCTGCACCTGGAAGGTCTGGGCCGCGGGGAGCTGCACGGGCTCAGAGACCGCATGCTCCTCTAAGAACAGCAATGACGCTAGAGATTACTTACCAGAGAGCTACTTGGGGATGCTTTTTCGGGTTGTGTTCAATTCTGTCAGAGACCTCCGGACTCAGCTGGTTGCTGGTGGTGGATTTCTGTGTTATTTAGGGCACTGAAGTCCCACAGTGTTGACACAAACTTAAAATTAGAAATGCATTAAATATAGAAAAGGAGGAAGGTCATTCAGGAAGGGCAGCCTTCCGAGGGAGCTGCAGCACAAAGACGCCCTGGAAACTTCCAGGTTCGTTAATGGGTTTTACACAGCATTCGAGTGGTATTTCTCCTTCTGAAATAACCCTGTGGAAAGCGTAGGGGACTGGCTCAAACCTCAGCTAGCACAGCCGAGTGAGTGACTCTGCAGACTAAAAATAGCTTCTTTCCCACTCATTCTGACAGATCTCACCCAGACCCAGTGCACAGGTAGGTCCTCTAACAAACACTTTCAGTCCTGCAGCAAAGTCAGGGTTGATGGCTTCGGGGCTTAACAAGTACCCAATCCTTTGTTCAACTCTTGTTTATTCCACGTTTCCTGCTCCTGCTCCAAGGGCTGCATGTTTGTGTGTGTGTGTGTGCATACGCGTGCATATGTGCACTGAGCTCCCTGACTGGGATTCGGCGCTCCTCAACCAAACGTGGGAAGACTTTAAACCAGGAACATGACTCAGGCCCATGGCTGCAGAGGGAGCCCAGAGCAAGGCCCTCAGAAACCCTGGGAATCAGCCTGTTTGTCTTGGGCCTTCTCCTAATTCCTAGCTAGCCTCTCTGGGCCTCAGTTTCCTCAACTGTAAAAGGAGGATAATCATTCCCAGTCTGGCCTATTTCACAGCATCATGCTGGGCACAAATGAGAGAAGGGACATGGAAGTTATTTTCCTTCAGACAGTAATCCTATCAGAAGGATGGATGGCAGGGACGTGACAGGCCGGACAGGCAGCGAGACGGCAAAACGAGGCTGGCCCCCTGGAACGGGCAGGCATCCCGAGCGGCCCAGGAGCTAGAGCAGATCTAGACTCACAGCTTCCGTTCATGTTGTCCCCTCTGCTGGAATGTCCTTCTCCCTTTGCCACACTCCTCCTCGTTTTTAAGAACCCAGTTCAAACATTTCTGTTCATGCATGGGTGTCTTCAGCGTAAATCACTCTATCTTCCCTGTTCCCTTGGCCTTTCATACACACCTCTCGTAGCACGTTCACTCTGTCCAGTAAGGATTTATCTACAAACCTGGAATTCTTTGAGGACCAGACATGAATTCTTTACCTTTGTATCCACACACACACTCCACCCCCACTGTGTGGTCAATACAGGCACGTGTCAGGTGTCAACCAATATTTACTGGGTTGACTACGGAATAGGCAAGATCCCAAAGCCAAGGAGGAGGTAAACTCAGGAAAGCAGGAAAGGTGGAAGAGCACACACAGAGCCCACAGCAGGGGCGGCAGGTGGGGAACCCAGGAAGTACTGTCACGGAAGTCAGCCTGCCCCGACAATAAGGTCACAGCCACCGGGACAGCAATCAAAGCTGAACTGCAAGTCCTGGGGGGACCAGGCAGTAGCATCACACTAAATCCCAGTGACCTAAACTGGAACAGAAGGCCCTTGGGGACAAGGAACAAGGGCAGAGAACAGAGCCAAGGCAAAGAGGCAGAGCAAGGCTAGTGTTACTGAAGCCTGGAACCTCTGGATTAGTTAAAATGCCCAGGTCTACCATAGTTGAGCCAGCAGCTAGGGGTCAAGTGATCTTGACTATGACCCTGAGGGACTCCAGGGCCAGGAATCATTATAACTTTAGGTAGTGATCATTTCCATAAAATAAGAATCAGATATGGAAGGGTCTCTTAGACCTGTAAGAAACATCAAGAAACACCTGGTCTAACATCCCCCACCTACATCTGGGGGAACTAAGGGTACAGGAGAAAAGGGGCTTGCCCAAATTCACTCAATCCAGGCAGAAGCAAAGCTAGAAGCCAGGTCTCCACTCCCAATCCTCATCCCCTCAGAAGCTGTTTGCCTTCGGTCGAGCTGGTCTTCTGATGGTCCCCTGCACATACTGGGTGCCCCGCCCTAGCTGCTTCAGAATCCTGGGGAGCCCCAACATACTCACTAAGTGAGCACAAGCACTTCTGCCCCACTGTGAAGTGCATGCTTCCACCTTTGGGCAGAGTTTAGAGCCAAGGTTCCAGGGGAATTATGCAAGTGGCATCCTCACCTGGGGCCAGGGAAGTTGTGGTTCACACACACTCTGTCCAGATATGTACAAGGGGGGATTAATCCCCATTACTCTGCTACCCCTGGAATTTTCCAAGAGTGGCTAGAGGGGCCGAGTATCTAAGGCCAAGCTGATAGAGCATGAAACACACGGTCTTCACCGCAGTAAGAATATTAAAGAAAGGCCTGCCAGGGCTACAGTCTCAAAGTCTTTCTCAGGCTGGTAATGAGACATGGCTCAGAAGAAAGAATTGAGACTCTCAGGAGATCAGAGACTCTGCAGCCCAAACTCCCAGAACTTTTATCCAAGTGAGGATACATATGCAAAAGGACAGATGCAACCTTACTTCATCTATAAGGAAAAGTATGTGAGCTTCAAATATTTCAAGTTCAAGTCCCAGCCCCACTGTTTGCCTACTGTGTGATCTGGGGCAGTGACTCACCCATCCTGAGCCTGAGTCTCCTTACTCATAAAAGCAGTGATTATAACACTTACACCCAGTTTTATTGTGAAGATGAAATAACACACGTAAAGTTTTTAGTATGATATACCGCCAAGTCACGGTGTGTTTATTTGCTTTCTTTTGTTCACAAAAAGGGATGGTTATACCACCTGTGCTTCTCCCTTCTGTGTGGCTGTCACTCCGGATCCCAGACATCTTGCTCCTCACTCTGCTTATCCCTTGGACATATAAGAAGGCAACTGGTCAGCTATGGGCCACACTCAATTCCTTGAAGGTCAGGAACCATTAGCTTAGTTCAAGGCTGTTCCTGCTCCCCAGGTGTCCCTGGACCCCCCTGGCCAAGCCCCTCCCAGAGCAACACCTAGTTTAGTAGGGCTTTTTATCTTTTCCAAGGCGAATCCACTCCTAGCAGCTTAGAGCTGCCCACTGGCCTGGCTCTGGGCCTCAGGAAAATAGATGCCTGACAGGTCAGACCTGAACATCGACAGCGGGGTAACTCCCAGACCAAATTTACCAAAAGGAGACAGCCTGAGGTCTGAACCTGCAGGGAGACTGGCAAGCACACACACCAGCACCCCAGAGATTGGAGCAGAGATGGAGGGAACACTAATATGAAGCTGCCCCAAGGCTCAGGGCTCAAGCCAACTCCTCAGATAGCCCCACCAAGAAGCTAAACAAGTCACCTCAATGTCAGCCTCTTAGGCTATATGTGTGCACTGGCCATATCTGTCACAGTACTATACACATGATGGTCACCACATGGTGTTAAAAGGCAAAGACGAGAAAGGGCCCAACAGTTCCTGAGTGCCTGCCGCATGCCAAGAACCCGATGTGTAGTCCTCATTGATGACACTCTGCGGTAGGCATTATGGTCCTCATCCTGCCAATGAAACCAGAGACTGAAAAATCCATGAAGCCTCTGGGCCTCTGCTATTCTACTGAACCACAAAGTCTTAAATGTTCTGAGAAAGACAAAGAAGAGCAAAGGGTCTAAAGCACTCGGTACCAAGCTCTCAGCACCTTCCCTGGCTAAGCAGACAATATGAGCTAAAATATAAAATAGTGCATTCCCTCATTCGCTGCTGGGGGAGTCAACTCCTTTCAAACAGAATCTAGAGAAATACAGCCAAAGTCATAAAGATGTTCATGGCCTTTGCCCCTGCAATTTCATCCCCAAGACTGTATCTTAAAGAAACAGTTCAAAAGGGTATTCACTGCAGAGTCCACCATAGTGACAAAAAAGAGGAAATGAGATAAATGTCCAACATTCAAAGAACGGTTTGGAAAATCCCAGAACCTTTGACTCATATGTTATATGGCCCATTTGAAATGACCTTAGAGATCAGGAAGAAATAAAGCAAAGCATTTGTGATCAAATAAATGAAGACTGAATACAAAACATCATCAATGCTATCACTACAAATTTGTAAAGGAGGTACATGTGTATATGAAAAAAGGAATGCAGTTGTGAGGGTGGTTAAGATTAGAGATGGTATTATTATTATTATTATTATTATTATTATTATTATCATTATTATTACCATGTCTAAATTGCCTTTGTGGTTTTGTTTAATGAGTGTCTTTTCAATTAAATAAAAAGAGAGCGAGAAAGACAGACAGACTTAAACCCCAGCACTAAGGAAAGGCCCAGGAGGAGCAGGTCTGGGATGTGAAGCAGAAATTGAGAACCGTCCTACATACCCGGAAGGAGAAGGCCAGGCAGGCCCCAGGGGAAGGGAAGCCCTCTAGGTATGAAGAGGGTTGTAATTAGTCTGATGCTAATTACAGAAGTCTCGCTAGCTTATTAATTTTTCTGACAGACTCTGAATGAAGACTGAATTCCTTCATTAAGCCAACTTGGGTTCAGAGGCACATTTCCTATGTGGCCTTCCTCATTCTTCTCAAAAAAACCTTGCCTTTTCTTTTTTTTTTTAAGGACAGCAGTAAAGTAAAATTTAGTAACAGAAACACACACCCTGGAGAAATTAAGACTCCTGCCTTAAATGTAGAAATTCAAGACATTTCAGGGAATTAAAGGGGCTTGAATAAGGAACTGAACTACAATATTTTCCACGCTGGGAAATACAAACAGAAGTGCAGAATACTTAGCTCAGTATAAAGGCCCCCTTGATCAGGTTCCAACCTGTCTTTCTGATACTACCTCATATTCGCCCCCACAGACACCCCATGCTCTAGCCAAACTGAACTACCATGGATCCCCAAATACTTTCTTCACTTTCCTACCCCCGTAACCCTGTTCCAGCTATTGTGCCTACCTGAAAGTCCTCTTCTCTCTTACAGCTGCTTGCTCAAGTCCGTCCCATCCTCCAAGGCACAGCTCAAAGCCATGTCCTCCATGACACCGGCCTAACCCAATCCCCAGAGCCTGAATCCATCTCTCACTCTTTGAAGCAGACCCGGCGTACTTGCAAACTCTCTAAAGGAGCTACACCCAGTCTGCCTTGCAGTACAGTTATCCGGGTATCTTCCTTTTCTACCATATTGAACCCCAAGCAACTTGAGGCAAGGACCCCTTCAGGGTCCTGCATGGAACCCACCACAATGTTCTCCACTAGGAGCACACAGTAGGCCCGCAGTCAACGCTTCAAAGCAAGACAAGGAAAAGAGATGCATCACTTCTATGGAAAGTCACTTCCTACCTCAACTGCTCCTGTTAAGCAAGGCAGAAAGGAAGGCATGCTCTTCGGAGGTCCTGAGCAGGGGTGTGATGGATCCTGATTTTGTAGTTTCCAGTCTTCACGAGACTCCAACTTCCTCCCTAGTTGACCATAGTCTGCTCGGCCCCAGGTAAACACCTTGCCAGTTTCTAAAAACAAACATTAGTTGAATTAAGGTTACATTCCACAGCTCTGCTCTCATGGGCAGGCAATGAATTATAAGAGGAAGCGTGAACATTTATTTTAGTATCAGCTACCACGTACCAGGAGCCATCCTTTCTTCCTGTAGGGAGAGCACAACCATTCACACTTTCACAGACATGGGGCCTGAGGTTCGGAGGGGAGAAATGGCATGACCAAGATCAAACAACAGTGAGCGCCAGAGCTGGATTCCAGCGGAGGCAGATTCCAAAGCCTGTGCGCCTGTATTTTAACAGACAGGGACAAGGTGACAGGGAACTCTCTGACCACACCTTATGGCCTCCCCACCCCTCCCTGAGCTTTGCCCAGACATCTGTTCTCAGGCCGTCAGCCACCTTGAAGTCCCCGAGGCTCCTGCCTTGCCCCATGCCACAATCTCTTAGCACCTTCCTCCTAGCACAATTAATGGCCAGTTTCATGTGTTTTCTCTCCACGTAAGAGGACCTTCAGACTCTATGCTCTTACCCAAAGAAGCAATTCTCATAGTCCCAAGGCAAGTGTCTAT
The DNA here is from genome assembly GCF_011800145.1 of Mirounga leonina. Classification (NCBI taxonomy): domain Eukaryota; kingdom Metazoa; phylum Chordata; class Mammalia; order Carnivora; family Phocidae; genus Mirounga; species Mirounga leonina. Next base: position 143,792 of record NW_023270852.1, on the reverse strand, counting down.
GTGAGCTGGAAGGAAGGGAGTGAGAGAAGGGAAAAAAGACAAAATCATTTACAGCCAGGAAAGCCTCAGTCCCCCAGACGCACCACCTGGGAAGCTGGCCAGTGCAGAAGATGATTGAAGAAAATGGGAGTTTGAAAAAAGAGAAATGCCTTTCTTCTCTCAGATAAGAAAAAATTCACCAAACTCGTTCAGTTGTACCAAGTGCCACATTTGTTATTTCAACAGAAATGCAAAATCCGATGAGGCATAGATTATTAACAGATTCTCTGCAATAAATATGCATAACCATGTGCGCTGTATAAATTCTTTATACATGTTTATTTTAACAAAGAAAAACTTCGCTTAAGAGACAAAACACCAAGCAATGCATATTAAATACTAGACAAACCTACTACTATGATACTACTGTGTTTAGTATCAAAGCTTCATCTGGCCCCATATTCAACATACGGTTTGCAGCGTCAGCTACAATACAACCACAGACTCATGGGGGAAATGTCGGCATACTGAAGGGATGCAGTTCAGAGAATCAATCTGCTCACAGACACCACGGAAATACCAAGGAGTCCACAAGAAGTTCTGAGCTTCCTCATAGAGGGAAGAAAGTCTGTGTAGCCCCTGGGGTATCAAGTATGCGACAGGAACTGGGAGTGGGTCCACTCAGATGTGCTATTTCGTGGCCTCACATGTGCTGTTCCTGTTGCCGTGGATGCCCCTTCCTTACATTAGTCGTTTGATAAACTACGGCTCTACCTGTAGTAGAGCTCTGTGAAACCTTTTCTGACCCCTGAATCCCTCACAGAAAGGATCAAACGCACCCTCCTGTGGGCCACCTTTATTACTATACTCATCAACTACTATGTTCCCATTTAACAGGTGAAAAGTTAAGGTTCAGGGAAGTGACCAGCCCAGGGTCACACGGCTAAGCCACATCTCCTTCTTCTAGCCCATGGTACCATTCTGTGTTGGTTATTCACACAGGGTCTGCATCAATGATAAGCAACACTCAACACTCAACACTCTTCCCTCACTTCTGTAGGACCCACAAAAAAGTCCATGTGCCCAGGACCCACAAAGCATCCAAAACCAGCAAATTGTCCCTCTACTCGAGCTCGGTAGGATATATAACCAGACTACCCTAGAAAGGAGAGTCCGAAGAAGCTAGAGGATGAGACTGTTACTTCTTAACTTACCCTACATTCTTCTGCTGGAAAGAACTGGCAAGATGCTATCTGCAAGACTATCAAAGAACTATGTTATCACAAATCCCACAATGAATCCTTCCTTATCAAGTAAGACATCTTAGAATCTTCTCTCCTATTGATTATTGATGCCCAAAGCGAGCAAGACTGCCAGGATATGGTGCCGCCATTATTGCATCTCCAACAGCAATCCAACCATGCTACTTACATAGCACTTTTCACCTTCAAAGCACTTTACAGAGATTAACTAATTAATTCGCATGTTCCCTGAGGAGGCCACAGACATTCTATTAGAGACAAGCCCAAAAAGCAGGCTGACTGGATGTCCAGCCTTCACTCTCCAGCTCAAGTTTGCTCAGTCGGGTAGGTGCATTCTCTGAAGCTATCTGTTTCTCCCCAGAACAGACCCTGCATCAGAAGGCTCACAGAAGACAAAGGAGATTCTTATTTTTCCTTTTAAACAGACACTTAATGACCACTTCCTAGGTGCCCAGCACGTTCCGAGCCACTATCTCAATTAATCCTCAAAATAGTTCTACACAGTAGAGATTACTAAACTTATTTCACAGATGAGGTTAAATGACTTGGTCAAGACCAAACAATCAGCAGGTGGTAGAATCAAGATTAAAACCTGTGTTTTCTGACTCCAAGACCACTGGTAGCTCCACTGACTGCCCAGCTGCTGTCAATTCTTACAGTGTTTGAGGAGGGGGAAAGTTCAGATCAAATGGGTAGGCTCTGCATACCCGCTCTTCCCAGGATGCCTTGCACAACTCAGGACTATAAGTGCTGAAATAAAGACATTTAACACAAGGATGATGATTTTAGGTCACCTGGAGTAAAAAGAAAACAATGAATCCACATACAAAAAGTGTTCACTAATGCACTGTAGACAAAAATATGTCTCAAGCAGAAGGATGCTTTCAAATCCAAGGAGATTCAGAGCACGAATATAACAAATGAATTTTTTCCTTATAGTCAAGAATTATATATTACTCTGACAAAAGATACATACCTTAATGTCATCCAAAAAGTATAGGTATGTGTCTTCAGATAAATGAGAAAAAGGACCAACAGCACAAAATAAAGTCAGCAAATAAAATATCATTTCAAGGCATGCCCATGTGCAAATTGACATAAAATCACTATGGAGCCAAGACGTTAAGTATAGGCGGCAAAAGATCCCAACACAACACAGAACACAACAGGGGCCAAGTAAGTGTGAGCACTGACAAAGAATGCCTAAAGAACTTGGAGGATTTCAGGCCAGAATTGTCCTGGCAGGCTTGATGGAACAAGTGACATTGAAAGTGAACTTCTAGACAGGAAAAGAAAATGGGAGAATGAGGGAGAATATTCTAGGAGTGGGGAGAGGGGACGAACAATGACAGAACCAAATGGCACAAGGTGGGGCAGGTGGAGAGAGAGTGAGGGACACAAGGAAGAGGGACTGCAAGGAGAGTCAGGACTGCGGGCTGGGGCCACCACAGGGAAATGCCAGGCTCAGGGTCTGGATCCCACCTTCCAGACCAGTCCAAACTTGCTGGCTTGTACTCCCCTGTTAGTAAAATATTTTTTGACATACCGTATATATGTATACACACATATACACCTGTATACACATGTACATATACATTCATCTATTTATTAAAATATACACTTACATTATATACATATATCAATTATAAGTATATCCTTATTTAAAAATATACGGTGTAAAATATACTCAAAGGAGAAAATTTAAAAGAATGAAATAAAAATACATAAAAGAAATCATACTTTGTTCTTCCCACACCCTGGCAATTCATCTCACATGCTCACTTTAGGAAATGCTGCTAACTAGACCATGGGGAGACTGCAGACAGGGAGCAGGGGTGGGGCCTGGTCAGAGGAGTGTTTGGGAATGGAGCATCTGGCAAAGGTGGAGGGACCAGTAATACGAATATTCGTAGCTAACACTTGTGTTGCACCTACTGTGTACTATGTACTGGTCTACGCATTCTCTATATGGCATCCCGTGTATCACTCTTCCCAGCCCCATTTGACGCACAAGGCACTAGGCACTTATCCAAAGGCACAGCAGTAGTAAGCGAAAGGGAAAGAAGAAAGTCACTACAATTACACAAGCCTAAGACGGATTGGGGCTGAACCTAAGGTTGAAGTCCCAGGGGGAAAACAAGTTAAGAATTTGCAAGGCTTGGCACCCCATCAGATGTCAGAGAAAGGGAACAGGAGGAGATGAACACCACTCTGAGATTTCAGGATTTCAAGGTTGGTGGGAAGGTGGTGGTGCCCTTAAAAGAAATAGCCAGATCTGCGGTCCCCGTCAATGGGAATCATGAGGTATTATTTCATTACTACATGATTTAACTCTTCTGAGACCTTTTGCAAACATCTTATCAAATAGTCAAATATAAATAAAGAGGAAGTGGAGTGCCTGGGTGGCTCAGTCGGTTAAGTGTCTGCCTTCGGCTCAGGTCCTGATCCTGGGTCCTGGGATTGAGCCCCATGAGCTCCCTGCTCGGCAAGGAGTCTGCTCCCCGCCGCTCCTTCTGCCCCTCACCTCCCCCACCCACCTGCATGCTCTCTCTTGCTCTCTCTCTCAAGTAAATAAATACAATCTTTTATTTAAAATAAAAAAAAGAGGAAGTAAGCGAGGAGAAAGATAATTCCATGCAAAGTCCTGGCCAGGGGCAGAGGAGGTCAGGAGGCTGGGGGGCTGGTGAATGTTCAAGGGGCCAGCTTCCTTCAGCATCCATTGGAGGGCTGTCTGGAATGGGGGTAAAGGCAGGTAAGAAGTCACTCCAGCAATGTCTAACTAAGCTCTTTAGGGAAAGGGAATTTCTACCCCGTTCCAGGGAAAGGGGTCCTGAAGGTGAGAGGAAGATGGAGTGTAATATAAAGAACATTCACACTTTCTTAAGAGAATGTCCCAAAAGGGAACAGAGTGTCACTGAAGGTATCAGAGGGAGTCAGCAAACAGAGGTAGATGTTATAAAAAGCACACCCCTGGTCAAGGCAGAGAAAAGGCCATATAGCCCCTCAGTCTGTCCCCTAGCATATCCCAGGCTAGGAAGCCTCCTAGAGCACACGCAAGTAACAAGTGAGCCCCTCTCTAGCTAGCAGTTTGTGACATTTATACTTCATCTGCTGACAAACACCAGTTACTCTCAGGTTATTAATTCTAAGTCCGTGAAGCCTAAGAACCTGATTTCTGTAACTCATCCTTTGTTTTGCCACATGGACAGGTGATGACAACAACCAAGGACTGGTCAAATGCAGAATGAACTGGCATCCCCCAGCTTAATCTTCCCACGGAAGGAGGAGCGCAAGAGCGGGAAGGGAGAGAGCTCAGGGCACAGGGGGCGGAAGCAGTCACACCAGGCTGTGAGTGTGCATGAGTGTGCCCTGCCTCTCTTCCACAGGGTGGCTACGCCACTCCCCTCTGTCCCTGGCTGTCTCCACGACCCCAGCCCCCTTCACCTAGTCAACTCCTACTGCCTCTTCAACTCTGTGAGCCCTCGGTCCAGACCAGGTTCCTCTGTGCAACAATCGTGGAGAACCACGTTCCTCATCTTGGGGCGCTCCTCTCAGTTTGTACACTCATTAGGTGTCTGCCTCCCCTCCAGAGAGTGAGTTCTATGACTTCAGGGATTGTCTGGTTTTGTTCATCCCTGCACCCTAGAATAATGCCCAGCACAAAGCTAGTACTCAATGAATATTTGTTGCCAGAATAAACAAATGAAATTAACTACTGAATTTTATCATTCATTGGTTCCATAATCTTGAGCAAATTACTCAACATTTATAAAACAGGAATAATAACATCTACTTGTAGGGTTATTGTAAGGACACTTTTGCAGAAAGTATGCAACATAGTAAATGTTAGCTACTAATACTCCCATTCTCCCGGCTCACCTCCACAGCCTTATCAAGGATTTCCAGTGTCCACTCACAGTGTCTACCAATTTGTCAGATCTTCTCAGCCAACGCCCACCTACCAATGTCTTAGGGTCAATGTCTCTATGGACAACGAAAGAAGTGGAAGCGCATTGAAGGCTCCATCTTGGAATTTTGGATTTTTATAAGATTTGAGCATTGTATATGGCACAACAGAGGACCAACAAATGGAAGCTAGGGAAAGAGAAGAGAGCAGTGGGGAAGCGAGAACAAGCTTTAACCTAAGACTCAGAAGACCTGGATTCTACTCCTGGTTTCTTTCAGGCTATGTGATCTCGAGCAGGTCCGTTCTCCTCCAGCGGTCTACTCTTCTCAACCATAAAATAAGAGGACTGGGTTAGATGGTCTCTGAGACATTCCTGATCTACACTTCAATGATGATGTCTAAAAATCTTCACTGTCAAAATGAGTGGTGTACCATCCAAATTTACTGGCATCCTTGGAAGATTTAGTCTGACCAGTGTTCTAAAATAAAACATCAACTTTAATATCCAAGACCACTCATAGGGTGCCTGGGAGGCTCAGTCAGTTGAGTGTCTGCCTTCAGCTCAGGTCATGATTCCAGGGTCCTGGGATTGAGCCCCATGTTGGGCTCCCTGCTCAGCAGGGAGCCTGCTGGTGCTCTCTCGCTCTCTCTCTCAAATAAATAAATAAAATCCTTAAAAAAAAAAAAAAGGACCACTCATACAGTTAACAATTTAAATGAAGATCGGGATTGACTGTATATCCCGTTATTTCTTAGTAAAATTTCCTTAGTCTCCAAAGTTGTATCGTGGCCAATATCTCCAATAAAAAGGTTTGGAATTTTTGAAGTTAATGCAGGAATAAAATTTCCAAACACGGGCTGACCAACTGAAAAGGAGCGAGAATGAACAAAATGTAAGGGATAGGGGAGACTTCTACGGAGAGCTGACTCTGGATAAAACTCTACTTTAGGCACTGCCATTAAGCTATCTATTTTAATCAGCCCTGAATGATTGGTGTGAACCCCCTCTTACAGATAAAGAAACAGATCACAGAAGTTGAATGACTTGCTCAAGATCACACAGCTCGTATGCTGCAAAGCTACAATGATATTAGTAACAGTAGCTAATATTCTGGGGGCACTTCTTTTATGCTAAACTCTCCCTGGATTGTCCCGTTTAGTCCACAGAAACACCTCATGAGTAGGCATGATTATAATCCTCAAATTACAGGTGGGGAAATTAAAGCACAGGAGAGGTTAGGCCTCCAGCTCGGGCTCCTGCTGCTGTCAGTGGCAGAACCTGGACGGAATCCGGCAGCCTGGCACCAGGCGCTGGGGCCCCCAGTCAGTGCCCTGCCGAGGACATACTGCTTTTCACTGGGTCACACTGCCTCTTCCCCGGGGAACATTCCCAAGGACTCCCAAGGAGGTTGTTCAGAGTCACAGGGACACAAAGAGCCTGGCTGCTGAGTGACCGAGTGAGCTTCATCCTTGGCCTACATGGCAAAGATCAGAATCCCACAACACGCCAGGCATTCCACGCAGCTGCTCCATTTTTTCATCACTGACTCTATTAGCTGTCAAATCGGGAGCACTGGTAATAGAAGTCAAGTCCGACTGCACCCTGAGGAGGCCCCAGACCAGCTACAGGACTTTCTATACCACGCAGGGCTGGGGCTTCCCACACAAGAGCAGGGAGGGACGGCTTCTTCTCCCAAACTGGGTCCGCGTTTAAGTAGCTCCTTGGCCTTCCACACAGTCCCTCTGTTCTCTCCATGCTGGACGGCTGCTCCTTTGTCAAGGGCATACCTCACTCCCCGCCCTCCCCAGGCTTTAGGGTCATGCTGGGCTCCAGCCCGCAATGCTGGTCGACCCATATGCTGGTGGGCTTTGCTCCTTCTGCCTACAGAACGCCTCCCCCTTCGGGGCCCGGCTCGAATGCCATTGCCTCCCTAAAGCACCCCATCATCCTCCTGTTCCAACATCCCTTCCTTTAGGGGCCACTGGCATGAGGCTGGTACCTCTGTTCCAACAACTATTCTATGCCACCAAATGCAAGATTATTTGATGACAGGTCTTATGTCACCCTCTGTATTAGTCAACATTCTCCAGAGAAACAGAACTAAGAGGATATAGAGAGAGAGATGTATAAGGAATTGGCTCACATGATTATGGAAGCTGGCAAGTCCAAAATCTGCAGAGCCAATGTCTCAGCTCAAAGGCTGTCAAGCAGGAAGAGCTAATGTCCCAGAAGGCCATTAGGCAGGAGAATTCCCTTACTCGGGGAAGGATCTGCCTTCAATTGATTGGAAGAGGCCCCCTCATATTAGGGAGGGCCAACTGTACTCAGTCCATGATATAAATGTTCATCTCACCCAAAAACACCCTCACAGAAATACTCAAAATAATGTTTACCAAATATCTGGGCACTTCATGGCCCAGTCAAGGTGACACATAAAGTTAACCATCACACCCACTAAGAGGTGAAGAGCAATGATCCTTTCTTATTCTCTCTGTATTCCTCCCAGCACCTAGCACAGGGCCTGGCCCAGAGCAAGTGCTCGATGTTCATTGAAAAAAAAGAGGTCTAGGCATCGCTCTTACCATAGAGTTTTGTATGCCACCAAGGACATTAGACACCATCCCATCCAACTCCCCCAAAGAGAAGACAAAACTGAAGAAAATAACTTGACTACTTATAAGCAGAGCCAGGTATTCACAATATTCAACACAACATTATTGCCCACTTTCTATATGCCGGGTGCTGTCCCAGGTACTAGGGGCTACAGAACTCTCTTCCTTCATGGAGCTTATATTCAAGCGGGGTTGGGTGCAGGGGGGGCAAACAGGCAATTGACCAAAAACCATAAAAAACATATGCCCTGGCAAATGACTCTAAGTGCTATAGAGAACATACAGTAGGGAAAGGGGACAAGGCAGAGTTAGGGAGGGCAGTGGAGGACCAGGACCAGCACCCAGCTCCCAACTTCCCATCTGGGGCTTTTCCTCTGTTACACACTACCTTGCTTAAAGGAAGAATCCTTAAGAGAACTCAGCCAACTGAGGGGGCAATGAAACTTGCTCTAACTACCTCTCAACTGTGATGAAAAGTAAGGGAGACAAACATGAAAAGACTCTCTAAACTCCAACAGAGGTGTTAGTAATATCAAGACCATCACTCTTTTGTCTAAAGCCAGATTGCAAAGAACCGTCAGGAGAGGCTGGGCCGTGAGGCCCTGCTCTCAGGGGGCTGCTCTGGCTGGATGCCTGGGTTCCCTGCTCCTCCGGGACAAAACTCTCTGGGGGAGGCTGGAGGCTTTGCAGATGTTTCCCAGCTCATGTCACATTCAAACTCCAGAGTTTCTTCACACACTTTTAGACTCTTATTAATAACATTTTAAAATGCAGATTGCTGCCTAATCTTAGCTGCGTAATTAAAAAAATAATCTTGCTTCTCTCCCTCCCAGCGATAAAGGAAACTATACCCCAGGGCTTCTGCAGCTAAGAATCACACCCTGCAGAAGAGCTGGTAGGAGGCTCAAGTGGAGGTGGGGGCAGGGGAGGGGGGGTTGGGGAGGTAAAGCCAAGAAGCAAGTCTAATCCCTTGACTTTACAGAAAATGAAAAGGAGGCTGAAGGAGAGGAGTGATTTGCCCAAGGACACACAATGTGTTTTGGCGGAACCAGAACCAGAATCCCACTTTCCTGCTTCCCAGCAGACTCTGTACTGCCTCGTGGGGCGAGGAAAGAAGACAGCCTGTAAGTTCTAAGAGGGTAGGAGTCATACCTATGTCCTCATGCCGTGAGCACTGTTCATCTGGAGAAGTAGCTACAAGTTTCAGATGTTCAAGATGGTCATGGGAACAAGGCTCAAAATTCTTTACATTTGTGACAGACTCACTCACACCAGGAAGGGACCTCAGAGCAATCTAACTCAACCATCCATCCACTTCTGGCTGGGAAATGTGAGGCCCAGTAAGGAAAGTGACTTACCCAAGGGTAAATATCGAGTTAGAAGCAAAGCAAGACTAGAACCCAGGCCACCCTGACTTCTACTCCATCCTGTCCACAGTTTCTGAGAGAAGTACCAGTCAACCTCTCATAGCTCCCACTGCTACCTGCATCAGCTAAAGCTTTCTGGGCTCCTTGGCAGAGAAGAAGAGAGACAGGTGAGGCCCGCACGGTCCCTCCCTGCCTTTCTCCCTGGGATGACTTCCTAGGAGGCCCAAGGGCTGGGGGACAGAAAGACACACATCCCTATCCCATCTCCTCGGGGTTCCTCCTCTCCCTACCTAGAGCTGCCACCCTAGCCCTGGACTCCACCTTCAGTCACTGTCCATTCCAAAAGGTCAGCAGCAGCTTCCCTCTCTATGAAGTTACCAAAAAAGAAGGGGAAAAAAAGGCCAGGCACTGCACCCAGCTGTTGGCGAGGCCGCGTTTTCTGCTGCTGCTGACTCACAATGCCCAAGCTGGAGGCTGGAGCTGGGAAGGAGACCTGAGAGGCTGGTTTGCCGAGGAAAGCCGCAGTTCCCAAGCACGCCAGCCTGCAGATAGGAACACTTCAGGCCAGTGAAATCCCAGCCCCTGGCTTTGGGAACACAGCTCCCCCTGCAGACCACCCCGAGGGCCTGCAGGAGCAGGACCGGAGACAAACCATAAACTGGGACTTGAAGCCTGCAAAGCTCACCGCGGTGTTAAAGCTGTTATGCAAGAAGCTAGGGCTCCAGCTCAGAAACCCCAGGAGATACCATGACCCCTCAGAAACACGACTTGGACTCCAAAGAGAAACTGGCTTTCCGTTCATGAGAGATTAACATCTTCAAACAGGGGAGACAAAGGTTGGCCCTACTCTTTCAGCAGGCACATATAATTCACCAGGGGCAGGAGCAAGGAGGGGAGCGAGCCTGTCCTGGGAGGCCAGCACACGCTCGACCAGCGAGAATGTCCTGGACATAACACAGCCTGGTGCCTCTCAAATTTCCTCCAACCCCACCGCCGGGAAACTCTCCCAGGCTCTTCATGGCAGGTGTCCTAACAGAGCTGCACTCGAGAATAGGGAAGCACCCTCCCACCCACACATGCGAGGACCCTTCAAGGGCAAGAACTGGGCAGCAGGACGAGGTCAGGAGAGGCCCTTGGAAGTGACGCCCACTTCACAGACAATGGCTTGCGGATTTGCCACTTGCATCAAGTGGTGTCAGGAACGAGCATCACCAGACGAGGCCACGAGGAGAACCCATTCTGATCAAGCACCCACCAGGAAAGGCAAGATAATCAGGAGACCTGGAGACCCAATAGTTCCCATGGAAGGGGCTAGGGGAGACTTGAGATCCAAGTCCATGGTCAAGGCTGATGTGTGTGACTAACACTGCAGTTATACTCAAGTTGCTCGTCTGGAAGTGCCTGGCCTCCTAAGTGTGAAGGTCCGTCAGGCCAGATCCATGGTGGGACAGCCTGTCCTTCCTTCTCTTCCACATCTGCTCATTTCCCTCCCACTCTGCTCCCTGCTCCCATCTGTCCCTCAGGCACCAGAAGAAACACCCTTTACCAGCACCCCACACGCCAAGAAACTCTAAGTCACCAGTGCGACCTCCTGGGAAAAGCGGACTCTGGTGGTATTCACCTCCAGTCACACCGAGACAGGAAGGAACCAAAGCTACCATGCCTTCCGACTTTTCCATGGCCAGGGACTGGGAAAAGCATCTGCTACACAGGATTTTTCATTTCATAGGATCAGCTCCAACCAAATCAGCAAAGCACTGTTACTATGGACCATCTGCCAGGACCCGGAAACAGCCCTGTTACATAAAGGGGCTGGTGTAATGAAATTTATTAAGCTGGATGCTTCCTCCATAAAGGCGACAAAGCACTTGACGTCTCTCTTAAGAGGGGCGATGTGGGGCAGTGAAGAGGTCCCGGGCGAGGGTCCCACTGGGTTCCAATCTTGGCTCTGCATCCATTAGCTGTGTAACTGTCTCCCTAGGCTTGTTTTCCTACATTTCAAATAAGGAGAAGATGGTCCCTTCCAGCATTAACATTCTGTGACTTATTACTGTTTTCACCAAAATGGCAAAAAAAAAAAAAAAAAAAAAAAAAGTAAGCTCACTTTGATGTTAATGTTGTACTACAGGGTTAATTTTCTTTAAAAAAAAAAAAAAAAAAGAGCAGCCCTTCAGATTTGTGGGCTTAAAAGGGAGAAGGGGTGAGTGGAGCCACTGACTCTGGGGCTGGCTGGAGGAAAGGAGGAGAGGAGAAACCAAAGGCTGGAACCTTCTATCAGCCCAAGCAGGAAGGACCCAAGCAAATCTCGACTAATTTCACTAGGAGGTGGTACTACTGTGACTCCCTGCCCATGCACACAGCAATTCCCAGCCCACAAACTGCTTTCACCAAAACCTCCAGCTGACCAGGTGGTGCTGCTACCCTCCCCACCGCCCCCCCCCTGCACGCTGAGTAGAGTACCACTCAGTCACGAGGGAGGGGGCACCCACCTCTCTCTTAGCCTCCTTTTAGGTCCCTCCCATGTGAAACGGGAGTGAGCCTTCCTCAGCCAACTCTGTGCAAACAGATGACTCTGTAAAGCCCTGGCAAATGCCTGGCACACAATGTGTCTTTGGTAAAGGTGAGCAGCCCTTCCCCACACACCGCCATCTCCTCAGGCAGGTGTGGGAGAAGCCCCCAAGCTGCTCATTTTTAGGCCGTTGAGAAATGTGTATTGAAGGCAACGTGATGCCTTCCTAAGTGACCTTCCATGTGGCCCGAGACAGCTCCCCAGAAGGCAGACCAATGAGCCAGATAACTCCAGTCCCTACCAATCTTGTGCATTCCACTGGTCACCCACCTCATGGGGTGATGGGGCCAAAGTACCTAAAAATCAGCCACGGACATGAGGCCTGAAGCAGAAGGCCAGCGTGAGGCAAGAGCCACCCTGAAGCACGGCCTTTCCTTCATCGTTCCTATTTGTCACCACCAACCTCCCCCCACACACAGAAACCTTCAGCTGCTCCTTCCATGGCTCACACATAAGGCCTGAATAAGGACCCATGCTTATCACACCTGAATGATTCCAGTCCCTTCTGCTTCTCTCTGGCCCTTGGTAAGCAAACTATGCCAAGGGGCACCTCCCACTTCTACACCTTTGTTTCCAGTAGTCCTTCCACTTGGAGTGCCCTTCCCTCACCTCTGCCTATTCAAATATTTGTCAAATAATAGAGTGAAGGAGTGAAGAAGGAATGTGTGAATGAGCAAATGACAATCTATCCCTGTGAGGCAGACAAATCAGAGATTAGGATGCTCATTTAACAGATGAGGAAATTCAGGCCCAGAGAGGTTAAATGACTTGCCTAAGATCACACAGCCAAAAAGCAGCCAAACAGAGCTTGAACCTGGCTCTTCAGGCTCTTCAGGATCTTTTGGCCACATGAGGCTTCCTCCTAAAGTAAAAAGTCACTCTCGGATTAGGAAAAAGCTGACCCAAGATTCCTCAAAATGGGCCACTTTCATCTTGGCACACATCCGAGAGCACTTTAAGGCACTGGCTGTTACTCTGATTATTGAGAGCTCCTGTGAGACAGGCAAGGTCCCCTGAGAAAGGGCAAGCACAGTGCCATCTGTTAAGAACCTAAAAATGATGGCGAAATTACAGGCCAGTCACTTAATGCTCACTTTTAGAGAGCTCCTGGAACAAATCAATCCCCACCAGGAAAGAGGAGAAGGATTCCTTGAATGGAAACTGAGCCCTCTGCCTGGGACCTCTGAGCCCTTCCCAGAACCATCTGGTGAGCTCGCAGCATGGCTGGTGTCCCCACCCACTGTGGACAGACGTGGAAACGGCGGACCGGAACGGCGGACCGGAGGCAAGGCCTCTCAGCCATGCAGGGGCAGAGCCGGCCCTAACACCATGCGGTGGCAGGCATCACTGCCAGCCCTGGGGAGCCGAGGCTCTCCGCCCTGGGCCCCTCCGGGAAGCCTCAGCAAGAGGGCAGGGCCGCAGGCCGGGTCTCCTGAGCACAGGCCCCTGAAATGGCCCAGCTTCCGCGTCCAAAAGCTGCAGCCATTCCATGCAATCCCCACTCCAAGCCTCTCCTCTGTGCCCGGGGAGATGCAGAGGCGAGTAACACAGAACAAGCCCCGTACCTGGCAGGGCTCACATTTGCTGAGGAGGATGGTGACAAGTAAACAAACAGAGATACCCTGGTTCCAGGCCGTGCGAGCTGCTATCATGAAAAATAAAGCCGGGCAGGGAGAGGAGCGTGCTGAGAGGGTGGGGGTGGCCAGGGAGGGCCTCTCTGGGAGGTGACCGCGGACAGAAGGCGTGCGAGTGTGGCTTTGTGGGGACCACGGACGCACACTCCTGGCACAGGGAAGGGCTGGAGCACAGGTACAGAGAGCAAAGGTACTCAGTGTCCCCTCGGCCACCGCCCGAACCTGCCCGTGACCGCCCCCCCCCCCTTTGCTGCTCCTAAGGCCTCCTCCCCAGCAGCCCGCCCACCATAACTCCCCTACTCCCGGGAAGAGAGAAGAGTCATGTGTTCCTCTCTGCTCTGCAGCCCGAGAGTCGCCGGCCACATTTGCAGCACGGTCACTTTGAGGGGAGGGAGCGAATAAAATGAGTGTGACCTCTGACATCAAACAGTGCCTGGTTCAAGGGTCTGCTTTGCTTAACTGGCTGTGTTACGTTGGACAAGCCACTCTGCCTCTCTGAGCCTTAATCTCCTCACTTGGAATGCAAGGGAAAGGAAGCCCACCTCACAGAGTTAGGAGGAGTATGTAAGTGGCAGCACCTGGCAGAGCACCTAGTACATGGTACGTGCTTGGCAAAGATTGGTTCCCTGCCCTACAATGACACCCTTGGAAATAAGACAATTTTGTTGTTGTTGTTCAACCGACTGTGTTAACTCGTGTCTTATTGCAACATAAGGCCCTGGGCCTACCCATCTGTTGGGTATGGGGGCTGTGAGATGACCCTTGAGGAAGATCCCATCATGGCCCAGCCTGACGAGAGGGCCCTGGCCCAGAGGAGAGCTGCGCAGACAAGCAGGAGCAGAAAAGATACTAGGCATTGCCCTTACCGCACGTACAAGGACCAGATGCTCAAAGAAACCAGGATCAAGGAGGGACACTTAACTGCTGTCCTCTTCCCCTCCCACCTCTGGCTCACTGGCCCAGGGCCCAGGCCCTTGCCTCCTGACTCTCCTGGGGAACAGCCAGCTAGAGGCCAAAACGATCTCAGTTCTTCTCACAAGCAAGGAGACAATCAGGTATTAACTCATAGCAAGACCTTAGGTAACCTCTTCCTTCTTTGGGCCTGAGTTCTCCCATCCATAAAAAGAGGGCCTGCATGACCTCTAGGGGTCCTTCCAGCTCTGACCTCGCTAATTCTGACTCTGGATGCTGGCCCTATTCATCCCACCCCAAGGCTACCTGCTTGCCCACTGCTGCCATCTGGTGGCCCTCTGGGTCCAGCCGCACTTGGCTTTGGCCAGGCCCCCCAGCAAGCCCTGTACTCGAAGGATCCAGCTTCAAAGCATGAATCTTGCTTCTGCTTCAGCTGGACACACACCACACTTCCATGGACCACAGATCAATGGGTATTCATTGCCAAACATAAAACCCAAAAATAACACAAATTCATCTCTCCAGCAGAAACAACACGACTGCAGCTGAGAGACTGACCTCCCTGCCCAAGGAGAGGAAGGAACTGCCCAAGGTCACACAGCTGCCTGGCTCCCAGACTAGCCCACAGTTCCACTTTACCACAATGCTTAGGGTTGGTGGGCACCCTGCAAACCAAAAATAACGTCAGCCCAGGACCAAGGAAACAAAGCCTTTCGAAGGTGGGAAACAAAGTGTCAGGATTCCTTGCAAACTTCAAGAAAGGGTAAGACAGGACATGGGAACACATGAGCACTGCTTGAAGAAATGCACTGGAAATAACAAACTGGAGGTGCCCGAGGTATCTGCTAACCTTGGAGGGCATCAGCCACAGGGACACCTGCTAGGCCTTCCATAAGCCAGCCTCCAAGTCAGCACCCAGCGCAGATCCCAGGCTGGGCACACCACCAGAGGACGAGGAAGACACGCTGGGGTAGGACCATGTGTCTGCATGTGCTTCTTCCACCAGACACGAGCTCCTCGGGGTAGAGTTAAGTCTTTTCTTCTCTATCTTCAGGCCTCTCAGCACCTGGCCCGAGCAGCTCCGTAAAGATGCATCCAGGCAGATCTCTCAGATTCCTGCACAATCGTGGGAACTGTCCATGTTTTGTGGACTCAACTGGCCACACTCTTGGCTCTTGACTGCAGCCTTCTCCTAAACCCTCTAGTGCAGACCCTAAGAAAATATACTGTGTGGCTTTAAATAGATCACTTGCCTTTTCTGGCCTCTATTATCTCACATCTGCAGCATAATGGGAGTTCTACTAGATAATCCTCAAAGTCCTTTTAATTCTAAAATTCTAGAATTTGAAACCCAATCAGAGCAAATCAAAGCTATTCTTCACCTGCAGAGCAGATAGGGACAGTGGGAAAGGGGGAGCAATGGAACGATGCTTCCCTCTAGTGGTGTAATGCTGTCACTACACCCTCTCAGCTCTAAGCCCTCAACAAACTCCATTCGATCCCACCCTGAACTCTGAACAGGAACAGTCGGCTTGCACCCACTGCAGAGGAGCAGGAAAGAAAGCAAGGACACCAGGAACCAACGAGGCCCTGAGCCAGTGCCACAACAGTGGAGAAATTCCATCTTTAGGAGCAAGGAGATCTTGGAGCTCAAAGAACCTCTTGTGACCTCCAACTCCCATCTTCCGATGAGGAAACCAAGGCTCAGGGATGTTCAGAAGGGACTTGTCTGAGGTCACAAAGCTGACTCATGACTAAGCCAAAAATAGATCTCCGCGTTCCTGCCTCCTTCTACAGTCTCTTGCCTCTCTTCCATGAGACCTCCCAAGTGAAGCCCGTGGAAGCAACGTGCAAGGACACATACCCCGGAAGGGGAGGTGAAGGGGCTAGTTCCCTGCACGGAGGGGCAAGAAATTTTATTCATTAACCTTAACATTTATGGGGGATATAATCAGACTACAAATTATTCAGCATAAAAATATAATAGAAAATAAAAGCCTCACATAATTCCACCAATCAGAGATAAAATTCTGGTACATTTCCTTCTGGTCTTTCCTAGTCAAGTATCCTTTTAAAAGAAAAGTTGGAAGTTACAGTGTAGTACTTTATTATAACCCACTCTTTTCACTTACCATATCATGAGCATATTCCTGTCATTAAATATCCTTCTAAAACAGTCTATTTAACAACTATATATTCTAACATATGGTTGTATCATAATTTATTTTAATAAAAACCCCTACAACCTCTCTTGTATCCACGCATTTGTTGTCTTTATAAATTAGGCTGCGATGAATGGCATTATACTTAATCTTCTAATACTTCTGTAATTATTTCCTTAGGCCAGTTTTATTTTAATATAGGATAGAATTTCAGAGCTGGAACGGTCCCTAGAGATCACTATGTCCACCCCTCCTATTGCCCAGGGGGGTAAGAAAGGGACCAGGGAATTTTATGTCTTGCCAGAGGACAAAAAGAAAACAACAGAACCAAGTCCCAAACTCTCCACCCATTAAAATGTGACCTTCCCGGGATGCCTGGGTGGCTCAGTCAGTTAAGCGTCTGCCTTTGGCTCAGGTCAAGATCCCAGGGTCCTGGGATTGAGTCCAGAGTCGGGCTCCTTGCTCAGCAGGAAGCCTGCTTCTCCCTCTGTCTGCCACTCCCCCTGCTTATCCTCGTACTCTCTCTCTGACAATATTAAAAAAAACTTTAAAAAATAAATAAAATAAAATGTGACCTTCCCAAAGGATTTCACACCCTTCCCTGACCACGCTCACCCACATGTACCTATCATTCCCCTAAAACCCTAGAGCCTTCAGTGTCTGGGCCAGTCTTCTGACTCTTTGCCACGGTTCTTTTTTACTCTTCTACTAAATATTTCACTTGTTCATCCAAGTGATTCTGGATTTTATATTCCCCTGTATTCTGTAGCACAGTGCTATAAACATATAGGTAAGCATTCCACAAATACCTGCTAAAGGATCAAGGATAACTAAGAATTTCCCTCCTCACTGCTTGGAAGAATCAGTGGCAGAAATTGGAGAAAGATGTTCCTCTAAAGAGCAAAAGAAGTTCAGTTAATGAGCTAGAGCATTCTGAGATAGATACTTGGAATTAGTGTAGCAGGGTTGGGGACAAAAGACCAGGTTCAAGTTTTAGTTCTGCCAGTCTGGTAAACCAGGGTGATGCAGCTAACCAATTAGGGACTTGCCTGTGACACAAGGATAATACCCATCTTGCCAGCTTCTCATGAGGAAATGGATACGAAAGCACTTTGTAGCAATCAAAGTGGTCCGGAAGAGCTATGATTGCTAGTGTATTATCACAAACAGAATCCTGGAATGAATCCTGTAATGGCATCCTGACCCTTACTCCTGGGCACCATCTCCTACTTTCTATTGCACACACAAATCCATTAAGGAAATCTATGGCCACACACTTGAGGTAAGAATCAGTGTTTTTTTGAAGCAGAACTTCATGTACAGAAGAAACTACTCTTCCTGGCTCGGGTCCCTGGGTTGGATTAGTGAAGTCCAACACATCTCCTCATCATCTCTGGAGAGGATGAGACAAGGTGGAGAGAGCGCTGCACGGAGAGCCTGGAGACCTGAGTTGCTCTACCTCCTCCACTCACACCCCGTCAATCCTCAGTTTCCCCAGCTCTAAACTGATGGAGTCAGGCCCGATGAGCTCGACGTTCTCATCCATTCCTGACAGTCTAAGGATTCTCGGACAAAAACGAATGACTTAATAATAAGCAAATTAGTCATTTCACAATAGTCCTTTGGGCTCGCTTTGACTTTCAACCATTGGGTTTTCAGAGTTCTAAAGTACAAACATCATGAATTCCAAAGCATCTGCTTTAAATAGAGCCCATGAGGTCAGAATCTCCCTGAGCTCAGTTGAGGCTTCACGATATTTGGTCCCAAAGAAGATGGAGTAATATACACTGTCACCCTATTCTAAAAAGGATCTTGGCCCCAAAACAGCATTAGAGATATTTATAAATTCAAAAAAAATAGTGTGAATCAATGGCTGGGCTTGGATTTCACTAATGCTTCGACATCAAATACAGTAAAATATCTCTTGGTCTGTGACACATGAAGCAAGAAAGGAGCGTGGCTAAGAGTTGGTCCCTTCCACATGTGTCCTGCAATTTCCCATTTTATTTTTTTTTTAAAGATTTTAACACAAGCAGGGGGAGTGGGCGAAGAAGGAGCAGGCTTCCCGCTGAGCAGGGAGCCCGATGCGGGGCTCGATCCCAGGACTCTGGGATCATGCCAAGCCGAAGGCAGCCGCTTAACTGACTGAGCCACCCAGGCACCCCTGCAATTCCCCACTTTAAAGAAACAAAAAAATAAAACATATCTCAACTATAAAAGGATATAACCAAGAACCAAGAGGACTATGATAGGAGGGGAAAATTTTACTGGAAAGTAGAATTGGACTTCCAGCTTAAATGCTGCCAAAAATCACACTCTCTCCTCTTTCTTTCAGTTTTCTCATCTGCAAGGTGAAGAAGTGCCTTCTTCCATCTCTGATTCTCTACAACTTCCAAGTCTCTGGGACCGTCTTAGATGACACCGAAGAAAGTGAAGAATGTCAAGAACTCTGTATTTGGGCTCCCTTTCTCAGTCCACAGCCATTGTGAGACCACAAGACTACTTTGGGATACCGTGTGGCTCAAGGAAAGCTTCCGGCATGCCAAAAGCAACCGGATTCTAGACACTGACCAACCCCATACTAAGGTCGGGATCTTGTGTAAATCATTCCCCTTGAGATGCTAACAAATCACCAGCTACCAGCACTTAGCATTTGTAAGCATCGATCTTTCTGCACTCGCCAGGAGAGTTCTGAATCAACCTGTTATCTGTCCAGAGACATCCAAATCAGCCCCCTGGAGACTTCTGCTGGAAGAAGATATTGGGCATGTGACCTCCAGAGAGCTCCAGAGTTTCCAAGAGCAGAGGACGCTAATGTGTACTGAATCGAAACATGAGCCCAGTCCTCATGGATGCTGGAAGCTTTAAGACATCATCTCATTCAATCCTCAAACAAGATCAGCAAAATTTCCCCCATTTTCCTAATGATAAAATAAGCTCATTTATTCATTTGTTCAACATGTATTGAGCACCAACCTCATATGTGCCAAGTACTTTGCCAAGCACCGGGGATATAATGCTGAATGAAAGCAATGTAGCTCCTGCCCTTATAAGGCTCCCTGTCTAGTGGGAGGAGGAGCTAGTCAAAGAATCCACAAAAAAGAGCACAAAGGAGAAGTTGTAGTGCTAAGAGACGGATAAAAGGGAAAAGTGACTAGTCAGGGACGTCAAGGGAAGGCCTCCCTGGGGAGGCAATGACTACGCTGAGGTCTGGGGGAAAAAAAAAAAAAGGATGTAACTAAGTCAAAATGAAGAAGGAGCGCAGGGATAAGTGTGCCAAATCGAGGGAACATGAGGTGCAAAGGCAGTGGGACATTCATGACGCAGAGTGGAGATCGGCTGGACAGGCAAGAGCCGGCACGTATGAAACGGGGCTGGCACGGCAGGCAGAGGGCAGACCACATGGGGCCTCGTGGGACCACGAAAGAGTACGTTTTCATCATAAGAATATTGGGAAGCCACTGGACTGTGACATGATGGGTTTATAAAGACCTTCCAAGTGAGGTATGGAGAACAGATGGAGGGGGGCAGGAAGTGAGGAAGACGAGGAGGTCTGGAAGACCCAAGTCACCCAGGAGTCCCACGAAGTTCCTGAGAACAATGATCACGGACATTAAGCAGCTTGGGAAAGGTTTCGAGAATGCAGCTCCTCCAGCCTGAGACACAGGTATCCTTGCCAACTTTCCCAGATCCACTGCAGGATCCAGGGAAGAGGTTTCAGGGGCCTGATCCACAGTGGTGGCAACAAGGGTGGAGAGAGCCCGGGCTGCCCACAGCCACACAATCAGGATGCCAACAGAGCTGAGACGCAGAAACCTAGGCCTGTCTGACTTCAAAGCCTCCGCTGCTCTTTACCTTGCTATTTATTCATTCATTCAACAATTTCGTTACTAACCCTCTACTACGTGCCAGGCCTGTGCCAGGTGCTGGGGACAGAGCCACAAGCAAACAGACACGCTCTCACAGGGCTGACAGTCTAGGCATTAAACGAGAACACACACAGATGTATACAGTTACAAACTGGGATGTGTACTGCGAAGGAGTAATAGTGTGATCAGAGATCTTCACAGGAAAACTATCTATAAGGCCACAAAGATCTTCCTAACTGTTGATGAAAAGAAAAAAGCCACTTGCCAGCCTACGTGTAAGTGAAAGACTTTAGGAAACTTTCCCTCTCAGAGCTGGACACTGAACATCTATGGCCGGCTCATAAGCCCTCAGGGAGAAAGCTGGTATGTCTCAAGTCCTGCACAGACCCTGTCGACATAAAAGTTTCTAAAAGTCTCGCTCACTCCTTAATACACTCACATATCTCAACCACAGGCACCCCTCACTTAGATGTGGACAGCATTTTACAGTTAGTTGGGATCTTTCACACAGATCCACTCATTTGACCCTCACGGCAGCCCTATGTAGAATGCAGGCAGGTTATGATATCCTACTTGGGAGAGGAGCAAGTTGAGGCCTAGACAGGTAAAGTGACTTGACCAAGGCTGCCATTGACCTAGGAAGGCACCCAGATCTGCCACCCAGATTTCACTAGAAGCATCTCGGGCCAGGAAATCAGGACTCTGGGATGAGATGGCTGCAGGTCACTGAGCCTGGATAAAGTCACCCAGGAGTCCCGCGAAGTTCCTGAGAACAATGATCAGGGACATTAAGCAGCTTGGGAAAGGTTTCTAGAATGCAGCTCCTCCAGCCTGAGACACAGGTATCCTTGCCAACTTTCCCAGATTAGAACAGGTTCTCTTGGACTCTTTCCAAGTGCCTCTGACTAACAGAGAAAAGTATTTTTCCATCGCAAACACTGCAGGCAGGGACCCGACTCCTGAAGTGGGAGGGCAGAGACCGCATCCCAGATGCCCATACAGACCAGCTGTAAAGTTATCCTGACACTGTGTTAACTGCCCTAGCTAAGCACCTACCACTGGGGATGCAGGGCAGTCTCAGGCATCACGTCTCAGTGTTGGCAAGACTCCCATTTGGGACTAGGTATTTCTTTGTTGTGGAGGACTCTCCTGTGCATTGCAGGAGGTTCAGCAGCATCCCTGGCCTCTACCAACTAGATGTCAGTAGCGCCCCCAAGCTGTGACAACCAAATATGTCTCCAGACACTGCAAACAATCCCTGGGGCACAAAATGGCCTGGGGTTGAGAAGCACTGGTCGAAGGACTGTGCAGAATGGGGGAAAGCAGAGTCCACTCCTCTTTCTCTTCTCCTAACCCACCCCCTCCCATCCCATCTAACTGGACAGATAGATGGCCAGTGTGCAGAAATCCTTCTTTTAATCAATATCACACAACGAATGCCTTCCAGAATGAGCCTGAGAGCAGGCTGCTGGTGTGGCCTGCAGGTAAGTCCCAGGAGCAATTCACCACTGGCGCTTGTAAAAACAACCAGAGCCAAATAACTCCTTGTTCCACTAATGAGCTGCCTCTGACCCTGCGAGCAAATCTTGTTCCCATTAATATGAGCAGCTGAGTCTGACTGAACTGGAAGCCCTGGGTGTTTCTCCCCTGTGACGCTGGGCCAGGGCAAGAGCTTCTCCGGCCGCTAGAAGGCGCACCAAATCGGTGAGTCAAAGAGCAGGAGACTCCCATTTACCCAAATTCGGTACAAGAGCCAGGACCCTCAGACACCCCAGCTTACAACCGTTCTGGACTGAGGAGAAAGGGGAAAGTGACAGAGTACATAAACAAGAGATCTGAATTGACAAATTAGTTAAACAGCTGAAGCATTACCGAAAAAGCTTACTGTGAAGTGGGGGTGGTGACGGGAAGCCGAGCTCTAGAGCAGCTGAGGTGACTCAGACAGGGTCAGGGCGGTGGGTTCCAACCCCCGACCCCGAGGGTGGAAATCGGTGTCGGTTACAAGGCTACACGGCGAGCACCAGAGAAGCAGCGTCTTCGCGTCTGTCGTTCATCAGCCACCTAACTAGTGAGAGGGTTTGTGACACACTCAACCAAACTCACTGCCATTCGGTGGTGAGTGTATTTGACCGCATGGTAGTTCTGTGAAGACTGACTAACCATGAAACACCCACCTGTCAATACCCAGTTACTCACACTCCCTGCTCCTTTCTATGCCCCTTCTGCATGCTGAACATAGCTGCCACTGCATGTCTCCAACAGCAATGTACCGAAACTGGATAACAGGTCGGTCTCCCCCAGTGGCCAGCGGGCTCCCTGAGGGCAGGGTTTATATCTATACATGGTGTGATACATAAATAGATCCCCACCATTTGTATGATGGATGGACAGACAGACATATGGATGGATGGTAAAGTCTTCCATGTCTATATTCATACACTCAGGCCTGTCTACACGTTCTGGGGAGGGCATAGCCCAGGTCTTTTCTCCAACGCTCACCAGATTGCTCAATAGGTTCCCGATAAACAATAACTGATTTGGTTGGACTCGTGAATACAAAGAGACAAACTGAAGCCTTCTGTTCATGAACCAGTGAGACCAAGGAAAGAGGTCAGAAATCCTCGCTGTCTACCTTGACTCATGTATTTGAAGATATTTACTCTCTTTTAACTAGAATGTGAAGATACAGAAGTGAACAAGACTAACATGGTGCTATCCTTCACAGAGCTCACTGTCCAGGTAAAAGGCAAATATTAACAATTGTACAAATGCACAATTACTGTGCTCAGTGAGTCTCCTTAAGAAGAGTTTCTGTAGCTAGTCCCAATCTTCTAGTAGTCTGAACCTCTCTGAGGAAAGTCATGATTTTCCCCTTTAGAGAATCCTCTGAAGTGGTCAATATGGAAAGTTAATTTTACACCTTTGTTATACAGGCCTCTGTTCCAAAATAGTCATAAAATTTTTTAAAAGACCAATGAAAAGCCTCATAGATATGAAGACTCACAAGTGTATGTCTGTGTGTTCCAATGTGTAGTAGGTGGGACTTGCCAGGGATAACTGAAGCGGACCTGAAAACCTACAAAAAACAGAAGCCACTGAAGTAACTAACAGTCACTAGGTAGGTATTTGGGAGTCTGGAGATCTGTGTGCAGCTAACAAGCAGGTCAAGGGCAGGCAAGGAGACTCCTGAGAACCCCTGAAGTTCAGGAGGCTCTGACATGATCATAGATCTTAAGAATTACAAATGGCCTGTCTGGGAAACTCTACGTAAGTCAGCAGAAACTCTAGGAAGCCAGGGAAGAAGAGCGGCCATAAAAAAAACAAGCCCAGAGAACAAAATCATCAATATGAAGACCACAAAAGGAGATGTGCCCTAAGGGAAAGATAAGAAATAAATACAGACTCAAGAAAAGATAAAGATGCCAAAAGCTGGATGGCATGGCACCATAAGGTAACATCTGAGAGGATATATGGGATGTCTGAATCAATGTTATGTGGTTTGTTAGGGTTAATGGAAATGTAAATCAAAATATCATTCCAGCCATGATTCAAAGTAATGCTCCTGCCTCGATCTTGAAATATTAATCTTTAAGTTTCGGAAGCTTTTAATTTAGACTCAGGCGAAAATGCAAGTAGAGTCATCTCTTCAGCTAGGACAAGGCAAAGACTCCCCAACAACCCGAACAAACTTCTGGGTGATGCTTGCTACAATGGGTTCCTTCTGAAAACCTCACGGATTCATAGGGCCAGAAAGAGTCCATCTAACCTAGCCTTGCCTCTTTGGGTGTAAACCTTTGATCCAGAGAGGAAATGCTCCATATCTGGCTGACTGCAGAACTCGATCCCAGATCCTCCCTGTCCCAATCCATAGAGCTTTTCATAGTAAAAACCCACTTACTTAGTCCTGAGCATTCACAGCTGTTTAGACAGCTGTCCTCCCATCCCTACCCCCACCCCCCAACCCCCACTGTTCTTACCAACCACAATTTCTCTGCTGCTCTCTCACCTGTCTGAGCAACCAGGTGTGTCCACCCACTCCAGACAGAAGTGACCTTTTCGTTCTGAAAACAATGTGCTTCTATTTTCTGGGGCACAGGAAGAAAAGCAGCCAAGGAAGCCAGTAGTCCATGCTTATTGCTTCCCCAAACATACAGCTCTCCTGCATCTTAAACAAACAGAAGAGGAACAAAAGAGGTGAAGGAACATTGGTTCAAAATGATGGGAAATAACACAAATCTGAAAAAAAAAGTGGTTAAGAGAAGTTGTATGATTCTTATGCTATGACGCTGAGTAGAGCAAAGCAGGATACAAAATTCACGCCTAGCATATTAACATATAAGTTTGTTTTTAATTCTATAAACAGGAAACAAGGCCAAATGTTCTTAGTTTGTCAAGGAATAAGAACGTGTAAGTTTATTTTTTCATCAATTCATTCAACAAATATTTATTGAACATCTACCACAAGAAAAACATGTTTCTCCATTTTCTCCATTTTTTAAAAAACATGCTTGCATTGCCTTTGGTCAGGAAAAATATGCATTAACTCTTTAAAGTAACAGGTTAAAAGATATATTATTTAAGCGTAAACTTTTCAGACCCAAGATGATCTCACAACATGTCCCGTCCAGCAGAAAACAGAATGCTGCTACCTCCCATACACACAGCACTATAGTTCATTTGAACCTCGTGGTAGTCCCGAGGTATGAGCAGGGACGCCACTGAATGACACTGTGAATTAACAGAAAGAAAGCAAGTTCACAGTCAAGTGACTCTGGCTTCTATTCCTGGACCTGCTAACCAGCTACTGACCTTGGACAAATCACTTCCTAAGCCTTAGTTTCACCAGCTGAAAATCGGAGGGCAGGGCGGATGGCCTCGAAGGGCAGACCATGTAATGGATGACATGGGCCACAGGAGAGACTGGTGGGCCACGGCGGCAAGCCACAGGGCACATGCTTTTCTAAAAGGCATTCAAGTTCAAAAGCATTTTTTTTTTAAGATTTTTTTTTTTTTTTTTGCGAGAGAGAGAATGAGAGACAGAGAGCACGAGAGGGAGGAGGGTCAGAGGGAGAAGCAGACTCCCCACTGAGCAGGGAGCCCGATGAGGGACTTAATCCCGGAACTCCAGGATCATGACCTGAGCCGAAGGCAGTCGCTTAACCGACTGAGCCACCCAGGCGCCCTCAAAAGCATTTTTAACTGGAAGCCAGACCAAATGGAGCCATGAGCTACACAGTTTGGCCCGTGAACCTACAGTTTGTGACTCCCTGACTGATCTCTAAGAGCTTTTCCAACCAACCCTGACATCCCACATTTCTACACTGTACCATACAGCACAGAGCACACACACATGGCCCCAAACACCTGAAACGTGGCCAGTCCAAACTGAGATACATTGTCAAACAAAAAAAGCACAACAGATTGCAAACACATAGCACAAAAAAACCCAAAAACAACATAGTTCCTTAATAATCTTCATATTGATTACTGGTTGAAATAATATTGTGGGTATATCAGGTTAAATAAAATATATTATTAAAATCAATTTACCTGCTTTTTTTTTTTTTTTTAAGATTTTATTTACTTGAGAGAGAGAGTGAGAGACAGCACAAGAGGGAAGAGGGTCAGAGGGAGAAGCAGACCCCCTGCTGAGCGGGACTCGATCCAGAGACTCCAGGATCATGACCTGAGCCGAAGGCAGTCGCTTAACCAACTGAGCCACCCAGGCGCCCTAATTTACCTGCTTTTTACTTTTTGAAATGTGGCTCACATATTTCTATTAGACAGCATTCTTCTAGAAGCTAAATTAATCAAGGCTTGGAGATGTTAAATGACTCTCAAGATCACATGGCTAACAGAAAGCCAAGTCCTCTGCTTCCAACTGCGTTTTGTGACCTCCCAGAACAGTTTTCCAGCATTGCTTGCCATAGGGAAGTCTGGTATAAAGCCAAACAGTATCATTAAAGGACATCAGACCAAGATTCGGGGTTCCAGTCCGTGCTACTCCATCGCCCTCTCACACCAGCGTATCACTTCACATTCCAGGCCTGTTTCATCAGGTCGAAGATGGGGGAGCGTAAGTCAGGGGAGCCATTCCGTCACTCAGTTGACCTTGTAGCACTGACATCCTGCAGTTCGACGATGTGAATTTGGTGTACTTCATGCCCTGAGAGAGGGCAACCTCCATGGACTTCGCCAGAGTGTACAAAGTAGGAAGATCTCTTACAAGAGGGCAGAGAAGCCCCTCAGGAAAGTCTCAACCCATTTAATGGACCGGTTGGCTACCGAGCTGCTACTGACGGTGAGCCCAGGTCTGTAATAAGCCTCCATTTATCTTAGAGAGTCTAGGCCAGCTTTTTGCAAAGACAAACTGTCTTCCACATGCGGATCATTACACTGTTGCATCAGCAGGCAAAATTACATTCTGCTGCAATGCCAACTAGTTATATAACCTACCACAACTCCAGAGAGAAGGTCTAAAGAGCAATGAACAAAATCCAACATGTAACAGCTTGAACTAGACCAGGAAGGAGGGAGATTAATCTCGACAATTTTTAAGTCACTTTCAAAATATCAAAAACCAATTTCCTTTGTGAATATACTTTAAAAATCACTAAATTACACACTTTAAAGGGGTGAATTTTATATATGAGTTATATCTCAATAAAACAAAACTCAACATCTGTGTTTTAAAAACACCATAAAAGGGGCGCTTGGGGGTGGCTCAGTCGGTTAAGCGGCTGCCTTCGGCTCAGGTCATGATCCCAGGGTCCTGGGATCAAGCCCTGCATCAGGCCCCTTGCTCAGCAAGAAGCCTGCTTCTCCCTCTCCCACTTCCCCTGCTTGTGTTCCTGCTCTCACTATCTCTCTCTCTGTCAAATAAATAAATAAAATCTTTAAAAATAAATAAATAAATAAATACACCATAAAAGTGTTCCACATATGAAATAATAAATAACTTCACTAATTGTAAGATTTTTGAAGAAATTGTTAGCAAGCAATTAGAGAATCTAAGTTTACATAATGCTGGCCATTTCAAATTGATTAGGCTAGAGTAGAAACGTCTCTTACGGGCGCCTGGGTGGCTCAGTTGGTTGGGCAACTGCCTTCGGCTCAGGTCATGATCCTGGAGTCCCGGGATCAAGTCCCGCATCAGGCTCCCTGCTCAGCAGGGAGTCTGCTTCTCCCTCTGACCCTCCTCCCTCTCATGCTCTCTGTCTCTCATTCTCTCTGTCTCAAATAAATAAATAAAATCTTTTAAAAAAAAAAAGTTAATTTAAAAAAAAAAAAAAGAAACGTCTCTTACGATACTTCTATTCTCAGAAAAGAATGCCTTCCTCAACCCTCACTGACTGTGGGGCACGAACTAGTCACTTCTCACCCTGGGGCCTCCAGCCCTTCCTCTACAAAAGGAGAGATAGGGCCAAATGCCCAGGGGCCTCCCTTATACTTGGCATTCACTTCAACTCAACCCTCTTAACATATATGTAAGTCGACCTAATATGAGACATAGGCTAAAAGTAGGTATCTCTTTTGTTAGTTGGTTATTTGAATTTGTTAAATAACAAATTATCCGTAGTTTAGAATTTGTAATGTATTTAAACTCTCACATTGTGGCTTTTGTATTCTGGAAACAGTAGCAACTTCTTGGTTGGACTGCATTACACATTTGACATTGAAGAATGCATGTCACCATTAATTACCCATACTGTGTAGACCTATGTACACATACACCTTAATTTCCACATAAAACACTAAAAACACTATGTATGAAAGTCATCCCCCTTTGCTCAAAAAATGTCCTGCCTTCAGCTCCAGTCTTACCAAAATAAATCTCTCAGAGCTCTTGTCTCAGTCTACTGGTAGGGATCAGGGCAGTCTTGGCTTTGAAAGAGAACCTTTCGAAGAGATAACCTTCACTTCCAAGAAGATGCTGCTTTGTCATTGGAAAGTAGTACTGTGTTGGTGCGGTATGTCCAATGGATGGAAGGATGCATAACCAAAAAGAGAGATACAGTGTGAGAGAGAAAAACAGATTAGACAGAGAGATGGAGGGATCAAAGAGATGACATAGACTGCAGAAATGCAAAAAATACAAAATAGATTAGAGAAATATGTGCATGACTCCATTTAGAAAGATATACAGACACAGAGATTAGATAGGAATATACACAGAAGAAAGGTAAATAAAAATGGAGATAAATAGAAACATAAAGAATCGATGAAAACAGACAGAGCAGAGAGGTAGATAAATGCCCGGGAAGACAGAGGTGGATAGAACAGATGAGTCGGAGAGCAAGCAGCTAGAGGGAATAGACAGCTGTATTAGACCCCAGATGGATCCGGTGGGTCAGGTACCAATGTGCTACACAAACTAACTGCTGGCTCTGGAATTTTGCAATCAAAACTACCCTGAGGGACATTCTTGTCCCTACTGTACAGCTGAGAGGAGAGGAAGTGAGCCTGTGTTTCCTTCATGCGGACGCCTTACATGTATTGTCATCTTTACTTCTCAAAACTACCCACAGAGTACGCAATAGAGAAGGCAATGGTCTCGGAAGGTAAAGTGACTTCCTAAGATCAGACCAGGGGTGGCGGGAGAATTCTGACTCCAAGTCTCCGCTCTTCCCTCTGTGTCCCAAAAGAAACGTGCAGAACTCCAAATGGTGCGTTAGACTCAGAGAGCTGGTCCTTACCTGTCAATGAAGCTGAGTGATCTGAGCCAGCAAGAACATAGGTTGCTTTAGAATTCTCCAGGCCTACAAAAAAAAAAAAAAAATCTTTTGAAAGCACATTTATAACAGAACAAATTGGGCAGAGAAGGGGCTCGGGTAGAACCACCGGGGCCCAAAAGAAACCTGCAGCCAAAACAGGCAGGTCTGAGTCGGTGGTGCTGGCCAGAAAGATGGATGATGTGGTGGGGACACTGTTTACATACCAAGGCATTGAACAAATAAGTAAATATACTGAAGATAAAGGAGCCCGATTTCTCCCTAGCGGAGTGGAGAGGAAAGGTAGAAGGCTAGAACCGACCATGTGATAGTGGATTGTAATTGGAGAAATCACCGTAAACTCATGGTTTCGAGTAGAGACAGACAAACAGACACGGGTGTACATATGTGGAAATATGTGTGTGCACACAGCTCTCTCATAGCTCTGTCCACGCGTGGGCCTAGAAGCGACAACATCTCACACATTCAGCTGCCGTCTCATAGTGTGCAGGCAAACTCAGGACTCCAAAGAACATACAGGCAGAATTAAGAATTGTTGTGAACCGGCCTTCCATCTCCAAATCTAGCACTTTTCCTCCCTAATTACACTGCCTTCACTGACAGGTTATAATCTCAACTGACTCTGTAGAAACTGTGGTCACTGGGTCTAGCATGCAGAGAAAGGCAGTCTTATTCTGTAACTCTTTTCTGACACTTCTGTTTATTAACTAGCGTTAATAAAATGCCCCTCACACCTTTGAGGATCCTGCGAAATGAGAAAAGGACAAAGCAGATGTTTCCAGCACATTCACCAGAGAGGAAGCATGGGGCCTCGCAGAAGGCAAGGAGGGGACGTCCAGGGTTGCAGCTGCAGAGCCAACGGCAAGGAGGTAATGAAGGAGAAACAAAAAGGGAACGACTTTGAGGGTAGGAAGCTCACGATCTATTCTAATGTCCTATCAGAAAACTCCACCAATCAACTCAAAATCTAAGCTGTGCCCCAAACAGAACCCAGACAGGTCATTTAAATCAAATCAAAGCCTATCTGATTTCTTCCAATTACAGGTCCTGTGCTGAAACAGAAAGTAGACACAGTTTCTGCCCTTAAGAAGCTCAATCTTGGGCATGTAGGAAAACATGAACAATTCATAATAATGCAGTACATTGTGCTGTCCACGCACATGGAGAAAATGCAATGGAGTCCGAATAGGGAAGACTCTTCACTGAGAAAGCTGTATCTGAGCTAAGCCTTGAAAAATTATCAGGATAAAATAAGGATTACCAGAAGGAACAGGAAGGAAGACATTTCAGGCAGGGGTAACAGCATGCCTATAGACACAGAGGAATAAGAAAGCAGGAAATGCCCAGGGAGCAGTGAATACCTAGATGAGGCAGGAAAAAAATGTTTGGGAAGTATGAGTTTATTTTATGAATATGTTCAAGGTCATGTGCAGTGGACTGCCTGTCCAGCATCCAATGCCCCCTCTCCTTCTCCAAGAGTCCTCTCCCCAACTCTACCCCTGGCTTCAGGGTGACCACCCTTGCCCCCAGCTGAATGGGAGCGCCTCCAGGACTTAGGAAAATCAGAACGACCCCAACACCTTGTGCATCACTGTACCCCACTGTGGCTTTCCCTTCCCTTCTCTCCCCACTTCCTATCCCACCCACACCTTTGTTCTCACCTAGAGGAGAGCAGAGGTTTCCTATGTGGGTTTTTCCTACAGCCAACCCTTGGAGACTGGAGCATACAGCAAGAGAGCAAGAGAAGAAGAAAGGAAAAAGAGGAGATGCAGACATGGTGCTCTATGGTGCTAGAGAGAGAGAGAGAGAGAGAGAGAAGGGGGCCCACAGTGAGAGTGTAGAGCAGAGGGAGAGGTGGGTAGAGAGAGGAGCTGAAAGAGACTGAGCCCCAGAGTGAAAAGCAGAAGAGAAAGCCCTACAGGCTAAATGACCAACAAAGACAGACCAGACCCATGGACAGAATGGTCACTACCCACTCCCCATGTGCCCATGTAAAGAGACTTCCCTACAGAGATAAACCATAAGAGACTCTTAATCTCAGGAAACAAACTGAGGGTTGCTGGAGTGGAGGAGGGTGGGAGGGATGGGGTGGCTGGGTGACGGACACTGGGGAGGGTATGTGCTATGGTGAGCGCTGTGAATTGGGTAAGACTGATGAATCACAGACCTGTACCCTGAAACAAATAATACACTATATGTTAATAAAAATAAATAAAATAAAATAAAATAAAATACAGAGTCAAAAAAATAAGAGAGAGAGAGAGACTTCCCTACAGAACACTCTTGGCCCCTCACTCAGTCCTGCTCTGCTTTTGGGAGAAGGAACTGGGCTCGCAAGCACAGTCCTTCCAGGTTCTCCCTTTAGGATGTGCCTGCCTGCAGAGAGCCTGCCTCCCCGTGTGCTCCAGCCGTGCGGTGAGCTTAGTAGGCCTGACGCTACGCAGCTGCAACAGTGCCTAGTGAGTAAATCCAATGGGGACTCAGAATCTCAAGGCTCACTGTTGCTACACATTATTTCCAAACACCTAAGTCACGTCTCCCAGCCTAACTTTTAACAGCTCCAGAGCTACCATTTTGATCTCCACTTATCTGACTTGCATCTATCTCTCAACGGGCTCCCCCTCTGGCAGTGAGGAGGGGTACTTTTACTGGGCCCACAAAAATTCTAACAAGACTAACACACCTAACCAACACAGAGAATGAAGACAGAGGAACTAAGAAAATAGTCAAGCAGTGTAAAGAGTAAACTCCATTCACCCATTTTCTGCATGCCTGTGTTACTATTTCTTGACAAAGAATAAATATAGGACTCAGAAATACGGGACTTACCTGTCACTCTGCTTGGTTCCTTTGCTGTCAAAAACGGTGGGAGAGTCTGCCCGGGGCACAACCGCCGTCCAGATGATGCCAAACCAGTCCCCCACTGGAACACGATGCCACTTGCTTCCCAATGGAGAAGAAGAAAACGAGAAAATGTTTTACGGGATTAAGACGAGATTGCTCCTGGAGCCCCATGCTACGGGAGTTTCTCAATGCATTCTCAGTTAACACGCTTGCTATGGAGAAACTCAGTGCTTCCAGGGACCCTATGACTTGGTTACCACCAAGCCAATCACAAGTCCAATCTTCAGGGCAATTTAAGACCATCAAAGAAAATTCCCACATACTAAAACTCCTTCCAAAAAGTTCCAGGACACTCTTCCAGAGTCAAAGCACTGAAACGACACCTTGTTCATGACTAACCTGGAAGGACAACTCAAACTCCAGACCCGGCAGGAAAGAACATGGAAGATTATCAAGTCCATTCCTCACATTTAGTAGACGAGCAAACTAAGGGCTTGAAGAGACAGTGTGATGTGCCCAAGGTCATACAGGGAGCTAGGAGCCGAGAAAATACTAGGACTCAGCTCTCGTAACGCCTAATGCAGTGTCTTTTCTATTACACCAAAGTAAATGCAGTGATTCCTAATTACCAAATAAATACATATTTATGACTGCAAGACAGCTTAATAGCCACTCCTTCAGGGGAATGGCCTTTTACTTCCCTATCCACTGAATCTAGTTCATGTGCCCATGTTCTGAACCTCATGTAAATGCACAGGTAACATTTCATATGTTTAATCTACAGTCACTCCTCCGGAAGCATCCTGTAACCCACGTTCCTTTAGGCTGTAAACAGACCAGCCCACTTTGTGAAACAGAAGTGATGACGACTCGCAAAACACAGTGCTGAAATAAAACAAAACTTACCATCTCTTCCACAAATAAATTGCAAGGGGGAGAAAGAGGGAGGAAAAACAATTTATAGATTAAAAGAATCCTGTGATATCGATAAGGGATTAATATTCAAAATATATAGAGAACTCCTAAAACTCAACAACTCAAAAAAAACCTGATTCAAAAATGAGCAAAGGACTTGAAGAGACATTTCTCTAAAGAAAACATACAGATGATCAAAAGGCACATGTGAAAGAGGCTCAATATCACTATTAGAGAATGCAAAACAAAACCACAATGAGATACTACTTCATACTCATTAGGATGGCTACTATTAAAAAAAAAAACAGAAAATAACAAATGTTGGCAAGGATGCGGAGTTCTTTGGAACCCTTGTGCTCTACTGGCAGAAATGTAAATGGTACGGCCCTTGGGGAAAACGGCATGGCAGTCCCTCAAAAAATTAAAATAGAATGACTATACGATCCAACAGTTCTACTTCTGGGTATATATCCTACAAAACTGAAAGCAGGACCTGGAAGTGATATTTGTACACCCATGTTCATGGCAGCCTTAGTCACAATAGCTGACACATGGCGGCAACCCAAGTGTCTATCAACAGGTGAACGGATAAGCAAAATGTGGTCTATCCACACAATGGAATAGTCAGCCTTAAAAAGGGAGAAAATTCTGACACACGCTACAACATGGATAGACCTTGAGGACACTATGCTAAGTAAAATAAGACACAAAAGGACAAATACTGTACAA
This sequence comes from Mirounga leonina, assembly GCF_011800145.1. NCBI lineage: Eukaryota > Metazoa > Chordata > Mammalia > Carnivora > Phocidae > Mirounga > Mirounga leonina. The sequence continues at coordinate 110,298 of NW_023270852.1, read as the reverse complement.
TTCCACTCATAGGAGGTACCTGTGTGAGTGGTTGAAATCACAGAGTCAGAAAGAAGAATGGTAGTCGCCAGGGGCTGGCAGGGAGGGGAAGTTATTGTTTGTGGTTCCACAAGATGAAAAGAGTTCTGGAGATGGATGGTGGTAATGGTTGTACAATAACGTGAATGTACTGTACACATAAAAATGGGATGGTAAATTCTGTCATGCGCATTTTATCACAAATAAAAAATTACAAGGAATAAATACTTTTAAAAGGAGAGACATGACATTCATATCCACCACTTGCAGCCTAGACATCATTGGGATCCTGAGTCAAACAAACTGTTAAAAAAATATTTTTGAGACAGTCAAGAAAATTTAAACACTGACTGGATACTTGATCAAATTGCAGATTTATTGTTAGTTTTTTGTAGGTATGATGATGGTATTTTGGCAATGGTTTCAGAAAGAGTCCTTATCTTTTAGACATGCCTGCAGAAATACTTACAGATTAAATGGGAGAGGAGGACTTACAATTAAGTCCATCAAACGCAACTGAGGGTTGCTGGAGTGGAGGGGAGTGGGAGGCATGGGGTGGCTGGGTGATGGACATTGGGGAGGGTATGTGCTCTGGTGAGCGCTGTGAACTGTGTAAGACTGATGAATCACAGATCTATACCCCTGAAATAAATAATACATTATATGTTAAAAAAAAAAAAAAAGAAGATAGTAGGAAGGGAAAAATGAAGGAGGGGAAATTGGAGGGGGAGACAAACCATGAAAGACTATGGACTCAGAAACAGAGGGTTCTAGAGGGGAGGGGGATGGGGGGATGGGTTAGCCCGGTGATGGGTATCAAAGAGGGCATGTATTTCATGGAGCACTGGATGTTATACGCAAACAATGAGTCATGGAACACTACATCAAAAACTAATGATGTAAGGTATGGTGATTAACATAACATAATAAAAATTTTTTGAAAAAGTCCATCAAACACATAATGGAAACTGCTGCTTTGTAACTGGACAGAAATGTACACGTAAGACTAGCAATTACAGAAGTTGGTAGGAAAGGGGGAATTAAACCAATAATAAGCGATTCTCCAGTCCTAATTTCTAAAAGGAGAAGCAGCTTATAAAAATGTAATCACTAGCATACAACTCAGCAATCACACTCCTGGGCATTTATCCCAGAGAAATGAAAATTTATGTCTGCATAAAAACTTGTCCACAAATGTTTATAGCTTTATTCTTAATAGCCAAAACCTGGAAACAACCAGATGTCCCTCAGTGGGCGACTGGTTAAACAAACTGCATTGTTGTGGGCTGAACTGTGCCCCACAAAATTCGTATGTTGAGGCCCTAAACTCAGGTGTGACTGTATTTGGAGAGGGGCCTGTAAGGAGCTAATAAAGGTTAAAGGGGTCATAAGAGTGAGGCCTTCACCTGACAGAACTGGTGTCCTTATAAAAAGAAGAAGAGATACCAGATGCCTCCCTCTCTCCATGAGTGCACAGAGCAAAGGCCCTATAAGGACACAGCAAGAAGGCAGCCATCACAAGTCAGGAAGAGAGGCCTCACCAGAGAACAACCCTCCTGGCATCTTGATCTGGGACTTCTAGCCTCTGTAACTGAGAAAACTGTTTAAGCCACCCAGTCTGTGATATTTCGTTATGGCAGCCTGAGATGACTAATTCAGTGGTATATCTATACCAGGGACTACTACTACTCAGCAATAAAAAGGAAAAAATTATTGATACACACACCTTGGATGACTCTCCAGGGAATCCTGCTGAGCAAAAACAGTCAACCCCAAAAGGCTATATACTGTATGATACCATTATATAACATCCTTGAAATGACATTACTGTTGGGGAACAGAAGAGTGGCTGCCAGGAGCTAAGAAGGGGTGGGGGCAGGTAGGAAGTGAATGTATAAAAGGTACATACAAGGGTGTATTAAAAGTGAGTGCTAGGAAAAGGCCACAGGCGGGATGGTTATGGTGATGGAGCTGTTCGTATCCTGACCGTATCAAGACCGGCTGGGCTGCTGAGCTACAGTTTCACAAAATGTCACCGTTGGGAGAAACTGGGAAGAGAATGCATGAGATCTATTTTATTTCTTGCAACGGCATGTGAATCTGCAATTATCTCAAAACTTGTTTCCTACATGCGCAACATTAAGCCCCAGGCGACCATCAGTACCGAGCTGCACCAGACCCTTCCTCGCCCCCTCCGGCCTCCCCGGGCCACGACTGGACTCATCAACGCTCGAGCCTGAGCTGCCAAAGCCAGTTAGGTCTGCCCTTCACCTCGCAAGAGTGGGAGCAGAGAAACGACCCGGGGGGGGAGAAAGGCTCACCGCTCTTCTGCAGGCCATCACCTCTCTCCGCCTGCCACGGTCACCCTCACGCACACTGTCAGCCTGAGGTCCACCACCACTCTCTCATGGTACGGGAGACAAGCTCATTGGAAGCTTTGACATTAATAAACGTTAAAACCCACTAGGAAAGCAGTGTAGTTCACAGTAAAGAATGCGGGCCTTGGAAAGGAGGTCATTCCAGACTCTGTTCCCAGCTCTACCTTTGACCACCTTATCCCCTAAATATCCCCTGCAAACTTAGACAAGCACTCGAGTCTCTGCACCTCAGTTTCTTCACATGTAACTCGCATCACAGGCAAGGTTGTGAGGATTAAATAAGGTATGGATTAAATCAAGAGAATCTAGCACCATGCCTAGAACATAATAAGGAGCTAGAAAACTTCATTTCCTTCCTCCCCACCTGCTAAAGGTTTCCCACACGACTTTGGCCTTATGTCGCCTCCTTCTAATCAGAAATGCAGCACAGCGGGACACTTTGAATTACTCCTTCGAGTTTATCTCCTCTAAAGCTCTGCTTCTCTTTATTATGAGCCCATTTTGAAAATAAAAGCAAGATGATCACCTGTAGCAGCTAAAGCATGCCTCAGTCCAGCAGCAATGCAAACGACCTTCTCTCTCAGGAGCTGTGGAAAGAAAGAAAAGGACTGAGATCTTAGAATCACCCATCTGCAAGATGTTACGTACTTTATGCCCTGATACAATGCAGCATGGCCCTCATTACATGTCGGACTGCTTTAGAGTCCCCAACCTCCAACATTTCCATCCCTAAATACCTCTATATGCATCCTGAAAGAGAAAAAAAAATCTTTTATAGATAAATGTATCACAATGCGTTTCAGGGCTGCAAGGGACCTTCAAGGTCATCCAGTCCAGGGGTTGGCAAATGTCTTCTATAAAGACCAGAGAGTAACTATTTTAGACTCTGCAGGCCACATGGTTTGTGTCATAGTCTCTGCTCTGCCATCGTAACATAAAAGCAGCCCCAGGCAATACATGAATGAATGGGCATGGCTGTGTTCCAGCAACACTTCATTTACCCAGGGTTCTAGCTGGATGGCCTCTGATCTAGTCCAAGCCCCATCCAATGCCAGAACCCCTCCACAACACCCCAGGAAATCATCACCCCACCCCTCCCAAGCAGCTGCTTCCAGTGACGTGGGCTCACTATCCCCAGGTGCCTACTCCGTGTTTCCACCTTCCGTTTACCTCCTTAGCTGCCTCTAGCCTCTCACAATGCTTTCCAAATATGTGAAGACAGTTGTCGTGTGTCCTCTCTGAGATGTCTTGTGGTGGCTTTAAAACCAAGTCCTCAAATTCTTTGAAACCCATCCCTTGAAGTTGTGGAGCCTAATTCCCCTCTGGCTGAATGTGCGCTGGACTTGGTGACTTGTTTCTAGTGACCAGGAAAAAAAAGTGATGAGCAGCCTAGAGACAAGGTGATAAAAGGCACTGAGGCTTCCTGCTTGGCCTCACTCTCGAATCTCTCTTGGGGGAAGCCAGATGCCACGCCTGCACAATCCCACAGAAAGGCCCATGTGGCAAGAAACTGAAGCCAACTGCCAGGTGAGAGAGCATGGCAGCGGGTCTGCCAGCCCAGCCCAGAGCCGTCAGCAGATGGCCTGCAGCCCTAGCTAACATCTTGACCGTAACCTCATGAGACCAGCTAAGTTGTTCCCAGATCCCTGACCCTCAGAAACTGAGATAGTAAATGCTTGTTGTTTAAAGTTGCTAAATTTTTTTTTGGGGGGGGGAGGCAGAGAAAGAGAGAGAGCATGCGCTCTTCACTCCACCCTCCACACTACCCCTTCTGGCCCCCCCCAACACATTGTTCTGACCACTGGCCATATACTACCTCCCTGATGGTCCCCTCCCCATGGGTACTTCTACCACTTCCTTATATTCCAATCATACTAAACTGCTTGCAGTATCTCAAACCCTGATATTTTATGCTTCTACACCTTTGCTTATAGTTCCTTCTGTGTGGAACACTCTTCTTTTATAGCTACTCTGTGCATCTTATCTCAAGCCACGTAAACTTCTACTCAACTTTCAAGACTCAGCATAAGCCTGCTCTCACTCCACCTCCCTCTCCCTAGAAGGAGTTAAGTATCCCCTCCTTTGAGTCTATACCTGCAGCCACCATAGTTTTAACATGGTAATGCATTTAGATGTTCTAGATCTAACATGTACCACTAAACTCTAAGACCCTCAGATGCTCAGATTGGGTCGTACTCACCTTTGTCCCCACGGCCCCAAACACAGTGCCTATACACAACAGTTGCTATTAAAGAAATGAATTTCTTATATTTCCCTTTGGCACATTCCTCCCGTTGTTCGAGAGGATGCAGCCTGACAAATGTTGTCACCTCCTGATTCTGTCATCCAACATATTTTAACCATTGTTCCCTTCTGTCTTCTTTAATCATGTGACCTAAGCTAAATTAATCAGAATTTATGTAGGTTCTTAAAAAGCCATCTATTTGTAATTGGCAACTGCAACACTTCCTACGATAGGGACCGTAGAGTCTAGATTTCTCTGCATACCATGTGCTATAGACTGAATGTTTGTTTCCCCCTGAAATTCATATATTGAAACCTATTACCCAATGGGACAGTATTTGGAAATGCGGTCTTCTGGAGGTGATTAGGTCATGAGAAGGAGCCCTCATGAATGGGATTAATGCCCTTATAAAAGAGGGCCCCAGAGGGCGCCTTTGTCCAGCAAAACGAGCGTCTATGAACAAGGAAGCCGGCTGGTCCTCACCAGACACCAGTTCTGCCGATGCCCTGATCTTGGACTTTCCAGCCTCCAGAAATGTGGAAAATAAGTGTTTGTTGTTGAAGCCTCCCAAGGATACAGAACTCTCGTGACAGCAGCCTGAACTCTCTACAACACTGTGCAGATCGTGACCTCAAGTAATCTCCCAAAGACCAGCAACTGTAATTCGGCAACATGACCAAGCTCCCTCCAGTGAAAACAGGTCTCCTACTCTGAGTCAGAGTTCAAGAAAATTAGCTAGATGTGAGCAGCTGAGGTGGCGAAACTCATTTTAGATCCCAGCATATTCCTTTTAAAATTCCATAGTCCCGGGGCACCTGGGTGGCTCGGTCGGTTGAGCAACTGACTCTTGGTTTCAGCTCAGGTCATGAGCTCAGGGTCATGGGATCGAGTCCCATGCTGAGCACAGAGCCTGCTTCTCTCCCTCTCCCTGTTCCCCTCCCCCACCACACACACGCTCTCTGTCTCTGTGTGTGTGTGTCTCTCTCAAATAAATAAATCATTAAAAAAATAAAATAAAATAAAATTCCACAGTCCTATTGTGACCACTTACATACAAACTTCACAAAAATGTGTACATTGTAAGTATGATGCAGTGGAAAGAGCTCTGAACTGGGCCCAGGAGTCCTGTCTAGCACCCGGGCTGTCCAGGAAGAAGCCACTAGCTACATGCAGCTACCAAGCAACCAATATGTGACCAGACATAACTAGGCTAAACTGAGACACACTCCGAATACAAAATGTACACCAGAGTTCAACGTGTATGAAATAGAGAACATAAAGCATCTCATTAGGAAATGTTAACATTAGTGACACATAAAATGAAATAATACTAGTTTGAATACAATGGGTTAATTTGAAAGTTACTAAAATTAATTTCACCTACACGCCACAATATGAGTGAAACTTAAAAACATCATGTGACATGAGAGAAGCCAGACACAAAAAGCCACATATTCTATGATTCCATTTATGTGAAATGCCCAGAACAGGCAGATCCACAGAGACAGATGAGTGGTGGCCAGGGGTTGGGGGAGAGCAGAAGGGGAAGTAATTGCCATCGGGTGCACAGTTTCTTTCCTGGTGATGAGAATGTTCTCAAATTAGATAATGTTGATGGCCGCACGTCTCTGTGATATACTAAAAACCACTGAATTATATATTTTTAAAGGGTAAATTCTATGGCATGTGAACTACATCTCAATAAACCTGTTATTTTAAAAATTAATTTCATATTTTTCTCTTTACTCTTAAATGATGCTACTAAAAATTCTAAATTATGTTTGTGATTCACATCACATTTTTATGGGGCACTACTGGCCTACCATTTGCTGAGCTTAGCGTCTTTAGCTAAGTCCCTTCTATCTGGACCTGTTTCTAACCTAGTTCCCATTATTACTAACTTTAGAATTGTAAAATGTAATTAATGTCTTTGTGACATATATTACTTTCATTGTTTTATTTCACAAAAATTTATAACGTGTATGAGGACTAACAGGTTTTTCACTCACAACCTCCATCACCCACCCCCGACCTACTTTTTCCCGGGAGAACCTAGGTTTTCCAACTTAAATTCTGACTAGCCCCTGGGTTTTCAGGGACCCAGCCAGTCTCTGAGTCTGGGGCAGGGAAATGCTTTAATAGGACGTGGGTCAGCTACATATTGGGTGTTATCCTTACCTCAATGGCCTGGGGAACCACACATCTTCCAGGGCCATGAGGAACCCCCAGCTGGCCAAAGGAGTTGGATCCACATGACAGAACTTGACCACTTTCTGCAAAATTCAAATACTTAAATCATAATCTAAGAAGTAAGATATCTGTAACCAGTGGGTAAATGCTGAAGGATGGGAAGAGCAAAGGGAATGAGAGGAGGGAGTGGGGGCTGTGATTCAGCACATTCAAACCACAGTCCCTGCTTTTATTGTTCTTCTAGGAATAAAAACACAAGGCACTGGGCTAGGTTCACAGATTCTCCATCACACTACCTAATTAATGGCAGCTTATCTGTGTAGAACATTAGCCCGCTGCCTGGTGCTGGGATGAGAGGATACTTACTCCCCACTTTTCTCATTTCCATGCATCACAACTTTCATTATTTTAATACTCCAGGCCTCTCTCCCTGCTCCTCCCCATGCTCACTGCCTCCCCGGGGAAAAGGGAGAACCTAACCAACTGATGAGTTTGGGAGAAGGAACACAACATGTGTGGCTTGGTACCTTCCTCTCAGGTATTCTGGACTGATGCATAGTTAAGTGTTTCCCCTACACAGATAACCTAGTGTTTGCAGAATAAGTTTGGGTCAGAGGAGTGTTACAGAACCCCTTGGCCTGACCATCAACCCCGTCCTCCAACTTAGCCTTTATCAGTGAAAAGCCAATATAGTGTGATCTCCAGCTATCTGGCAGCTCTCCTCCTTTCTCACAACTGGTTCCACAATGAGCAGGAAACAGAGAGTTATCCACTGATATCTTACAACCCCAACACAGTCCACGAAAAGCACTTCATAACGATAGCTATTATTTAGAGTTATTACTACTAAATTCAGCACACATTACAGAACCCCTCTGCAGAAGAGATGGTGATGCCTGAGCAGGGTTTTAAAAAAGGGATAAGAGTTCATCAGAGAGACAAAAGGGGCTGTACCAGAGAACAATGTTCTGCGTGATATTTCTAGAAAGAAAAGTATGGGGAATGTGGAGAATAAAAGACAAGGCAACAACAAGGATAGGTAGGGAACAACAATCAAAGCCATGTGTAAAAGCCTGGGATCTGAGCTATGCTCATGAGAATCCACAAGTGTGGGGTGGGAGAAGTTATGGTCAGAAGATGCCCTTTCCAGAGGACTGTGTCAATGAGGGAATCTAATCAGAAACTCTAGATGGTCTTTTCCATCCAGAATGACAAGCTCAATGGGGCAAAACTACTTCCAGGGAGAAGTCAGCTGGACAAAAACTAACTATTGCTAGCTGCTCCCAAGAGCATTATCCTATTAACCCTTTGGCCATATCCCTCTACATCCTATTCTGCTATCTGGCTTTGCAGAGACCAAACAATTCTGCCCAACCATATTTAATTTTTTTTTTTTAAATCCTTCACTGGGGAAAAAGATGTTACCACTGTTGCGTGACCTCTGATTTCCTCATGCTTCCCCACCACATTCCCCCATGAGTAGCCCTTAGCCAGCACAATTGGCCAGCTAGCCCGGGCACACACCTATCATGAATTTCTGGGACAGGAAGTAGCCACCAAAGTTAACCTAGTCCATCCCCCAGTTTCTGGCAAAGAATTTTCTAGCCCAAAATTTTGCTGTTCAAACTCCTCTTGCAAAAGGCACCCACAACCTTCCTCAACAACCAGAGAGAAATTTGTATGTGTGTTTACACATATAGAGGATTTCACTTCATTGGGATCACCACCACCAAGCTCTTCTCACCCACTGCCTTGGCGGTGATAAAGACTTACCCAAGAGTGAACTCACCTGTGAGAATAATGGTAAAATCCCAGCCACAGGCCACCTGTTGGATAGGACAGCCAAGGAGGGACCTGCAGGCAGTAAAATACAGAACATCTTCTGTGTGACCAAGCCCCAGTTGCCCGTCTTTGTTCAGACCACAAACAAAAAGGCCTCCACCATCTGCAAAAGGCAAAGGCTTTGGTGATAGTGTACACGGGGGAAATTACAACTGTCAAAGCAAGAAAGAGGATTTCACTAATTAGTTGCAGTCACAAACCCAGCCTCTCTTCTCCCACACGCACTAATAAGCCACATAGGTTAATGTGCACTGGTCTAAACGGCATAGGGCCAAGGCGTTCAAATCCAGTACCGACACGGGACTCCAAGTCCTAGAGCAGTGGCCAGTCACCTAATCGAGCATCTGCCAGAACAAGAAAAGCCCACATCCATCTAGAACTTAGAACATGCCATGTATTATGATACGAGCCTTATCTGTGGGGCCAATTTATCCTTTAGGCACAGTGCCTAGGGCCTACAATACTTTTAGAGGCCCACAAAAATGTTTGTTTCCTTTTTTTAAAGATTTTATTTATTAATTTGACAGAGAGAGAGAGAGAGAGAGGGAACACAAGCAGGGGGACTGGGAGAGGGAGAAGCAGGCTTCCCGCCAAGCAGGGAGCCCGATGCGGGGCTCCATCCCAGGACCCAGGATCATGACCTGAGCTGAAGGCAGCTGCTTAACCGACTGAGCCACCCAGGCGCCCTCATAAAGATGTTTTAATTTTATATTCTTTTTTTTTAAGATCCTATTTATTTATTTCACAGAGAGAGAGTGAGAGAGCACAAGCAGGGGGAGCGGCAGAGGGAGAAGCAGGCTCCCCGTTGAGCAGGGAGCCCAATGTGGGTTCAACCCCAGGACCCTGAGATCATGACCTAAACCAAAGGCAGACACTTAACCAACTGAGCCACCCAGTGCCCCTAATTTCACATTCTTTTAAAATAAGAAAAAAATAAATGCAATGATAATGAAAATGCAATGCTAAATCTAGCCTGGATTAGACTAATCTTTATATCAATGAGGTTGTAAAATAGAATTCTTTATGGAGGAAAGGGTCCACAAAGGCAAAAGTGCCAAGGACCCATGAAAGTCATAATGCAGCCCTGTCACTCACTGATTCTCCTCATCCAGCCTTATTACCCCCATGTAGCAAAGGGGAAATGGCACAGAGGAATTAATATGCTCAAGGCCACACAGCTAATAATAGAACCAGGATTTGAACCCAGGCAGTTGATTCCAGAACTCACGTTCTTTTTTTTTTTTTAAGATTTTATTTATTTATGTGAGAGAGTAAGAAGCAGAGGGAGAAGCAGGCTCCCCACTGAGCAGGGAGCCTGACGTGGGGCTCGATCCCAGGACTCTGGGATTATGATCTGAGAAGAAGGCAGCCACTTAACCGGCTGAGCCACCCAGGCGCCCCCTGCCCCAGAACTCACATTCTTAACCAGGATGCAATATGCCCTTCTTTGCAATATCATGGCACCTGTAGTACATGTTAAGTACTATCATAGGTTCTGCAAAGGAAACTAAGGAAAACACAAAGTTCTTGCTCTCAAGGAATATTCAATCTAATTGCAAAGACTTCTACCTCACAAGTGAAAGTTAAACAGCAATATATAATATAAAATGTAAAATATGTTGCCAACTTTGCCACTAATGTGTCTTGTAACCTTAAGCAACTGGTTTTCCTCTCTGAGCCTCATTTGTATAAATGGGGGCAGGGAGCCTAGAAGATCTCTGAAGGCCTTTCAGCTCTAAAAATCTAGAATTCTCTAATGGTAACTTGGCTCTTTCACAAGAATGTTTTCCTCTGCAAAATACAAGAGGCTGAAAGATGGCAACATAACCCGCTAGTGGGAAATGTCTAAATAAGAATTGTCTACTCCAGGGGTGCCTGGGTGGCTCAGTCGTTAAGCGTCTGCCTTCAGCTCAGGTCATGATCCCAGGGTCCTGGGATCGAGCCCTGCATCGGGCTCCCTGCTCAGCGGGAAGCCTGCTTCTCCCTCTCCCCCTGCTTGTGTCCCTCTCTCGCTGTGTCTCTCTCTGCCAAATAAATAAAATCTTTAAAAAAAAAAAAAAAGAAATGTCTACTCCAGAAAGATGTTACCTGTGACAGCAGCAGAGTGGCCCCCTCCTCCCGTGATCCTCCTGATACACTCAGGTTTACAGAAGTCATTCAGTTGCTGGGGCAAAAGTACATCTTCCTTATGGCCAAGGCCAAGTTGCCCATAGCTATTCGCACCCTAGGGATAATATAAGGCAAGGATGAAAGCATACAGGAACCACAACTGTCAATGTGCATTTACCTGTCCCTATCTTTCTCAACCTGACATGCCTCTCAGAGCCTTTCACAGACGAGATTTCATAAGCTCATTCTTAAGAGGCTGTTATATGCAACCCATACTTAGATGGTGGCCCCATCCCCAGAATACCACGATTTCCACGTGAGAAGAGCCCTTAGTATCCACTACTTATCCAAACATGCTCCTCGCCTTCTCCTTCCAACGCCTCAGCCCACATGTGTCATCTTTGGGGGGCAGCATGGGAGTTCCTTCTGAGAAAAGCTAATTCTCTAGGGGGGAGGCTAAGGAAAGAAATGAGGGGAAATGGGAACAAAGTGGGTGGGAAATGCACTGGACTGGTCCCTTCTCCTCATGCCCTTGCTGAGAAAACTGGCAATGGCTTCTGTAATCAAAGTTAGCTGAGACTTTGTGCCCTTAAGCAGGGCACCTCATTTTTATTTCATTGTAAAGTGAAAGAGGTTGGCAATGATCTCGAAGGGCCTTTCCAAGTACAGTGTTGTGTGACTCTGAGATTCACATGGTAAGATTCCTGTAAGGAAACAGATTTCCCGTTGGTGGGCAATATGTCTATCTTTGTTATTATGAAATAAAGGTCCAGAATCTCTAATCCAAAACCCTTGCAGCTAGATGTATTTCAGATTCAGAATTGTATAGACTTTAGAAAAGCAATACCGTATATAAATCATATACTCTGCTGCAAGGTTCAGGAGCAGCACTCCATAAGCAAAATAGTATTATTTCTGCAGTAAGAGGTACAAATACAGTAAGCAGGCAAAAACTATAAATAGCATTATTTCAGGTCAGTTTGGGGTTTTTGGAGTTTTTGTACTCAAAATTGGAGATAAAGAATTGAGGACCTGCAGGGAGAATCTGCAGATTTCAGAAATCTTTGTAATTCCTCCACATATCTACTCCTGGCTGGTTCTTCCTAGATATGAATAGCAAAACCTTCCAAACGTGTTTGTTTTTTAAGACACCTGAAAGAGGAAAAGTGATTTAAAATAACTATCCAAAATACATACGTACATACAAACTTCTGCCCCTTATGGTCTATTTCACATTTGTACAGGGCTGCAAGGACTCCAAGCTGGAAGCAGAAGCCATGACAGGGGCACATGTCCCAGAGGCCTTCAGGGACAGTATTAGCTGCCAAACAGAGTGTTTCTCCAATGGCTGGCATTCACCTTTAATTCTCACAATAACAGAGGAGATGGACATTATCGCTCCCGTTTAAAGATGAAGAAACTAAGGCTCAGAGAGGTTAAGTGGCTCCACAGTCATATAGCTGGGAAGGCAGTAAGTCAGATATGCCCCGCTCCTTTCATTATACTATACTGTGTCTCTTAAGGATATATGGTGAACTTCAGACCAGAGCTTCCCTGGCAAGAGGTTAACTATATCTACATACCCCCATCACTTTATCCACCTTTTTCTGCTTTATTTTTCTCATAGCACTCCCTGACATGACATTTGCTTATTGTTTATTGTCTACCTCCCCTACTAAAAACCAACTCAATGAGGGCAGGAACTATGTTCACTGCCATTTCCCCTGCATCTGAAACTGTGCTGGCCCAGAGAAGGTATACATATATTTATATAGTAAATGAATGTAAGGTCTGATGAGGCCCTACCTAGGAAAGATGAAAGGAAAGATGTGCACTCTGTGGGGTATACACATGCACAGGATGTCTCCATCAGCCCTGAGATCGCTGTGGCTGCCCCATGAGCAGGACTGCAGTCTGCTGAACAGAAAGCGAGAGAGACATGGGCACTTGAGGCTCAAATTATGGCACTCAATTTCTGTAACATAGCAAGAGGCCCCAAATCCAGGATAAAGCAAAACAGAGGAAAATTGGGGCGCCTGGGTGGCTCAGTCGTTAAGCGTCTGCCTTCGGCTCAGGTCATGATCCCAGGGTCCTGAAATCGAGTCCCACATCGGGCTCCCTGCTCGGCGGGAAGCCTGCTTCTCCCTCTCCCACTCCTCCTGCTTGTGTTCCTGCTCTCACTATCTCTCTCTCTGTCAAATAAATAAATAAAACAAACAAACAAAAAAAACAGATGAAAATTTATTACAACATGTTTCAGCTGTATTTGCCTCCTTTCCTTACAAACACTTCAGACATATCATACCCACATACAACTCCAAGGAGGTAAATTTCCTTGTTATGGGCTGAATCGTGTTCCCCTAAAATTAATTTGTTGAAGCCCTAGCCTCTAATATCTCAGAATGTGGCTATATTTGGAGATAGGGCCTTTTAAGAGATAATTAAGGCTAAATGAGGTCGTAAAGGTAGGGCTCAAATTCAATATAAGAAGAGACAGAGGGATGCACTCAGAGTGAGAAAAAGCCACATGAAGACACCACAAGAAGGTAGCCATCTGCAAGCCAAAGAAAGAGGCTTCAGAAGAAAGTAAACCGCGGCCACCTTGCTCTTGGACTTCTGGCCTCCAGAACTGCGACGAAATAAAATTCCATTTTTTAAGACCTCCCAGTCTGTGATATTTTTCTATCCCAGCACTGGCAAACTAATACACCTCTCCACACATATTATGCAGCAGGAAGGCCAGCAGGCCTCCAAGCAGTTAGAAGAGGCCATATCTGACGCAGACCCCAGTCTCCCGCCTGGGAAAAGCCACCCCAGGCACACATTCAATCCCCAAATCCATCCCCAGCTCAAGTGCCACCTCAAAAATAGTACCCAGACAGCCAGGCTACCTCCGGCCACACCGCCCTCTCCCTTCCGCCAGTCCGCCGCCTTACATTCAACCAGTGCTGCTTGGTACTGATTATCACCTTTGTTCGACTAGTCAATACACGTTCGTTTTAACGGTAATACAGGTGGTATCCTGCTCCCTCAACTCAAGAGCTAGGCCTTTCACTTTTGTGTTTTTCCCAAAAGACCAGCACATAGCCAGGCACACAAAAGGGTCTCATTCATTCATTTGTCAACAAGTATTTGCTAGGCACCGTGAACAAGACAGGCACAATACCCACCCTTATGACACTTACATTCTAGCCAAGGAGACGGACATTAACAAATTCTACATTTCATTACAATTGTGATATGGGCTGTAAAGAACTACAAGACACGATGTCCGCTTATTCCCATGCATCTGTCTGGTCGGCCGCTGGCACCACACTGCTGTGCAGAGCCCCTCCTCTCTCCTAGCCAGGACACATGAAGATGACCCTGTCTCTCAGTGCCGCCGTCAAACCAACACCGGCGCACGACTCTCACGCCCCCAGTACAGGCAAGATCCGGTCACAGAAGAGTATCGGCAAACATGCAGGATCTCCGCCTTGTGCACGGCCCACCACCGCAGGCCTCGCATCAAAGGATGCTCCCGCCAGGCTGGGGCGGGGCTGGAAGGGGCCGGCATCCTGCGGGCAACCGGAGGGTGAGGAGCACAGGTGGCCCCACAGGGCTCCGGGACGGGGCGATCCCTCCACGCCGTCCCTCCCGGCGCTATCCGGGCCTGAAGGCTCTCGCGCAATCAGACGCTCTGCCCAGGAGCCAGATGCCTTCCGCTGCGCCGCAGCCCCCTCGGGTCCGGACCCCACCAGCCAGCAGGCCCCTAAGTCACCGTGAGGGCCCCCCCCTCCCGACCCTCTCCCCCTCAGGCCCCAGCCCAGGGTCCTCCAACCCAGAGCCTGGCCCGGACCTCGGCCGCCCAGCCCAGGAACGCCCACGCCGAGGCCGCCAGCTCCCCGCGCCTCTGCGCCCCCTCAGTCCCAGCGGCCCCGGCCCGGGGGCGGAGTCACGTACCCAGGCGAAGAGCGCGGCCGCCGCAGGGGCCGCCTCGGAGGCGCTCGGCTCCCGCTCCATGTGGGGACGCTCCGCCGGCGCTTCCGGGAGGGGTCGGGGGTGGGGCCCTCCAGGGGAGGGATTAGTGAATGGGGGGTGGGCCCGACGCGGGTGGGGCCTGTGATTGGGAGGGGCCGGCGCGGGGGAGGAGTCTGTAATGAAGGCGGGGCCCTTGCTAGGGAGGGGTCTGCCGTGGGGAAGGGGCAGGCACGGGGGAGGGGTCTGTGGCGGAGGCGGGGCCGACGTGGGAGGGGGGCCTGCAGTGAGAGCAGGGCCGGAGCGGGGCGGGGGGGGGGAGAGAGTCTGCGGTGGGGGCGGGGCCAGAGGGGGGGAGAGGCCTTGGAGGAGGAGGGGCCATCCCTGGGGAGTGGTCTGCAGTGGGGCGGGGGCGGAGCCGAGGGAGGGCCCGCGAGAGCCGGGCAATCGCCTCTGGACCCTGCTGCCGACCGCCGCCCCCGGGCGCGCTCAGAGCGTCTCTGCCTTTGGCCCCCAGCCGTGCAGTGCCGTTGTGCTTCTCCCTCCCTCCCCTCGCATTCTATTTTTAGTAATACACGAATGCACTACGCTCCTTCGTGTTTTCATCTCCTTGGAGTCCCACGACAGCCCGGAGGCGCTGACAGGGCAGAGATTATACCACCCGCTGACCGGGAAGAAATTGAGCCGGGGAGCGGGGTGGAAAGGGTCCTGTCCCAGTGTCTTAGCCGAGCTGTCTTTGGATCTGCTTTGGTGTGCGTTTGCAAAATCTAAGAAAGCTTCTTGGTAAGCGGGTCTGCAGGAACTTACTCCTCGGGACACGAAACTGAGGAGGCTGGTTCTCACGGATTCCTGCCAGGGGCAGCCTTCTAACCCTCAGCGCTCAGAGCATGGTCCTGCCCAGATTCTGATCATCAATACTGGATAATTTTCACCCAACAGAGGTTTTCATATAAAATGGCTTTTATCAGACACCCTCATACACCGCTGGTAGGAGCTAAATAAATATAGTTTTCCTAAAGGAAAATGTGGCAATGCGTATTAGGAACATGAAGAAAAATAAACAGATATTTACCCAGTAAATTCCACATCTGTTAATTTATCACGAGAAAATAATCAGAGCTGTACACAAAGACTTAGACTGCAAATTATTCATTATGGGATTGTATATAATAGGGAAGAACTTAATTACCTGAAAGTCTAAAAATAAATTGTGTAAATTGTGGCATATCCATGCAGTGGAATACTAGGCTGCCATTTAAAAAATATGTTTTGGAAGACATTAAATAAGGGAAGTGTTCATGATATGTCATAAACGTAACTATTACAGCAATTTTCTACACACGCAACACAAACACATATACTCAGGGTGGCAGGTTACAGTTGAATTTTATTTTCTTTGTTGTACTTTTTTTGTACATAACCTCCATTTCCCAAGCCACCCATAATCTTGTGGGTACAAATAGGGTCCCATTAAAGATGGCAATCCATATTCACTAGTTCTTGACCCCTCTGCTGACGGAAGCCTCCAGTCCTCATTACCCTTTATGCCTGGGAGCCCTGGAATGTATCTCCAGTGAGCTCTGACCAGACAGACCTTTCCTGTTTTCACTCCACCTACTCCTTGGTGTTTCTGCCTGTAAGACCACGTGAGGGCAGCACCTCACTTTTCCCTCTCCAGCCTGGGTTATCTTGAGAACATCCATGACGATGCTAAGAAAAATACAAACTTATGAAAGAGGGGTCTAGAAATCCGTGTATGACTTCCAGTCTATGAAAGAAGTTGGAGAGGCTGAGAGAATTCTGATAGGATATAGGGGGACCGATGTCAATGTGCTGTGAGCGCCTCCCATCTCATGTCTCAGGAAAGGCCTGCTGCTGCAGAACCACTTAGAGAGCTGGGTATGTATGTATCCCTCCAGACTGGTGCCTGGGCAGGGTGTTGATTCATCCTGAGAAATCCAATGGCTTGTGGCCAGATAGCTGAGCGAAGAGAGATCGATTTGGAGAAGTCATTCATGCCCAGAGTATCTCCCATGTATTTCTCATGCAGCAATTTGGCTAGGGAATGGTCTTAGACACTGTCCAGGGAAATTCCTGGAGGGGTGAAGTGACACCCCAATGGAGTTGACCACTAGATTCCTAGAGAGTGAGGGAGATGAATTCAACAGCCCAGTCACATCAAGAGATCCCCCAAAAAATAAGAGGGTGGGAAGTTCCTCCAAAACACCCCCAAAGAATGAGTCAGCATTAATGCCAACTCACAACAGTATCAGACCAAACAGAACTTTCTACTCATTGCCTCTCCTCCCCACCACCATCCCCAAACCATGGAGGAGCCAGAGGCATCCTAGTGAGTGGGCACAGAGGAACAAGAAAAGAGAGAGAGAAATTAGAAGCTAAGGGTTAGGAATGAGCAGAAAATTCAAGGCCAGGACCTGAGATTTCAGCCAAAGGGGCAAGGACTACCCACAGAGTCAGTTTTAATAGAGAGAGGATCTAGAAGAATACACTTGTCTTTCAATTTCACCCCTTGAATGTACATACATCTATACTTCGGCTAACTTAACAGTTATATCATTATGTTATATCTTTTAATACAATTTCTAGGAAGTGTTGCAATGTTGCCACTATTTCAACTATGTACATGCCACTGAGTAATTCTTCCCATTAACAGCCTGGCTGAGTTGCAGTTCTTGAATGGGGCTAAACTATTTGATGGTATCACTTTCAGATGCCTTGTTTCCACGTAAGAGGAGAGTATAAAGTACTTTGGGGCCATATAGACTACATCGATGTACCATACAAGTTAGGAAATGTTTTCCTTTAGATCATCTTATTTTATAGATGAAAAAAACTGAGGCTCAAAGAAGTTAAATGATTTACTCCAAGGTCAGATTTCTGCCTTTGATAAAGACAGATTAGCTAGCTATAGACCAAGCCTCTCACAAAAACAACTAGAAAAGCTGGGGGATAATATTTTAAAAATCTGTTTCAAGTCACTGGAGAACTATCAAAGCAGCCAGAACTTGAAAGGCCAAGATTTGGAAGCTGAGAGATTATATCTGGCACTACTTTTCCACTGGAAGTGTTTGCTAATTAGCAAGCAGTGACTTGGAGGCTAAGAAACTGGGCTGAAAGCTGTAGCTGAGAAGCTGAACAGTACTTTCAGCAATCATATAGGGGTGGGAAGGATGACAGAAGGAGGGGACAAAGGCAGGAGTCCAGGGTCCCCAGGGAGAAGCCCCAGCACACACACCCATAGCTTGCCTTTGGGATCCCTAAAGTGCTGCACTCTGAGAGTAGAGGTGAACTGGAAATAGACCAGCCCTCACAAAGACAGATGGTCAGCTGCAAATTGGCTTAATCCCTAAGTGTACTAAGAAGATCTTGGGCGCCTGGGTGGCTCAGTTGGTTAAGCGACTGCCTTCGGCTCAGGTCATGATCCTGGAGTCCCGGGATCGAGTCCCGCATCGGGCTCCCTGCTCGGCAGGGAGTCTGCTTCTCCCTCTGACCCTCCTCCCTCTCATGCTCTCTGTCTCTCATTCTCTCTCTCTCAAATAAATAAATAAAATCTTAAAAAATATACTGCCTGCTAGAATTCCCTCTGGAGGAAGATAAAGTCATCCAGAAGTTATGGGGGATCCCAGATCAGGACAGTGATTATATTAGTGATTCTTTACATATGGATGTTTCTTTTTACAATGTCCTTTCACAACATAATTCCTCCAATAACCCAGTGAAGTAGATTTAACTCCTTATACAGAGTAGGAACATATGATTGAGACTTTATCAAAAACTCCAG
Source organism: Mirounga leonina (assembly GCF_011800145.1). NCBI lineage: Eukaryota > Metazoa > Chordata > Mammalia > Carnivora > Phocidae > Mirounga > Mirounga leonina. Next base: position 91,757 of record NW_023270852.1, on the reverse strand, counting down.
AAGTAGTGTATGGATTCCCTTATATCTCATATTCACAGGCTTTTCAAGAAATGTCAGGATGTTATAGATTTCTTAAACTTACGACATTGCTAATATATATTTAAATCAGGTTTGGGTTTTGGTTTTTGTTGTTTTGTTTTGTTTTGTTTGAGAGAGAGAGAGTGAGAGGGAGAGCCGGGATTCAGGGTGGGGGGGAGCAGAGAAAATCATAAGTGGACTCAATGCCCCAGCCGGGGCTTGATCTCACGACCCTGAGATCATGACCTGAGCCAAAATCAAGAGTCAGATCTTAACCGACTAAGTCACCCGGGCGCCCCATAAATCAGTTTTTTAACTTATGTTTGACAAAAAAAAAAAAAAATTGCTTGTTAAGAACATGAATTTTGGGGACACGTGGGTGGCTCAGTTGGTTAAGCTTCTGCCTTCGGCTCAGGTCATGATCCCAGGGTCCTGGGATAGAGCCCCACATCAGGCTCCCTGTTCTGTTGAGCCTGCTTCTCCCTCTCCCTCTGCCTGTTGCACCGCCCCCCCCCCCCCCGGCTGTGCCCCCTCCCTCTGTCAAATAAATAATCCTAAAAAAAAAAAAAAGAACATAATTTTGGGGCGTCTGGGTGGCTCAGTCAGTTAAGCGTCTGCCTTCAGCTCAGGTCATGATCCCAGAGTCCTGGGATCAAACCCCATGTCAGGTTCCCCACTCAGTGGGGAGTCTGATTCTCCCTCCCCCTCTGCCCCTTCCTCTGCTTGTGCTTTCTCTCAAATAAATAAATAAAATCTTCAAAGAAACAAAAAACATGAATTTTGTGTCCATTTATTATTATCCAGTTGAATAACAAACTTACAAATCATAAATGTATATTACATAGTAAAGACTAGACTGAAATGGACCATAGCATCTTTATTCATTTCCTAGAAATTAATATATGAACTCTATTATGTGTGCCTTTAAAGAACTCCAGGATTTTTTCCTTTTTCAATTTGAAAGCCAACTTAAAAATTAAGTATAATTATATACATTCTGGTGTGTCATTACTATTATATAACTCTGAATTACAAAATAGGCAGATTAAGAAACATAGGCATTCTGACAACCAGCTTTTGGAGCTTTCTTCAAAAAGTCAGGAAAATATCACCTAAGTCTTTAAGTAAAAAGTAACTGATTAAGAATTATAAACCAAACTTTTGGTTCAATTCTGTTCTCATATTGGAGTAAATATTAACATATTCTTAGATGTTTTGAAGATATAAATTTAAAATACATGAAAACTCTCAGGACTCCTGATTTACCAAATATCACAAATCCAGAGGTTAGAAGAACTGAAATCAATCATGAAATATTTCCATTATTCTGAAGTAATGAATAATAATGATTGTGCTTTAACATTCATTTTAGTGTGCTTTAGTCATAGAGTGGTTTTAAATACCATAGTTTTAAAATTCAATAACTATGATTCTTTACCATGATCAAAGTTGTATTAATATAACCAGATACAGTATGTATAATTTGCTATTAACTGTTATCTATCATGGTTTTCTTACAATAGATTTCCTTGCAACCAAATATACCAGCTATAAACTAGCTAATCAGTATTTCAAATGATTTTAGATTAGCTAATTTAGATCAATTACTATCAAAGGTCTATTAATAGTTATACTTAACTAAAATTATAAGTAATGTATAAATCTGAAATAGCATGAATTTCTCTTCCCAATTCTACTTCATTGTAGGACAAAAAGTTTTTTTATAATTTCTTTTGAGGTCTAAAAAGGATTAAAAGATCTAGTGGTCTGGTGAAATAAAATGTGCTAAAGGGTATACAATTTGACTATTAATGTGGGGAAAAAAGTAAAAACAGTTTTTTAAGTAGCTAATTAAGAATGAAAAATTGGTGGAAAATATGACCCTTAATATATCATTAACAGAAATGACAACACTAGGAGAGGAAGCTGATAAGGTGTAATATTCAGATGATTCTGAGGGTTTTGTTTGTGGGGTTTTTTAACCTTTTGAGTTTGAGATACTTGATAGGACTACCATGTTGTACAAACCCATTTCATTCTATGTGAATGGTACCATAAGAAGTTGTACAATATTAGCCTGATTTAGGGACATTCAGATGGAAAATATCCAGCAGGCAGCTGGACTTAAAATGCAAAAATTCAAGAAAGATGTCAAGGTTAGAACTGCAAATATGGGAGTCTTAGAAAATAAGAATTGAAGTCATGGGGGCACATGGGTGGTGCAGTCAGTTGAGCATCCAACTCTTGGTTTTTTGGCTCAGGTCCTGATCTCAGGGTTGTGAGATCAAATCCTGTGACAGGCTCCACACTCAGCGTGGAGTCTGCTTAGGACTCTCTCTCCCTCTGCCCCTCTCCACCTTCTAAAATAAATAATAAATCTTAAAGGGAAAAAAAAGGAATTGAGGTCATGGATGTGGATGACATTTCCCATGAAGAGATGGCAGAGAGAGAAGAGGACCAGAAACAGAAACCTGAAGAGGGCGTGGGGAGGAGGAAAGGAGCAAATCAAACAGACAGCATGTATTCAGGAATCCAGCTTCACCCTCTTCTATCAGGTCCATTCCCTGTATGATATAGCCAACAGCACATAAAAAACAGTCCTTGCAACCCTTGCATTATTGCTGTCAGACCTAAAATGGTCTTCTTGACCTTTCTTACATCCCATTTCCTCACCTATTTCCCCACCCTCTACCCCTATGCCTTGCCTCTGTATTTATGACTTCACTTGTATCTTGGAAATGAAGTGCTCAGTGTTGCTTTCCCAACTTTAACTTTGTGCTTCTCTCATCGGTCTTAGTTTGAACTCTCCATTTGACAATACCATCTCCTGCTAACCTGAGGACAAAGCCCATCATAATACTCTGCATGTGTGAGTATAGGGCCTTGCAAGTGGTCCCCCCACCTCCATGTTCCCCTTGGCCATGAGTAGAACAGATAACCTAAAACAAAACCAGCATCATGCAGTGCCTTCGAAAGGAAAGTTTCTCACTCAAGGAGGATGGTCGCTTGGGAAGGGGCTCCCTAGTTCCATACCAAAGAAAGTCCCAAATTCTTAGCCTGCTCTTGAGGATTATACCCCAATCAACCTTTCCAGATTTGGCTACTCATATTTCCCTACAAGATACCACACTTGAAACTAGACGACTTCCTCTTTACAAGGTACGCTTCACATGCAAAGGCCTCTATACTTCTGCCCACGCTAGCAGTGGAGACAGCTGGTCTCCTATTCAATTTAGGGCTGTGAATGTGATCAAGCTTGGCACAAATTCAATGATAAGTAAGATACTTTAGATATAAGAGGATCTTAGGTAATAGTATGGGTCAGCTCCATAATACCCATCCAGGCATTTTAAGTGATCATAAAAGTCATTTTATTCAAGAAGGATTAGGGAAAAGAGAATCAAGCCGGTATTAGATCTATCTCTAGGGTCAAAAAAATTCTCTATAAAAAAATGAGTGGTCAGTGAATTGTATGGTATATGAATCATATTTCACTAAAGCTGTTACAAAAAAAATAATGGGTAGTGGTATACAGTATTGAGGTGCAAATTTCCAAAAGACTAATTAAAGAATAGGAGTAGAGAATATTGTTTGGAGGCTGTCCCTCCACAACCAGGTCTTCAAGAAAAGCAGGAGCTGACCCACAGGTCTCTGAATTGACACTCAGACACTCTCAGGATCAGATGCTTGGCTGTCTGCTGACCTTCGCAAGGGCATCACTGACGACATCGAGATCATGCTGCAGCTCATTCATGGCGCTGGTTATGCTCTTGGTGTCTTTCAAGATCTGAATACTCCGTGTGTATGGATTATACTTCACTCCAAATGGACGCTTAATTGTTTTGGTAAATTCTCTGTTTAAGAAAACAAATAAGAGGCAACCAATTTCTAGGAAGCAGAGGATGAAAACTGAATGAGCAACAGCAAACCTATTTCACACACTAGGTGAAAGGCAAATCTTTATTAGTTGTTCACACAACCAATCTGATGACTTTCCTACACAGCACATGCAGAGATCCCCTAGAATCCTACACAGGTTGGAAACCTAAAACTGTCATAGACACATCCACCCCTGCATTGCTAGGGAAAGATCCTGTGGATGACTTTATTGGTGATTTATTACTTTATATATTTCTTGGCTAGAGTAAGGAGACCAACTACAGTAGCTTTATCATGAGACAATGGCAGACTTGGCCACCTAGTAACAGACCTCTCAGCTGTGATTTACCTAACTATACCTGCACACCTACACATTTGCGTGGACGCACACACACACACACACATACAGAGGCCAGGAACAGTCCTGCCTCCTGCACATGGACATTCTTTCTGTTTAGAATGTCTGCCTCTAACCTTCTCTCAAATGACCTAACTTCCACCCTTTCTTCATGCATTCAAGTCCTACCCTCTTCATCAAGTCAACATTTGAACTTCTCATTTGGTACCCCCAAGAACAACTGTGTTCAGGACCCCAGGAACACAGCAGAGGACAACCGTACATGAGTAAGGGCTGAAATGCAGCTTGCAATCCACCTGGTCTACCCAGAAGGGACCCCTTCTTCAAGTCTGCGCAAAGGGGCCATATGTGCTAGAGGAAGCCCTGCTAGTATTGTTATTGGGTTCTGTGCCTGGCCTAACTCCGCAAGTAACAGAAAATCTCTGGAAGACAAGGAGCATGTCTTCAACCCCCATATATCCCACAATGATCTCACTGTGACCTCAGACCCTTTCCACCAAATGTTTTGTTGATTCTGCTTCTATAGTCCTTTCCTTTCCTACTACCTCTGTCTTGGCCCAGGCTCTTATTTTCACCTTAAATATTACAAAAATCTCCTGAGTAGTTTCTCTGCCTCCAATGTCCTCCTTTCTTAACAACACACTTAGCTGATTAATAGTTAAAGCATAGTAGGTCACCTGGGTGGCTCAGTAGGTTGAGCATCTGACTCTTGATTTCAGCTCAGGTCATGATCTCAAGGTGGTGAGACTGAGCCTCACATCAGTTTCCATGCTCAGCACAGAGTTTGCTTGAGATTCTCTCTCTCCCGCTCTTTTTGCCCCTCCCCCTACTTGTGCTCAATCAATAAAATCGTTAAAAAAATAGTTAAATCATAGCTTCATTGCATCACACTCTTATATTTTTCCACCTCCCTTACCTTTTTTACACTGTCCCTTAGCCTAAAACTTAACATATCTAAATCCTATTTATCCTTCAAGTGCTTTCTCAGATGCCATTAAACTTTCCCTGTTCCCCCATCTGGAATAAATTGTTCCTGAATAAAATGGAAAACAAAGTTTCATCTGTATCTCTCTAAGGCTTTCTATGCTGTTATATGGTAATTTGTATGCAGTTTATTTTCCTAATAGATTAGAAACTCTGATGGGAAGAAACCAGTTTCTCAATGTATCTGATTCATATATGCAATCACCAAACATCACCATAAACAACATACTCTAAATATTTGTTGTGAAAGGGAGATACGTCATAGGCAGAAGGTACCTCCTAGGCGTCTAATTATCCAGCTGCTTACTTCTGTGATTTGTTACCATTACTGGACCTATCTTTTGTAGAGGGAAGTTAAGACATGCGGAAGATATACTTTACCTCATCTTCTCCTTTGCATCTTCAAAGCTTTCAGATACAAAGTAGACATCCTGAAAAGTTGTGATGAGACACTCCTGTTTGCAGGTAATCTTGGGATCAAAGGGCTTTACTTTGGCATGTCCAGAAAGTGAATGCTAGAAGACAAAGAGTCAGTGAATCAAAGAATACTGTTTAATTTCATGGATCACATCCCAAACACAACCACCAGAATCAGCACACCTCTGAAGGTACGACTGCAATGGCCCCAACCTACAGTTCCAAACTTATTTCCTACAGCATTATCTAAGCCACAGTATACTCCAGCAAAGCAAATGGCTGCTGCTCCCCATAAATGCCCCAAGACCATCTCCATGACTTTGTTCTAACACTCAGGTGTAAGAGGCACCTGACAATATTTACGTATATTCCTGCATTATGACACCTACTTCCTAGCCTGCACTAGTAATTTCTATACATGACTTATACCCACCGTCAGGTGGTAGACTCCTGAGAGCAAGAAGTACCGTGGACAGTATTTGACACACACCCATCACTCAGCAAACATTAAGTTCATTCCTTTATTAGATAAATAAAATTCTCAAAAAATTCCATAGAATTTAGGAGAAGTTATTGCTAACACACTAAAAATGGTGAGGGAACAGCAAAACTTTGTAAGCAAAAGCTTTAAAATACTTTTTATATAAAAGATATGTCTATTGGGGCACCTGGGTGGCTCAGTTGGTTAAGCGGCCAGCTCTTGGTTTTGGCTCAGGTCATGATCTCGGGGTCCTGGGATCAAGCCCTGCATGAGGCTCTGCACTCGGCGGGGAGTCTGCTTGGGGATTTTCTCTCTCTCCCTCTCCCTCTGCCCCTCCCCTGCTTGTGCACTCTCTCTTTCTCTAAAATGAATAAATAAACCTTTAAATAAATGAAAGATATGTCTTTAGTGTGTCAACTATATTCAAAAAAAAGAGAAAGAAATTAAGTAATTAAATTCCACATATAAGTAAAAAACATTTAGGGTATCTCTATAAACCTAGGAAATAGAGAAAATTGTCTCTTAAGTAATGTTTACTGCCACCCCAAGTATTTTCCATAGTATGCACTTGTTCAAATCCAAAAACTCTTTCAGGTCATATCAATTATATTAAGTAAACATGGCTATGTGGAGAGACTTATGGCTTTTACCTTAAGTTCACTGATAGAAGAAAGTAATCCAGCACCAAAGACTCGCAACTGCCCATCTTGTTTACAGAGACCAAACTCCACAGTGAAAAAGTAGCACTGGAAAAGGACATTGATGTTACTTTCACAGCCTGAATAACTCAATTTAAAACAAACTGCAACTCTTAGTCACTGACCCAAAGTGCGCTGGAATAAAGTTCAAGATCCCCAGACTTGTTCCCAAGTATTTCTACAATCTGGCTTTATTCTAAACCAGCACTTTTCAAACTGCTGTTCCCAGGACTCTTCTATACTCTTAAAAATTACTCAGGACCCAAAGGACCTTTTGTTTATGTGAGTTAAGACTGAAAACATTTACATGTTTGCTAATTAATTTTAAAGTGTAATAAACCATTTCATGGTAACATACCAATTTAATGCAAAGTAACTATATTGCACAACACAAAAAAAGGGTCAGGAAAGAAACATTGTTTTACATTGTTCCCAATCTTTTTAAATGTCTGTCTAGATGTTATTTAATGTCTGGCTAGAAAAACAGGATGGATTCTCATATCTGCTTCTATAGTTAACCTGTTGCCATATGTTGTTTTGGCTGAAGTATATGAAGAAAACTCAGCCTCACACAGGTAAGTAGTTGGAAGAGGCTATGTATTGTAATAGCCTTTTCACATAACTGTGGATATTCTTCTTTGAGACTACATCGAAACTCAACAAGTGGTAATTTCTTGAAGTTCAGCTGCAATGTGGAATATGAAACCATATCAATGAACTCTAGTTCTTATATTGAAATCCACTTTGCATTCTGAGTGGATCTTTCACTCAAGGACCCTGTGCAAGGTTTTCAGGAACACCAGGGGGTCCCCAAACCACGATTTGAGAAGCACTATTCTAATCATCTAGCCTTTTTCATACTACCTCCCCCACCCTAACACACTCTGTTCCAGCTTCTTGTCATTTCCCCAGATACACCAAGCACCTCCTTGTCTTTCCTTGTGTGCCCTCATCCTAAGATGCTCTTTCTTCCCTTCTTGGCAGGTGAAAACATGACTCATCTTCCCTAGGCTAGTCCAGATACTCCTCTTCCATGAAACCTTTCCCAAGCCATTCTCTGACCTCCCAGAACACTCTGCCTGAACTTCTCTGTAGAGTTCATCCATTCAACACAACTGACTCCCTAAGTTGTATATAAATTCCTTGACGGCAGGAACCAGGCCTTACTCATCTTTGTATTTCCAGCACGGTGTCTTGTACCTAATGTTCAAGAACATTTTTAGCATCATTTTCAGAGAACCTATCATTTTTACTGAAAAAAGATCTACAAATAATTAACATTATTGAACGCTAGTGTTTCTCTACCTTTTTTTAAAGCCCATATGTCCTTTTGATGAACCTTATAATTTCACATCCTCCTTTAATACTATTGAAAGTATTTAAATTAAATTAAATATGAGCAAAGACAAATTTTCTAACAGTCATCTTGAATATGCACTTTTAAACTCACACTCCCATCCCACCCCAATAAGAATTACTGATCTATACAGCTATTTTCCAATTTATACCGTTGCCAGTTTTTGAACAGCCTCCTCTGAAGCTCCAAGGGAAGCCAGGCCAATTTCCTGGGAGAATTGCGCAAAACTAGGTTCAGCCAAAAGGGGAACGTGACCTAAGAGTTCATGGCAAGTATCTCTGAAAAAGAGGTACAGGTTTGTCACTCTGTGATGCTTATGTCACATATAAATGCATGGTCAACAATTCAATCAAGCCAAAATCTGATCTTACTTTTATTCAGGCGGCATTACTTTGCAAATGGACCATGAACGACACTAACAATTTACTAAAGAAACTATTTTGGTTCAAAACTTAGGCCACTCACAAACATATACACATAAGATACCCATAGACATGTCTGCCCCACACCCCCACCAAATCAGGTCTCTGCTCAAATGTCACCTTCTCAGTGAGTCCTTGTCTGATCACACCTTTCAAAATAGAAACACTCCACACATACACCGCTTTCCCCTTTCTCTGCTTTATTTTTCTCCATGGCACTTATCAGCATTGATTGGTGATATTAAATATATATATATACACACACATTTATATATATAAATGTATATATTATATTATATATTTTAATGTGTATATATATATATATATATATTTACTTGTTTGTTTATTATCTCTATCCCCCATTGGAATATAAATTTTATGAAGGCAGAAATTTTTGTCTGATTCTTTTTACACTCCCTCTGCTTAGACTAGCACCTGGCACCTAACAGGTAAAGGTTGTCATTTAATAATAGTTATGATAATGGCTAACATATATAGAGCATGGAGCGTGTATTATGTGCCAGACACTGTTCCAAATGCTTTACACATGTTCATTCATTTAATCTTCACACAAGACTCCTGAAGGAAGTACCATCTTGACAAATAACTATTTGATGAACGAATATTAAACAGAAGTACTCACGGCTCTGGGGTATAGAGAGGGTCTGAACTGTGTCTCACGTACTGTGTGCAGTGAAAAACCCGGAAGGCTAAACCTGATAAGAAATCTCTTGGTGATAAGTAACCAGCCACGGGACGGATGGAAAAACCCGTGCGCTCTGCAAAGCAAAGGAGAAAATGAAGAAAATCTTCACCCCAACAGACCATTTACTGTAACATTTTAATCCCGCCAGTGGTACCTAGAAGCACTTTGAGGGAGAATATGGAAACTAAATGTATCATGTGTGTACTCTGCGAAAGTAATAATTATTAAGCACTTACCATGGGGCCAGGCAATGCGTTAGACCTTACATATTACATCTCCTTTCATGTTTACAATTCGAGTTTATTATTAAAGTTTATTCTCCTCATTGTGACGACTATTAAACTGAGGCTCAGAGACTCAATAATGTGCCCAAAGTCACACCGTAGATGATAAAGGTAGAATGAGAGCCCAGGTCTTCTTATATTATACCTCGCTGTCTCCTTAAAGGGTTTAGAATATCTCCTAGACAGTCTTACTTCCTTTAAAAAGAAAAAAAAACCCAACTAGGTCTATTAATTTAGATCAGAATCACTTTTTAAGCTATGCCATTTTTAGCCAGTACTTTCTCTTGCAAAGTATGTTTGATCTAAATTGGATGGTGCTCTTTGATTCCCCAACAGCTACAACTGCTTGCCCTGTGTAGAAGGGGGCCTGCCGGTAGGACAGCAGTGACTAGGGGGACCTCTATAAGCTCTACGCTTGCTGTTCATTTCAAACCCTCGCCCTCTGTTCTTCCAGTTCCATCTGGTTGCTTTTGTACTTGGATTCCCCCACTCTCATGGGTAGACTTCATGGTCCAATAGAACTCTCCACAATAATGGAAATGTTCTATACCTAGCCTACCCAGTAGGGTAGCCACTAATCACATGTGGCTATTAAGCACTTGAAATGTGGTTAGTTTGGCTAGGAAACTAACATTTTGATTTATATTAATGTGAATTATTTAAACAACCACATGTGTCTAGGGGCCACCATATTCGACAGTGTAGAGAGTTCCTTCCAACCAGTGTTTTGTTTGAACTATCATTTAGGTTTGGTTTCCCTCTTTGACAGTTTCCCTTGAAACACCTTTAGCAACCTGTTCCGCATCCAGCTCATGCTCCAGACCCCAAGTGAACAGCTTTCAGTTTTGTATCCATAACAAAATATTTCCTCCAAATCTCAAGCAAATTTAATTTGGTAACTTCTGTAGCATATGCTTGCCCATCTTTGTAATACCCATGTGTGAGGTCACATACATTGGTTCTCTGTCATCCTTAATCACTTTTTTTAAACCTAGTTTTTATAGGAACCATTTATACAAGTTCTTCCCTTATAAAACAATAGTGCCTTTTCCTGCTTAGTTTTTCTTAGTTTTGTGCATAATAAGAATTATGGAGTTGAATAAATATGTAGGTTTTTATGATGGTCTGTGTAAGAAATTCAAAGATAGGAATTTCAGACCATGATGGAAATAAACTAAACTCCCTCTGAGTGAAAAACATAACTTCTATTTGTTCCCTAATGTTCTAGTCCGCAGAGATCAAAGGGGATATTTATTTTTCTTATATATTGTAAACCCTGGAGATCACTGATCATTTTACTTCCGTACTAGCTAGAAAAAATAAGGAAGCCTGAAGAAAATAGGCATGAAGAACTAAAAGAGAAAAAAAATGTCCTTAATCTTTGTTGATGCTTCTACTAGCACATCTTCTTCCTTGGGAAAATGATAGTCTTAGGGTGGAAAGGAGCTTCAGAGACCATTTACTCCAATCTTCTCCAAGGAGCCTGACTCTCCTCTACCACATCCCTGACAAATGGGTGGAGAGCTTTGCATGAAAACCTCCAGGGATGCAGAAATAACCATCTCATGAGCCCGTTCCATTTTCAAATGGCTCATTTAACAAGGTCTTCTCCATTTTGAGCTAAAAGCTTGCAGTTTCTATCCAATTGTCATTTACTTTAGGGCCACATAGTATTCCCGCTATTACCTAAGATGGTCAGCTAGTATTTAAATAAAGCTTGAATGTCCCCCATATCCCCAGGTTAAACACCCTAAGAGTCCTTCAAATTTTATTTATATAATACATTTTTCCAAGCCCCTTATAATTCTGCTCACTGTCCTCTACACTTGCTCCAGATCATGATTGTCCCTCTTCAGATGGGATGCCAAATACTCCAGGACAGAGTAAGGAAAATTCTGACCTCCCATATACTTGAACTTTATTCCTCTATTAAAAATTCTGTCATGATCACAACAGACTTCAACATTCCCCTTACAAAAAATTAAGCATATTACCTTTTAAAAAGTTTGAGACATCTTCCAGTTGTGGGATATTATCTTCCCGGTACCCACAATATTTAGAAAGCAAAGGTAAGTTTTTGAGATACTCTCTGCAGGCATGGGTTGGGTAAAGTTTGTTGAGCTCTTGGAACACAGTTCCCCAGGTCTTAATCTCCTCCTCAGTGAATTCAACCTTGGGAATGGGGTCTCCACTAACGAGACAAAGAGAAGTTATTTTGAATTAGCATTCAATAAACAATAGCACTTATCTTTTGAGCTAAGCATAATTTACTAAATGAGCATAATTTACTCTATTCATTTATTATTTCAAAATTGAATAAGTTATTTTTATAAGACACTTACTGTTTATAGTTCATAGCCAAGTCTGCAAAATACTTCCGTCTTTTACGGTAGACATTGTCTTTGAAGCCCTGATAATTAAAGAAAGGTTTAAAAATATCCATCCTAAAAAATACTGACAAATGAAGGTTTCATTATTACTCAAGTTACGATATTAAAGGGCTACATTATTGTTATTTTGAGCAAGCACTGTTTAGAAATGTATGATCATTTTTATTTTAAAGGCAATGTTATGGGTGGGGGGATGGGGTAACTTGATGATGGGCATTAAGGAGAGCATGTGATATAATGAGAACTGGGTGTTACATGCAGCTGATGAATTACTGAACTCTGAACATCTGAAACTAATGATATACTAATGCTAAAAACTGAATTTCAATAAAATAAGTTAATAAAAAAAGGCAATGTTATATGAAAGCTTTATACTATTGTGGCCACTAAAATAAAAGATACTATAGATACCAAGATACAAAAATCTTATAGTGGCTACAAAAATAAAATGGTTTCAGGAATAAGAAAAGCATCATCCTAGTTAAGTACACAACTCTTTTCCAAATGTGAGATTTTTTTTCTTAATCGTTTGACTACTTCTTCAGCTATATTTTCCTATAATCATAATTAATAATAAAACAGTAATTAATAATACATGAAGTCATGACAACTAAATCTAGCTTTAGATTTTATCGCAAAGTAAAAACATACTCATATTTGCAAAAGCAAACAATGCTAATAAAGAAATAAAATAGTAACGTTAGAATTTATACCTAGAAAAATATTTTTTAAAAATAGGTAAAATAAGACTTCAAAAAGCAAAGCCCAGGAGAAAACAGCCAATAATACAAAACAGGAAAGAAGGGGAAGACACTTGAAAGGGGAGAATGAGACTCATCTCTTTAACACAGATTTACAAGCCTCTCCTAGGCACCTGGCCTTGTGCTAAAATCCAGAGAAACAAATAGGAACAAAGCAAAACCTGGGTCTTCAAGGAGTTTACATCAACCAATTATTATGAAACAATATGCTAAATGCCTTATTAGAGATATGCCCAAAATGCCACTGGAACTCAAAAGAGAAATTCCTCATCCAGAGTATGTGAAAAAGGGTAGTGAGGGTCAGGAAGGGTTTCCCAGCGATGACTCCCAAGCTAAGTCTCAGTAAAGGAGTGGGGACAGCTGGGTGGGAAAGGACAGAAAGGACAGCACCGATGACAACACAGCAATGAAAAACAGCACGCTGTGCCTAAGGAAATGTGAGCTGGAGCTTGGAGAAGGAGGTGGAACATAGCGCAGACTAGTTTGAGGTCTGCTAGTAAAGGTCTGAAACAGCTTGGATTTCAGTCTTTGGGTAATGGGGAGTCATTGGTGGTTGTTTTTTTTTTTTAAATAACAACTTTATTGAGATATAATTCACACACCATAAAATTTTAAAGTGTACAGTGTAGTGATTTTTAGTACATTCACAGTGTTGTGCAACTACCTCCATTATAATTTCAGAAAATGTTTATCCCCCAAAGAAACACCATACTCATTCACAGACTCTCTGCATTTCCCTTCATCTCCAGCCCCTGGCAACCATTAATCTGCTTTCTGTTTCTATGAATTTGGGTATTCTAGATATTTTGTATAAAAGGAATCATATAACACATGGCCTTTCGTGACCAGCTTCTTTTACTATCACAGTTTTCAAGGTTCCTCCATGTTGTAGCATGCATGCATCAGTATTTTGTGTTTTTTTATGATCACTAATATTCCATTTTATGGATGTATCACACTTTACTTATCTATTCATCAGTGGATGGACATCTGGGTTGTTTCCACTTTTTTGTTTTTATGAACAAAGCTGCTATGAACATTTGTGTACAAGTTTTTGTGTGGACATATGTTTTCAATTTTCTTAGATGGGTACCTAGGTATCACTGGTGAGCTTTAGGCAGAAAAGGGAAAATGATCATACAGAGGTTTTAGATCATTCTAGTGACTATGAGGAGGATGGGTTTGAGGTGGTGAGCTGGAGGCTGGGAGATGAGTTAAAGGTGTGCTAATAGGAATAAACAAGGAACAAATTTAAGCAATATTTAGGAGGTAAAATCAATAGCACTTGGCAGTGGATCAGAAAGAAATTATTTAGTCACCTCTCCATAAACATGCTCCAGATTTTCTTACCTCTGAACCTTTGCTCATGTTGCAATGAACTGTCCTTCCTCCCCATCTCTTTCCTGCCAAACTCCTTTAAGGCCTCGTTAAAATGTTGCCTTTCTCTGATCTCTTCAACTAGAAGTGTTTGTCTTCTTGTGTACATCTCAAAGCAATTTGTTCCTGCCACTTAGCACTTTTCACAATTTAATCTCATGTTTATTTATAGATGTGTGCTTTATCTTTCCAACTGGACTGCAAATGCCTTGAGAGCAAGTATAATTGCAATTAATAAATTGCTCGATGAGATATTATAGAAAAAAATAGGTGGATCAGCTGAGGGCCATCTAAGGCAATATGCAGTCAATGAACAGAGCTACCAAGCAGCAAATCAAAGCACTGGTGCATACCGCTCCAAAATTGCACTCTTTTTTTCTCCACCCTCCCAGGACCATAGGACTCCATAAGCAACCTTAATGCTCTGGGCTTACTGATTCTCCAGTTTATGCCTGTACCCTGTCCCATATAATTTTCCAAAGAAACAACTTCCTAGTTCATCAACTGCCTAATAAACCAGTCATGCAGGACAGCATGGGTGATAAGTCTTTCCCCCTCCTATCTTTACCCCCCGCTTTCCAATAATCCATACCCACTTTAACAAAAATTGCTGCAGATACTGTCTTCATTTTAGCAGAATTCTTAGAAAAGCTCTTATTACTAGGAATGCCAGATATGGGACAGTGTTTCAGAGCCAGTGAAGTTAGATGCCTTCAGGAAGTTAGTCGGGATTCCGCCAGTGTGGAGAACTACCAGCACTTCCCGAAATCCAGATTAAAACCAGATCCTATTTAGTCTAGCATAAGCATGTTCTCCCAGAAAAGGAAAGAATTTCCCTTAATTTTTAGTTTGCTTTAAATTATTTTCATGAAAAGATTTATTAAAAATATTTACAGGATGCGGGCGCCTGGGTGGCTCAGTTGGTTGAGCGACTGCCTTCGGCTCAGGTCATGATCCTGGAATCCCGGGATCGAGTCCCGCATCGGGCTCCCTGCTCGGCAGGGAGTCTGCTTCTCCCTCTGACCCTCCCCCCTCTCATGTGCTCTCTCTCTCTCTCTCTCTCTCTCATTCTCTCTCTCAAATAAATAAATAAAATCTTTAAAAAAAAATATTTACAGGATGATCTGCATCCAGTTCAGAACCATACATCAGAACTCTGTTGGCACAATGGTCCAGGTCAGAAATCTTCTTTGGAAACCAAGGAACAGTTTCCATACCTGCAAAATACAAAACCACTAACAGTTGAAGAGACAATCTTAAATAGGCAATAAGGAAGAAAAAATTAAGAAAGTCATAAATACATTTGGATGAAATTTTTTATTGTAGCTTGTACTTTGAGTCAAAATTTAAACAAGTAAATTGCTCTATTTATAATAAGTAAATTTTATTTGAAATTTTTGAGTTCAAATATTTTTTTGAGCCTTGATTTCCTAAGGGTTGGTGAAATGCTACACTTTGGTAATGGACCTAAAATACACCAAAACAAAACAAAACTGTTTAAGCTACATATTTAGCTATCCTGAAAAAAGCAGAGTTAGGATGTACAACTTTGCAGACCAATGTGCAAAATTTAATGAGAACTTTGCATGTTTCTTTTTGTCGATGCAAAGGCTCTTAGAGATCACTGATGTCTTTGCCACTTTGATCTCTCACCCTCCCTCAGACATACAAGCCCTCCTGTAACTCTGGGGGTTTGCACCTGTTGTTCTCCTGCCTGGATAACCTACACCCTACTCCCACTTCCTGCTCCGCCCCATCCTTCTGTTTTCCTGAGAATGTCCTTCTCTTCCTTCAAGACCCAAATCAACCTTCCCTGACCCTGTAGGTGGAGCTAATTCTCTGTCTTCCGGGTTGCTCTGATTCTCGGAAACGGAATCGTTTAATAATCTTATATATAAGATATCTTATATCTGTCTCATGGGAAAGAATGGGAAAGACTCTAGGGGAGGGACTATACATATATTTGTATCGTTGCTTCTCAGTAGAAATAACTGACACAAGTTGGTATTCCCTAAATATCAACTGAACCATTTAGCCCCTAGGAAACTCTTCATATTATAGATGCGATAACCAAGCTCAGAGAGGTAATTTACCCAAGGTAAACTCATCTCTGTTGGAAGAGAGAGGACTAGAATTCAATCCTCCTTGCTCCAGCCTAATGCTCTTTTTAACATACCCAAAAGTGATAGTCAAGAGATTTAACCAGAAATACCACAGGGGCAACAATCACTCAAAATAGACATGAGCAGAGTCCTAGGCTTCTGCTCCACCAGCTGTTAACCCTTTGGTTGTTGGTAGTGGGCCTAGGACTCCTAGGGTAGCACCTGGAGCGCACAGGCTTTAGGCATGGTGGGGACATGCAAGGGACTTGGGGAAGCAGCTATCTGCCACTCAGAAATGGAAGCATATTAGTATTTTAATAACTTACACAGCCATAAAATACATAACAGATGAGTGTCAGCCCTGAGTATACCCCAAATTGTGCATGTCATAAGGGATTACTTTAAATTTAGTATTATATACAAAATGTGGTTGAATTATCCTTTTATCTTTTGTGCCAAGTAAATGACAAGGATTTTTTCCACAACAGAAGATCTTAGCCATTAGAAACCTTAGGAGGCTTAGTTGCTTTTCACTTACTTTTGGTGGGAGTGGGGACAGGGAGGAGTGTGTAAAGAATGTATTCACATCATAGTTGTCAGCATCTATCAATATTCTCAACAAATTTGAATATTCACTTAATATCTGCCAGATGCTAAGCCCTGTGGGAATTTCTAAGTGCTCAGGGATTGTAAATTGAAGGTTTGTGAAATTAAGAAATGCTTAATGATTTGGAAACTGAGAAAACTTAATCAATTTCTAACTATTCTGAATTCTTCCTTATACCCAAAGTTTCCCTCTCGCTTCTCTCACACTTGATAAAACGTTACTTTATAATGCTCTATAGTATTTTGAGCAATTACATTTTCTGCTCCCTTCACTACCAAACTAAGCAATTTGAAGAGACAGAGTTTTATTTTTTCATGCCTTCAGGATAAATTGGAGATTGGACACACATTATGTACTTAATCTTCTGAGTGGGATTTTCACTTTTCAAACTTACCATCTTCCTTCACAGTAAAACTGTCTGGTGGATTCACAGAGAGAACGTTAGTATGGGACTTCAACAGATGAAAAATATCATTCAATTGTTCTCTGTTGATATCACAGTCAACAAAAATCTCAAATTCTGAGTTTCTTCTCTTTGATTTTCGGGACTCAATATGTAACAGGTTCACATGCTTCTCCTGGGTAAAGCAGAGAGTAAAGATATATATGACAGCCTCAGATGGTAATAGTCTCTGAGTTCATTACTTTCACTACCACTCAAAATCAATTCCAAACTCACCATCATAGTCAAAAGAGAAAAAGGCTGTTTTTAGTGCTGCCAACAGCAAAATAATTCCCCCTAAATATTAGGTACTGTTCAAAAAAGTTGAAAAATTCATCACACCCTCCAGAAACTAATAAAATAACACCCACTAGAAGTCCCTCAAATTGCCAGAACTGAATGGCCTCAAATAAAAATATCAAATCTCCTAGACAAAAAGAACTTTTCAAAAATTTCTCACAAATAAAAGCATTTTCAAAAAGTGATATTAATGTTAGTCCTTTAGAAAGGAAAGTTTCTTTTGTGAATATGCATTTAATAAAATTAGATGAACAGCTTGAACAGTGTATTTAATACCTCAAATCTCTTAAGCTACAAACTTAGTAAACAGCTGAAGCAGATTGCTTCTTCTGCTCTCTTCCCATGCCAGCCCAAGCTGGGTGCCCATATGTGCACACCTGTGGGAGGACGATATCTTCTCTTACCAATTTGGATAGCTGAGGACTAGCACCAGTGGCATAATAATGAAACATAAGAACCAATTACCCAACATCTAAAAAAATGAGGTTAGAATATCTGATTTCCAACACTAACCTTTTCAATTTGAATTAACTTGGTGAACACCTATGTAGCCCCGTAAAGGCTGTGAAGCATACAGAGAAAAGCAAGACATACAAGGAGTTTATAATCTAGTTGGCTAACATATGAAAGACTAAGAGAAAGCACAAGTAGTAAGCAGGTGCAGAAGATGTTCTGGGAAAAGGCATTATGGGCTAGAGAAAGTAGATATTTCCATGGAGCAGACAGGAACCAAGATGAGGCTTAAAGAATAGATAGAGTAGGAAGACAGAAGGGAAGAAGGATTCCAAACAGGAAGAACTGTATATGCAAAGGTAGAAATGAAGTAAGAATTATTAGGAACATGAGCAACAAGAAAAAAAGAGTATCAGGGATGTTGGGAAATTGGAATATGCAGGATTTATCCTGGAACATAGACTTTATCATGGAATCAATAGAAGAAAGCCAGTTACTAAATATACTGGAGTTGATCAGAACTAAAGGAGAGTTTCTGACATCAGCAATAGCAACATTTTTCTAGTTATGTCTCCTGAGGCAAGGGAAATAAAAGCAAAAATAAACAATTGGGACTACATCAAAATAAAAAACTTCTGCACAGCAAAGGAAACAATCAACAAAACTAAAAGGCAACCTACTGAAGGGGAGATAGTACTTGCAAATGATGTATCTGATAAAGAGTTAGTATCCAATGTTTATAAAGAACTGATACAACTCAACACCCAAAACCAAATAATCCAAATTTAAAAATGGGCAGAAGACATGAACAGACATTTCTCCAAAGAAGACATCCAAATGGCCAACACACACATGAAAAGATGCTCAACATCACTCATCATCAGAGAAATGAAAATCAAAAGCATAATGAGATATCACCTCACACTTGTCAGAATGGCTAAAATAAAAAACACAAGAAATAACAAGTGTTGGAGAGGATGTGGAGAAAAAGGAACCCTCTTGCACTGTTGGTGGAAATGCAAACTGGGGCAGCCACTCTGAAAAACAGTATGGAGGTTGCTCAAAAAGTTAAAAATAGAACTACCCTACAATCTAGTAATCACACTACTGGGTATTTACACAAAAAATACAAAAACACTAATTCAGAGGGATACATGCACCCTTATATTTATAGCAGCATTATTTACAATAGCTAAATTATGGAAGCAGCCCAAGTGTCCATCCATAGATGAATGGATAAAGAAGATGTGGTATATATACACAATGGAATATTATTCATCCATAAAAAAGAATGAAATCTTGCCATTTGCAATGACATGGATGGAGCTACAGAGTATAAAGTTAAGTGAAATAAGCCAGTCAGAGGAAGACAAATACTATATAATCTCACTCATATGTGGAATTTAAGAAACAAAATAAATGAGAAGAAGAAAAAAGAGAGAGAGAGAGAGAGAGAGAAACAAACCAAGAAACAGACTCTTAACTACAGAGAACAAACTGATGGCCACTGGAGGGGAGGTGGGTGGGGAGATGGGTGAAATAGGAGATGGGGATTAAGGAGGGCACTTGTGATGAGCACTGGCTAATGTATGGAAGTGTTGAATCACTATATTGTACACCTGAAACTAATAATACACTGTATGTTAACTATACTGAAATTAAAATTTTTAAAAATTTTAACAGAGTTTAATCTATTTCTTATTAATTTTTACAATAAGAATGCATTCATAAATATTTTCTGAATTATGACTTGAATAAATATAAAGTTAAACTATGTTTTTAGAGACAAAGATGCAAAATGTCAATTCTTCCTAAATTGCTCAATAAATTGAACATTATCAAAATCAAAATCTTGATGGAATTTGTTGAGGAAATGTAACTAAATAATTTAAAAGTCCATCTGGAAGAAAATTTTAGTCAGGAAGACCCAGGGAAATTTACACAAAGTAGAAGTAATAAGTGAGACATTCCCTAGCATGTATTTCAATTACAGGAAAAGAGCCACAGAGAAGTTAAGCAGTTTGCCCAAAGGCACACAGCTAATAAGCGTCAAAGCTGGAATTGAAACTCAAACTGTCCTGCTCTATAGCCCATGCTTTTAAACACTAAGTTGTAATCCTGTTTACCAAAAAGGAAGTCAAAATAATGGATGATATGGCTCTTCTTTGAGCAAGATTTATATAATCTTAAGAATGAAAACACTGAACACTGGCATAGCCAAAAACTGGGACATAACTTCATTGGGAAGATGGGGGGAAGGAAAGTCAAGGGGGCCACTGGAAAGGGGACTGTGTCAAAAAAGCCATCTTTACTTTCATTGTAGGAAATCAGTAGGTGGTATCTACAAGTGAAAAAAATCAAGAAATACACAACAAGTGTACTGTTTATAAACATGGAAGTAGGGGCGCCTGGCTGACTCAGTCGGTAAAGCATGGGACTCTTGATCTCTGGGTTGTAAGTTCAAGCCCCATCTTGGGTGTAGAGATTACTTAAAAATAAAATCTTAAAAAAAATGGAAGTAAATTCTAGAAAATGTAGTTAAAAGAGTTGAAAATAGTTGCCTCCTGCAGGCTGAGGATAAATAAAATGAGACGGTTACACATCAACATGGGTAGATCTTAAAAACAGTGCTGAGTGAAAGAAAAAGTGTATTGTACAATAACAATTACATAAATTAACACACACACATAAAAACTACATATTCTAAAGTGCACATAAAAATAATTCCATGTACAGATCAAATATATCAGAACAGCTATCAGAAGAGAGAAATGGAGACTGAATGGAACAATGAAATAAAACAGGAGGAGGCTGTATAAATTGATGATGATAGTCTACACATGATTTAAAGTGTATGATTAACTCAACCCTTTGCTGTAGGATTAGCAAAATAAATTAAACTTAAAAATGAGGAGATATGAAGGGGAGCCTGGGTGACTCTGTCGGTTAAGCATCCAACTCGATTTGGGCTCAGGTCAGGATCTCAGGGTCGTGAGATCGAGCCCCACATCGGGCTCCGCACTGGGCGGGGAGTATGCTTGAGGTTTTCTCTCTCCCTCTGCCCCTCCCCCCATAAACAAACAAACAAATAAAAACATTTAATAATGAGGGGAGTTGATGAAGACCACTTATTTTCTTCATAAGCCTTAAAGTGTGGGTTGACTTTTTAAACCATGCACATGCATTCTTTGATTAAAAATAAAATAAAGAAGAAAGTTGATGGAAGAAGAAATATAGGTACATTATTTAAAAACTCAAAGGTAATCAATAAAGAACCAATAAAATCAAAAGAATCAATAATCATATAATTATCAAACTTGGGGGAATGTAGAGAGAGAAGGGATGGAGATGGTATCAGTATCATTAACGAGAGAGCAAATATCATGTAAAGTTGATAACTCAAAGAGAGGTATCAGAACAATATTTAGATATTATAAATTCATCATCAAAGGGACTCAAGAACAGAAATAGCTGAGAGGTTGCCTCTAGGGAGTGGGACTGAGGATATGGTGTATTGGGTAGGAAAACATGCTTTTCATTGCAACTCTTCTAGACAACTGGTCTGTATTTAAAATTTTTAATTCTTTGAAATATTTTCACATGGCTATAAAATAGCATGTATGGATATAAACTTGATTTTTAAAACTTAACATCAGCTCTTTACATATTAATTCTGTTAGTTCTCACAATGACCCTATGAGGTAGGCAGGGTTCTCATTTTATAGATGAAAGGACTAAAGCACAAAGAGACTAATTAATTTTTCCATGATCACCCAGCCAATAAATAACAGAGCAAGGATTTCAACTCAGGGGGTCCACCTCCAGAGTCTAAGAATTTAATCCCAATGATGTTCTATTAGCATACTTTAACCTGTCCCCTACCCTTGGAAAAGTAGCTTGTTCATAATTTTTAGTTCTTATAAATAAGTCTTTGTATCCCTAAGCCCATAAACTAGGTTAGGTCCCCCAGTTCAATGTTATCATAATACTATCTGGTATTTCTTTCAGGTCACTTCGCACACATGTAATTATTTACTATTATTATTTGTTTACTATCTGTTTTTCCCCCTGATTACACACAGTGCGAGGGCAGGCACTGTGTCTACGTTGTTCAGGTCCACATCCTTAGATTCTACAGGGCACTTGGCACACAGTAAGTACTCAGTAAATATTCGTGTTCTGCCTGACAGACCCCTAATCCCTCAGGATGGATTTACGGGGGGGCGCCTGGTGGCTCAGTGAGGTAAGACTCCAGCTCTTGATTTTGTCTCAGGTCATGATCTCGGGGTCATGAGCTCAAGCCCTGCATAGGGCTCCACACTGAGCACTGAGCATGGAGCCTGCTTAAGATTCTCCTTCTCCCTCTCCCCCCACTGCACCCCCCCAGCTCGCGCATGTGTGCTCTCTCTCAAAAAAAAAAAAAAATTAAAAGATGGATTTATGGAAGTGGAATTACTGGGTCAAATTGTGTGAACATTTTAAGGCTCTAATACATATTGTTTCCCTACATATTGTGCCAATTTACCCTCACACCAAAGGTGTATTTAAGTCCCAAATGCATTGAAGCTTTGACCATAGGGAACAGTATAATTGTAGAATCTTTGCTATTTTGCTATATTAAAAATATCATTAAATATATTACTAATGTCATTAAATAATATTAAATTTTTAATATTCTATTTCATTACAACAAAATTAAGATCTGCTTCTCTGAAATCTGTGAAGTGAATCTTTCCTCCCCCGTTTCTTTATTAGCTATTTGTATTCTCTTCTGTAAATGGTTTGTATCCCTTGCCCATTTGTTAGAATTAAGCAATATTTTAGAAACTTAAGTGCTTAAGAAATTTCTCCCATCCATCTCTGAAGAATTTATAATAATTTATATTTTATGGGGCACCTGGGTGGCTCAGTCATTAAGCGTCTGCCTTCAGCTCAGGTCATGATCCCAGGGTCCTGGGATCGAGCCCTGCATCGGGCTCCCTGCTCTGTGGGAAGCCTGCTTCTCCCTCTCCCACTACCCCTGCTTGTGTTCCCTCTCTCGCTGTGTCTCTCTCTGTCAAATAAATAAATAAAATCTTTAAAAAAAAATTTATATTTTAAATATAATTTTAGAGACTCCTTTGAGAAGAGTATTATGCAAAAATATGGAGAGTGCTTACCTGGAAGATTTTCAGTGCTTTTATAAGCCCACCAACTTCATTCTTTAAGGAAAAAATGAGAGTTGCTCTTCCTCTTTCTAAGGAATGGTCTTTATTTTCCTTATTGTCTTCAATCATGGTCAATTGGTGTAGTTCTCTAAAAACAGAGTATGAAAATAGAAAGGTCTAAAAAAGAAGTTGTGCAATACAGATTATATTTGAAACCAGTAAGACAATGTTTGATAACATTATCCAAGTTCTAGTTTCCTCATCTGTGAAACATGGATTTGTAGATATGCTTCACAAAACTGTAATGAGACCAACAGAAGATAAAACATTACCTAACATAGTTCCTAGAATATAATAGGCATACAGTGCATGTTACTAGTTTCCTTTTTCTTTTTTTCTAATTCAGTCCCTTCAGGGTGATTCATGCCCACTGGCTTCTTGCAGTCTTCCTACTGTGACCTGAACTGGGCACTCTTCCTCTATGAAAGCCTACCCCCTCTCCCCGCACAATTTCAGCACTTTATTATACTGGGTCTTGAATGTTTGATTCATGCACGTCTTGTCTTTCAATAAGGCAGCAAGCCCCTTCAGAACAGGGACAAGGCCTTCTATTTCTTTTGTAAATTCAAGAGCTTGGGCAACTCTGGACACATGGGGACCACAAGGAAAATGGCTAGCCAAAATAATTCTGGTTCCATACAAGCATATTCTTTCTTCTCTGACTTGGAATCCCCCAGGCCGTGGACCCTGAAAGGCCAGTTAGCCTTTTCAATATTAGCCTACAAGAGTTAGTGATTATAAATTCAACTCTGTGTGTGTGTGTTGGGGAGGTAAGGATATTGTGGGGGATGAATATGGGGTATAACTTTCAACTGAGAAATATACACTTGAGAAATAAGATCTGGATTAATACATGGAAACAACATATTGCGGATTTATTCTTATTAGTTTTCTTTTGGTTATTAATTCTTCCTAACTGCCCAGTTTCATGTTGGAGCTCTAGTGGAATTAACCTTTAACAACTTAAATTGATATAACCGATTCCATTGTCTTTCACCTGCTTGCACTCATTGATCCAAGCCTGAAGCGATACACCCAGAACAGGTATAGTATGTTGCTCTGGGCTTGAAGCCAGATAAACTGTGTCCAGTCTCCTACAGTTCAAACTTCATTGCCTCATGGAAGTCTTCCCCGACCTCCCTAAATCAATCCCCCTCAGCGTTTGAGAAAGCCGCACCATATACCTCCCATTCATAGCAATGGTCGCAGTTGTAGCTCTGTTTCAGTGAGTATTTGGTTATGCTCAGAAACACAGAAGGTAGAACAAAATTCCTGGCATCTAGTTGAAAGCTGTCTTCTCAGAAGATGAACTAGATATCTACCTTGACATCTTCTCAAGCACCTATTTATGTTACTACACAGTGTATGGAAAAAATTGGAATGTGAAGTCAGACGTATCTGGTGTTTATCAATATATAACCTTGAGCATGTTACTTAACCTTGAGCATGTTACTTAACCTTTCTAATATAGCGAAGTTACCAAACTTCATTCTTTAAGGAAACACTCTCACACATTTTGTTTTTTGTTTTTTGCTTTTTAAGAGAGGGAGAGAGCGAAAATCTTAAGCAGGCTCCACACCCAGCATAGAGCCCAATGCGGGGCTCGATGCCACAAACCTGAGATCACGACCTGAGCTAAAATCAAGAGTCTGACGCTTAACCAGTGAGCCACCCAGACGCCCCTCTCTCACACATTTTAAAACACATAATGTGACTTGGTATTCTGATGTTTTCCCCACAGAAGAAGCTAAGCTATTTAGGGCACCAAGAAAAGACTTGTGATATATAATTCAAAGTTTACTTTTTGATTTATTGAATTTAAAATAAATACTGCTTAAATATTTTTAATTGTGTCAACTTATTCTCTATAACTAAAACAATCTCTATGCCAAATGCTTTAAAAGAAAAGACTGGTTAAACTTAATAATAATCTGGATTTTTCTGTGACTCTACTGTTTACTAATGGTAAATTAAATGAAATTTCAACCCAAGCACATTCATGTGTATAAAGTATCATAGTCAGTGTTAAGGCTGTAAAGATTAAAAAACAAAGAAGACAATTTGCCTCCAATGGATTCACAGACTTATGTATGAGGGAGGGAGAGAAGGAGAGACAGATTTCCTAAAAAGTACAAATAAGCAGAAGAGAATAAGACCCTGAGATCCCAGCTATGGTATCTGAGGAGCATACCATCCCCCCACTCCCCCACTTTCCCACCCTTGACAAATATCCTAAAGATAAATGGAGATGGCTTCTGGCCCATCCATAAGTCTCATCAGAAGGATTTATAAATGAGAAACAAGAGATCCTAAAAGAGACTTTCAGCTTCAAAGAAACTGCCCCTTTGGTAAACTTAAAGTATATATAGGAAATTCTGAACTTGTAGCTCTGGGGCTAAAAATTCAGGGATGCATTCTCAAAATACATTTAGACATGTAAAAAACCTTTGGAGACATTTCTTATCTAACTATCACTCAAAGGCCATAGGCTTTTTTTTTTTTTCCACACAAAGTATGGGTAATTTTGTCCTATGGTATGTAGATGCAAACAATAAGAGATATAAAATCATACAGCAAATTGCTAGTAACAAATTCATCTACAAATCCACCTAGACAAGTTCTAATTTCTGTGTCTAAGTTTCCTTATTTGCAAAATTGGAGGGAGGATAATTGACACCAATCTCATGGTTATAAGGAGAATTAAATATATATATAATGTATAAAACTATTAGAACAGTTGCTGACCTACACAAAGTATTCAATTAATACTAGCTCTAATAATGGTAAGTGTATCCCAATTTTCCCAGTCTTCAAAAAAAGATAAAATGTTAAATATAATAAAATTGATATTCTAAACTCCTCTGGCTAAGAATTTTTCTTGCCCTGGGAATTAAGCATTTTACAAGATGGTAAAAGCTGTTTTACATGAAATGTAAGTATTCTTTTGTCTTAAGGTGATTTTCAGTTTCATTAGTTTATTTATTATGAAACCCCTAAAATATATTAAGTTCCAAACCTCAAGTGAATAATTTAGCAATTCATTTGTAAATGCATGAAGACCCCAGTCAACCTATATTTACTAAATCCCCATTTTCCTTGATATTGTCACCATGACATGCTGAAGGAAAAGGATTCTGCAAATATAAGCTACTTCCTAGCCCACCACCATGTTCATAATGAAAGCAAATTTTAACAACTGGGAGCAAGGATCAGAGAACAGTAAAGAAAGGTGAGTTTTGCCAGTCAGTGGGAAAACTGACAAAATTTCAGATCTCCTGACAGTTCATCCTTCAACGATATCTCAGAGTTTAGAACGCAACTCTTGTATAAAACTATATAAAGATTTCCTTTCACATTTCAAAATTGGCCCTTAAGCTCCCCTAGGAGCCACTGTAAGAAGGTAGTAACAGTCGTGGCTGGTCTCACTCCATCCTTCTGGGTTTCATAATTCTCTCTTCTTTCCTTGGTTCTGGAATGGATCTAGTTTTGCCACCAACATCTCCTTAGTGGGTTGGGGGAGAGAAGGGTGAAGGATACATTAACTGAATATTTATTATGCACAAGGCATTTTATATCGAGATTCGGAAACATTCTTTCTTTCTTGTTTAAGTTATATAAGAATAAAGTTTCTCAAAAGGAACTTTCAGTAAGAAACTAGAAGAAAACAATTCTCATCCACTCCCCTATTCCCACCCTCCACCCACTGCCCGACCCCCCAAGATAAGTTTAAAGAACATAGGGCTTTGCTCTAAGAACATAACTTTGTCTGGTTGAGCTTATGAGGCATCAGCTATTTTTCCCTTTATTCAACTACCCTCCAAACCCTTTTCAGAACCTCAACATTTTCTCTTGTCACTTTGTTTCCTTTCTCCCTTCAGCATATCTACCCCCTCTACTTCTTCAGGGGCAAAAACCATAGCACAGCCTGGAAAGATAAGAAGCTATACAGTATCCAATGTGTCACACCTGTTTAAACCCAACAAAAAAAGTATATATTTTATTTAAAAAAAAAAAAAAACACACACTCTAATGGGCCAATGCCAGCTGGTATTTTCCCCTTTCCTATAAAAGGCAGGGAGTCATTTTCCTGCTGCATTTCCTGGCCAGACTAAAGATGTACTGGTGTTCAGGATGTACCATGGGAAATAAGGAAGACACACCAAGGAGGTCAGAAGATCAACAGCCCCTTGAAAGAGTAGCAGTCAAGGTGTTTACATTGACTAATTCTTTTCTCCCTTCAGTTTAATCAGTAACAAGTATAATTTAAATTTATCTGATCTAAGAAGCACAAAGCACTATCAAATTAAAATATTTTGAAATCACAGATGCTGTTTGAAGACAGAACTAAAAGCTGTGGAAAGGACGGGTGTGGAGGGAGAGAATCTTCCAGAGAATCTTGTTTTTCTTTTCTGACTCGGGGAAGGGAATGAGAATGAAAGTGGAGATGAAATAAAAGAGAAAACAGTGCCCATGAAAAACATTTTCCTAGGAAATAAAGGCACTGGCAAGGAGAATGGAAGTATAAGACACATCCCTACCTGAAGATAAGCTAGTATGATAACAACATATATACAAGTGAACTCCAGAGCTGAAATTTATACACCACAGATTATGGCTTTACCGAAACACTTCTAGTCACTTTAGGCTCTGTTCACATCTATTTTTAAAACAAATAAATGAATTCCATCCTTCTTTGAGAATTAATTGACGGGCACAAACTTTTACTGGATGGATTAGAATTAGAACTCCAGTTTTCCCCCTAAGCCAACTAGAGTAGAACATCAATGGGGAATTAATTTTAAGCCACTGAAAACCAAATGGTCAGAGGCAAGGTTAAGCTTACCCGCTGGACTTGAACTACTAGCACTGTTTGTCAGTTGTAACCTTGTACCGTCTTAGGGTGCTGGTGATGAAGGTAGGTGTGACGCTGAGAGACTTTGCATCTGAAATGCCCTTTTCTTTGGAGATGTCTAAGGGCTGGTTCCATTAATGGGAGAAGGAAAAAAGAGATGTTGCCATTTGGTCAAGAGGAAGGAAAGGAAGAAGAATGCATTTGTTTTTTGCTAACACAGAGGAGTCATACAGACTTGACTCTGTACTTTCAACTCTGAACTTTCCAAGAAAAGTAAAAATATAAGAAATACGCACCTCACAGGGTCTGTCGTGAAGGTGAAATCAGATGATGTGTAAAGAGCCTGTTCCTGGCACACACCAGGCCCTCAAAAACCGTGTCTTTTCTTCCCAAAGAGGGTAGGAGGAAAGAAGAGTCACCACAGGGGTACTACTCTGACTCCCCAGATCCAGATCTCCACGGGTAGTTACTTCCTGAGAGAGTGACCCTGCCTCCGCCCCGCGTTGGCCCAGCTCCCCCAAATCCTCGACGGTGGTCCCTGATCCCGGCGGGAAGGAGCCACCCCACTCACCTGCGCAGCTGCAGGCGGTAAACTGGGACAGCCTGCGGACCAGCGCTGCCCGCCTCTTATAGGAAGCGGGAGTCGTAGCGGGCCAATGGGCGCCCGAGACAGCCGGGCAGTGACCAATGGGAAGAGAGTTCGCCTGCCCGGCGGGGAGGGGAGCACCGGCGGGAGCTGACCTCCGCTTAGTGCTGACGGTCCCTGCCAGCCTGCACCTTAGCCTTTAGATATATCCGACTCGTGTTTTAATTAAGCTAATGCCAGGCCATCCTTAACTACATAAGTCTAATATTAAACAACCCAGAGTTGGAAATTCCCTCCAAACCAAGATGACATCTACTGACATAATGACCTTCTATAGGCTTGTCTGCTTCTCTCGGCTGCCAACAAAGCAGGAATTCCCCCCACCTCCCACAGGTCTCTGTGCTTCTGGGTTATTCGATAGCCCAGCCCTACTTCACCATTCTTTTGGTGTCTTCCCTTGTTCCTTAAGAAAGAGCAATTGTTTAACTTGTTAGAAGGGAAGTGCTCAATACGCTTCCAATTAAAGAAGTGTTAAAGCTGCAAGCAGATGAGCATGGTATATTAGCAGAAAAAAATATTTGAACAACATGGCACAGGAGTCAAAAATTTGAACTAAGTTATTTATTGGTTGAGTGCTCGGTCCATTAGATCCTGTCCCAAAGGACTATAGGTGTAACACATTATATTGTAGGATATTTTTTCTTCAATTTTTTAAAAGCGACGTTTATTGATGTATAATTTACATACAGTAAAATTCACCTTTTGGAGATGCACAGTTGTGCGTGTTTTGACAAAATTATACAGTATGTAACCACCAATCGAAATATAGAACATTCCCATCACGTCAAAAAAAGTTCCCTTGTCGGGAACCCTCCTACACTGTTGGTGGGAATGCAAGCTGATGCAGCCTCTCTGGAAAACAGTATGAAGGTTCCTCAAAAAGTTGAAAATAGAGTTACCCTACGACCCAGCAATTGCACTACTGGGTATTTACCCCAAAGATACAAATGTAGCGACCCAAAGGGGTACGTGCACCTCAATGTTTATAGCAGCAATGTCCATAATAGCCAAACTATGGAAAGAGTCAAGATGTCCATCAACAAATGAATGGATAAAGAAGATGTGGTATATATATACAATAGAATATTATGCAGCCATCAAAAAAATGAAATCTTGCCATTTGCAACGACGTGGATGGAACTAGAGGGTATTATGCTAAGCGAAATAAGTCAATCAGAGAAAGACATGTATCATATGATCTCACTGATATGAGGAATTCTTAATCTCAGGAAACAAACTGAGGGTTGCTCTAGTGGAGGGGGTTGGGAGGGATGGAGTGGCTGGGTAATAGACATTGGGGAGGGTATGTGCTCTGGTGAGCACTGTGAATTGTGTAAGACTGATGAATCACAGACCTGTACCTCTGAAATAAATAATACATTATATGTTTAAAAAAAAAAAAGGAAGAAGAAGATAGTAGGAAGGGAAAAATGAAGGGGGGGAGATCAGAGGGGGAGACGAACCATGAGAGACTATGGACTCTGAGAAACAAACAGGGTTTTAGAGGGGAGTGGGGTGGGGGGATGGGTTAGCCTGGTGATGGGTACTAAGGAGGGCATGTATTGAATGGAGCACTGGGTGTTATACGCAAACAATGAATCATGGAACACTACATCAAAAACTAATGATGTAATGTGTGGTGACTAACATAACATAATAAAATTAAATTAAATTAAAAAGTTCCCTTGTCTCAATCCTTCATCTATCTTCAGAGCAAGCAATGTAGCATCTTTGACTATCTCTGACTTGCCTGCCTCCTTCTATCATTTGGAAGGACTTTTGTGATTACTTTGTGCCTACCCAGATAATCCAGGATAATCTTCCCATCTCGAAATACTTAATCACATCTGCAAAGTCCCTTTTGCCATGAAAAATAACATATTCATAGGTTACAAAGATTAAGACATGGACACCTCTGTACCAAAACTAGAAGCTTTGAGTGGTACCCAGATGGGAAATGGTCTCTCTCCTTATGTTTGTACTATCTTCTAGATCTGTGAAAATCTTTTTTTCTAAGATTTATTTAATTAATTAATTAATTTATTTATTTATTTATTTGAGAGAGAGAGAGCACATGCATGAGCAGGGGGGAGGAGCAGAGGGAGAGGGAGAAGCAGACTCCCTGCTGAACAGGGAGCCCAACATGGGACTCGATCCCAGGCACCCCAAGATCTGTGAAAATCTTTGGCAAGGAGTTTTCTGATCCTGAGATGTGTCTTTTGAGATATTAAAAGTACTGATTCCATGGATAGTAATGAAGAACACCTCATTGCACTCCCTGGATCTTCAGCAGGACATATTTGAGAGGGGACACATCCCAACTTCCTGTTTCTCCTTTGCTAAGCTGCCTTGGTGGTATCTTTGGATTGGCCCTCCTTGATCTTTGCCAGCTCCTCTTCTTCTTCCCTCCAGACACCCAGGGTTCTTCTGAGCAAGGATCTAGGCCCTCTTCTCTCAGTCTATACCCTTTTCCTTCCTCTTTCCTGTTTTTAAGTGTCCTTGGTATGCTAACAATTCCGAAATATATATTCCAAGACCAAACCTTCCTTCTGAACTCCAGACCTTTAAATCCAACAGCTTATTTGATATCTCTACTTCCATAACACACTGGCATCTTAGCATATCCAAAAGAGGACCTGGGAAAGTAACAAGTGTTGGTGAGGACGTGGAGAGATTTGAACTGAAGCAACAGTTCAAATCTCTCCTAACGTGATTAGGCCGTTGTGGAAAACAGTTTGGTGGTTCCTCAAAAAGTTAAACAGAGAATTAACATAAGACCTGGTAATTCCACACCTAGGTATACACCCAAAATAACCAAAAACAGATTCTAAACAAAACATTATACACCAATGTCCACAGCAACACTAACCACAATAGCTGAAAGGTAGAGACAGAGGTCCATCCATCCATTCAATGGATAAATGGATAAACAAACTGTGGTATATACATGCAATGAAATACTGTTCAGCCATAAAAAAACAGTAAAGTACTAATACATGCTACAACCTGAATGAGCCTGGAAAACGTTATGCTACCTGAAAGAAGCCAGACACAAAAGATCACACATATCGTACGATTCAATTCATAGGACATATCCAGAATAGGTAAATCCATAGAAACAGAATGCAGTGTGGTGGCTGCCGAGGGCAGAGAGGGGGAGAAAAGGAGCAACTGTTTAGTGGGTACAGGGTTTTATTTTGGGATGATGGAAATGTTTTTGTAGATAGAGGTAGTGGTTGCACAACATTGTCAATGTACTAAATGCATCGTTCAGTTTAAAATGGTTAATTTTATGTTATGTGAATTTCACCTCAATAAAAAAAGGTAAATGATCTCCCTGCCTGCCTCATGTCTCCTTCCTTCCTGCATATGCTTCTTTTTCATCTCCTTCATCGCACAAATGACCAAATTTGGTCTCTTCTACCTTTAATATATACTTGAACTCATCCACTCTTCTCCATCTCCTCTGCCACTGTGCCAGTCCAATCCACCACCATCTTGTCTCTGAAATACTGCAATTATCTCCTCTCTGGTTTTCCTTTTTCTTCCCCCATTCTCATTTTTAAAATATGCCAAAAACTATTGTTGAGTCTACACAATCATTTTTGCCACACCTTACAAATGCAAAAAAAAATCATGTCTCTACACTGACCATAACAATAAAATGGCTCCCCATTATTCAAAGGATGAAGTTTCCTTATTATTTTTTTAAAATATACATTTAAATGATCAGGCTTCTACATTTAGCAATCAACAGCATGGGTGCCAAAAAAAAAAAAATCTACATTAAAACCCTTTGTTGGAATGCTTTACACTTTGCACAGAACAGAAACTAAAATAACCTTCTATACAATTAGTCACAAATAGAGTCCTCGAGTTTTTTGCCCAGACACATGTCTAAAACATGTCTTCTTCATAGCAGCTCGGCCCTGCTCCCACTGTGCTTGGCTGAGTTCACAAATCTGTTGTAACCTGTAGCTTCCCTGTCACTTCTCTGACTCTCCTCTCCAGCTAAGCTTTGTTTCCTGGCAGGAATTAAAACCTCCTGTCACTGCCGTAGATACTGCTGCTGCTGGAACCACCACAGCCACCTTGGTTTCATGGTTTGGCAAAGTATTGGCCTCCACCACCATGGGGCCCAGAGCTTCCGGCTCTAAAATTTCCTTCTTTCATGAGTCCAAACTTTGAAGTTTGATTGTTGTAGTTGTCAAAAGCATTACAGTTTCTGCCACCTCTAAAGCTGCTTCCATCATTACCAGATCCATTAAAGCTATCTCGACTGCCCTATATCCACCACCACCTCAAATGCCACCAAAGCCACCTCACCCACCGGAGTTTCCTCTACAACCAAAGTTGTCATTGCCACCAAAACCTCCTCCATGACTGCCACCAAAGTTTCCAGAACCACTTCGACCTGTCTGGCTGGATGAAGCACTCGCCATCTCGTGCTTAGCTAGGACTTGCCTTACCTCACAGTTGTGGCCATTCACAGTATGGGGTTTTTGAATGACAGTCTTGTCTCCAGAGTCATGGTCATCAAATGTTACAAAAGCAAAGGCTCTCTTTCTGCCACTGCCTCCATCAGTCATGATCTCGATCACTTCAATTTTCCCATACTGCTCAAAACCATCTTAGATGATGGTCTTCAGCATCTTCTTTAGTGCCACCAACAAAAATCTTTTTCACAGTTAAGTGGGCACCAGGTCTTTGAGAATCTTAAGACAGCCCTCTTTGGTTCCACAACTCTTCCATCCACCTTGTGTGGCCTTGTATTCGTGGCTGCATCCACCTCCTCCACAGTGGCATACGTGACAAACCCGAAGCCTCTGGAGCATTTGAGGTTTGGATCTCTCATATTCACACAGTCTGCAAGCGTTCCCCATGGCTCAAAATTGCTCCTCAGAGGCACATTTGTTGTTTCAAAGCTCAAACCTCTGACGAAGAGCTTCTGCAGCTTTTCAGGCTCTTTGGGAGACTCTGGTTTAGACATGACAGCAGTGGGAGGGGAGACTTTGACAATGTTTACTCAGTGGTGCCCACGGGCCGAAAGCCATGGGATAAACTTTAAAGTGTTTTTCATCATCTGCAAAGGCCTCCGATCTGGCCCTTATGTACCTCTCTAGTTTGTTACCCTATCACTCTCCCTTCTTTCACTGCATTCCATCCACTGCTGTGTTCTAATCCTCTCTGCAAAGCTCCTTCCCACTTCAGGCCCTTCCCACATGCATACCCTGAAGATCTCCATCCCCACACCCCAACCCCGTCTCTTCACCTGATGAACTTTTCCCATCCTTCATTTAGGTTTTCACTTGAGGGTCAATTCCTTCCCTAAAGTAAACTATCCCCCGGTTTAACTTAGGCTCCCCATTTGCCCCTTTCTCACACCCTGCCCTTCTGCTTTAGAGCACTTACACAACAGTTAGTACCCAGTTAGTTGTGTGACTTCATTTACTTATATCTCCCACAAGGCAAAAATTCTTTTTTGTTTTTGTTATTGTTGTTTTTTTGTTAAATCTCCATTGGCTATCCCAGTGCCTGGCATATAGTAGTCTCTGGATATATTTTTTCAATTCATGACAACTGAATGAAGAACCTATGTTCAGATATGTGTGCATATATGCAGTCTGGCATGTCTGTAGAACTCATTCCCCTTTGTGCAGTACCGCAAGACCGCCTTCCAGAAAGATGATACCAACTTCCATCCCCACTCCCAAGAATAGAAAACGACATCCTCATCTCACCCAACAGGGGATGCTATTCATTTTAATTTTGATAATCTTAGTAGCAAAGACAAATATCTAATTTTAATTAGCGTTTTCTAATTATTAGCAGAGCTGAGCATCTTTTCAGACATTTGTTCACCTGTCAATTTCCTGTCACAGCTCATTCTTTAATGGGCTATTTTTTTCTCATTGATAAGTAGGAGCTCTCTAGATATTATGGATGGTAACTATTATATGCATTGCCATCACCTAAGCCTTTCATATGTTTTTAACTTCATTTCAGATGTTTTATATCTTATAACAGTTTTGTTTTTATAAAGTCAAATCAATCTTTTATGCTGAAGCTTAAAGCAGCCCCCGGTCACCGTCTTCTCCCTCCTCCCAGTTCTAAGGTGGACAGGGGGAGATTAGTTGTGGGTGTGGGGTATAAGAAGTTAAGAGTGGAAGCAGGGAGACTGGCTGAAAGGCTACTGAAGGGGTCCAGCTGAGATATGATGCGATACGGGTAGAGTGCAGATGAAGAGAATGAAGAACCTACAACCTGAGGATGTGCTTCAGAGGTGGAGTCGATAGGATCAGCTGATGTCAGGGGTGGGAGACTGGTAAGGGACACTGAGTTTCAAGGATAATTTATAGGCTCTTTACTTGGCAATTGGGTAGATTATGGTTGCACTTACTGAGATGCAGATGGGTGGAGGGGGAGCAGGTTTGGTAAGGTGGAGAAAATTAAGACTTGTTTTGGATTTGTTAGGTTTGATATGCCCCCCTTACTATCCAAATGAAAATGACATGTAGGCATTGAGCAATGAGAGTCCAAAATTCAGAAAAGAGATCACAGGCAGAAATATAAATTTAGAAGTCACTGGTATAATGATCATACATAAAGATAGTACATAAAATCACAGGGCTAGGTGAAATTTCCTAGGGAGAAAATATATCAAGAGACAAGAAAGAGGCCCAGTACTGGCCCCTGGGGCATGCCAATGTTCAGAGGCTAAGAAGAGGAGGACAAGGAGGCTGAAGGGATGGACACCAGGAAGGGAGAAAACTCAGGTGACTATGGTATCCAGAAGCCAAGAGGAAAAAGTGTTTTAAGAAGGAAAAACCGTCCGTTGCCTCTAACGCTACTTAAAGTTGAGGACAGAAATATAACCAGGATTCAGCAACAGGGAAGTCATTGGGATCCCTGACAAGAGCAATTGTCAGTGGTGTGGGACAAAGGGAATCCAGTTTACATGAGCAGAGGTGAGATCAGGCCAGAGTCAACTCTTTCAGGGGAGTTTTGTTGTAGAGGAGCAGAAAAAAAATGTGGTTGCAGCTGGAGGAGGATGTGGGGTAAAGGGGGGATTTTTGGTTGTTGTTAAGATAGGAAATACTAAAGAAAGAATGGTCCAGTAGGGCAGAAGAAATAGGTGATTTAGAAAGTGGGAGAATAATTGTAGGAGCGAAGTCCATCCTACTGATTTCATTAGTTCTAATAGGTCAGTCAGGTGAGTCTCTTGACTTCACAATCATATCCTCTGAAAAGGCACCTGAAAAAAAAAATAATACCACTTTTTGTGATCATTATAAAAGTCAACATGGTGGTTTGTTTTGGGGGAGGCAGGAGTTACGACTGAGAGGGGACATATAGACGGGATTCTGGTTGACTGGCAAAGTTCTAGTTCTTGAGCTAGGTGATGGATACAGGAGTACTTGCTTTTTAATAATTAAGATGCACACTAATTATTTCATGCAATTTTCTGTTTCTGTGTTTTGACAAGAAAAAGATTAATGAAAAATAATAAACTGTGTAAAAATAATAGCATTTTTTATCCTTTCTTTTTAATATTTATACCTTATATCTGTTTTTCATCCTACTGTGTTAGGTAGGGCTGTCAGAACAATGTTTAATAATAATATCCTCTTTTGTTCCAGGCTTTAATGGCAATGTTTCTAATGTTTTAATTAAGAATCACATTTGCTATAGGTATCATGTTAAGTTTTCTTTTATTTCAGACTATAAAGGGGTCTTTCTCAAACAGATGTTAAATTTTATCAAATGAATTATTGGCACTTACTGAAATAATCACATAGCTCTTTTTATTTTTTTAAATTTTATTTTATTATGTTATGTTAATCACCATACATCATTTGTTTTTGATGTAGTGTTCCATGATTCATTGTTTGGGTGTAACACCCAGTGCTCCATTCAATACGTGCCCTCTTTAATACCCATCACCAGGCTAACCCCTCCCCCCACCTCCCTACCCTCTAGAACCCTCAGTTTGTTTCTCAGAGTCCATAGTCTCTCATGGTTCGTCTCCCCCTCTAATAACCCCTTCATTTTTCCCTTCTTACTATCTTTTTTTTTTTTAAACATATAATGTATTGTTTGTTTTAGAGGTACAGGTCTGTGATTCATCAGTCTTACACAATTCACAGCGCTCACCATAGCACATACCCTCCCCAGTGTCTATCACCCAGTCACCCCATCCCTCCCAGCCCTCACCACTCCAGCAACCCTCAGTTTGTTTCCTGAGATTAAGAATTCCTCATATCAATGAGATCATATGGTACTTGTCTTTCTCTGACTTATTTCACTTAGCATAATACCCTCTAGTTCCATCCACGTCGTTGCAAATGGCAAGATTTCGTGTTTTTTTTGATAGCTGCATAATATTCTATTTTATATATATACCACATCTTCTTTATCCATTCATCTGTTGATGGACATCTTGGCTCTTCCCATAGTTTGGCTATTATGGACATTGCTGCTATAAACATTGGGGTCCACGTGCCCCTTTGGATCACTACATTTGTATCTTTGGGGTAAATACCCAGTAGTGCAATTGCTGGGTTGTAGCTCTTCTTTTTTAAATCTATTAAAAGATTTCTTGCATTTTTTTTTTTAAGTAGGCTCCATGTGGGGCTTGAACTCTTGACCCTAAGATCAAGACCTGAGCTGAGATCAAGAGTCAGACACTTAACCAACTGAGCCACCCAGGCGCCCTCTATTAAAAGATTTCTTAACGTTAAACATTTGTAAGATAAGTGTTTACATTTGTAAGATAAACTCACTTTGGTCATGATGGGGTTTTTTTTAATGCATATTTTTATATATCTTTTAATATGGTGC
The DNA here is from genome assembly GCF_011800145.1 of Mirounga leonina. NCBI lineage: Eukaryota > Metazoa > Chordata > Mammalia > Carnivora > Phocidae > Mirounga > Mirounga leonina. The sequence goes on along the minus strand of NW_023270852.1, from coordinate 54,175 downwards.
TAAATTTTATTTGCTGGCATTTTGTCTAGAATTTTTGCATCCATATTAATAGAAAAACTGGCCTGTAGTTTTCTTTTTGTATGACTGTGCTTATCAGGTTTTGTTAACAGAGTTTTGTTATCTCTGTAGAATTAATTCAGAAATTTCCCACCATTTTCTGTTGCCTTGAGATAGAAACAAGGGTAGTTCTTTTACTACCTTTTCAATGTGAATATTTTTTTAAAGAATTTATTTATTTGTCAGAGAGAGAGCACAAGCAGGGGGAGAGACAGGCAGAGGGAGAAGCAGGCTCCTTGTCGAAGAGGGACCCCGATGTGGGACTTGATCCCAGGACCCTGGGATCATGCCCTGAGCCGAAGGCAGATACTCAACCAACTGAGCCACCCAGGCACTCTCCAATGTGAATACTATTAGCTTTTTAAGGTTTTCCGCTTCCTTCTGAGTTAATTTTAGTATACTGGATATTTTCCTAGACAATTATCCATTATTTAAAGGTTTCCATGTGGTTATGTTCTTTTAGTTTCTCCCTTAGTGTTTTTTTTTTCTTTATTACACTAGAGCAGTAGAGTCAGAGAAGGTGCCCTGTCTGATTTCTACTTAGGGAAATTTATGAGGATGTTCTTTGTGGCTCATTACATTATCTAAAGTTACGGATATTCCATTACATTTGAAAAGAATGTGAATTCTTCATTTGGGGGTATGTAATAATCAGGGTAATCAATCCGGCAGTAGCAAGTTATTCCTTTCTTATATTGAGACAGTAAAGGTTTATTTCTCCCTCACTCTAAGTCCAACACCCACTGGGAGACTCTGCAGGGCAGCTTCCCTCCATGTGCTTCTCTGGGTGGGCGGTTAGTCAGCGATTCAGATAACTTCCATCTTGTGCCTCCACCATCTCAATCAATGGTGGTCACCAGAGAGGAAAGAGAGTTGTGCCAGCTCTTAAATGCTTTGGCTCAGAAATGACACTTGTCATTTCTGCTCTCCTTTCATTGGCTACAACTAATCACAATGCCCCTCCTTACTGCAAGACGGCTGCCAAGTCTAGTCTTCCTAGAAGCCCAGGAAAAAGATGGGAACCAAATAGGAAGAGCCCAGATATTTTTTACTATAAGGTACAAAGGTCTATACATGTGTGCATTTAGAGCACAAGAGTTAAGAGTCCAAATGCAGTTCTGCCATTTACTTAGCTGGGTGACTTCAGAGAAGTTACTTAACTCTTTCATGCCTTTGTTTCTCTATCTGTAAAATGCAGATATAATAGCATGCCTGTCTCAAAGGACTGGAACCCTCCGACAAGCCTGCTAGTGTATCAGCTGCATCACTTATAAGATAGCCCAAGGGTCCCTTTAAATATTTTTGCTTTGAATTCTACTTAGTTTTTCTATTCTTGCCCTCTATTTTATCACTTACCTAGTTTTCCTTTATCCATTTCTTTATTGTGTGTTGTCACATTTGTCTCCTTTAAACAACATAAAACTTGATTTTGTCTCAACAGAAAAATCTTTACCTTTTAATAATGGGATTTAACACATTCGTATCATGGGTATATTTAGTCTTAAAACGCATAGTTTATTTTCCTTTCACAACCAGACTTTTGCTGGATTGACCAAATTTTCTTTGCGCCCGCCCCCCTTTTGTAATCCAGAGATTTAGAAATTCCACATATTTTTCCTTTTTCAATAGTGATTATCCTTGCATGCTTAATAAACACACTTCAATGTATATAATCCTGTCAACACCAAGATTAATCAGAATCTATAACCTCTCTCCTTAACAAGACAAGGAATTTAGAATGCTCTTGCTTCTCTTTTCCCCTGCCTGCTCTATCTCAAACTTCCTAACGCCTCACTCATTCATTCAACAAATCTTTACTGAGCTTCAAATATGTGAAATCACCTGGAATTTTATTTGCAAATTGTTAGTACAGTAATGTTTAACGATTGCATCAAATGCCACATTATCAGTGATTATTTGATCTCAACTATTTTCCTTGTTTCTTGGTTCATTGCTTGTAGAGGACATTACTGTTTCTGACATTCTGCATCTATTGTTCCTCTTCCTCTGTTAACAGAACCTGTTTCCTCTGGGGACTCCCTCTTGACTCCCACTCTCAGTCCACTTGCTTTGGGTGAACCTGATTCTACCCTGCCCACCCACTATTAGGATAGTCACATGACTTTACACTGCTCTGTCAGAGGATTGCTAGCCTTTAGCCAGATTAATTGGGGAGGGGGGTTTGCCAACCATGGTCACACGCCCCAATTTGGACCAGTGAGAATCAGGCCCAAGAACTTGTTTACAATTAGGAGAGAAATTTTTTATCTTTAATCTTGAAGGATGATAGCTAATGAAAGTCACCCAGTGGAGAAGACTTATTGAGAGTGATACCAACATGGAGAAGAGCACTACTGAAAGAGAAAGAGAACGCAGGACCTAATGACATTGTTTGAATATCTGGAACCAGCCACACCTGAAGCTTGATCCCCTTTTCACCAAACAAAAGGGTTCTGACCCATAAACTTATGGGTTTCTTCTATCCCATGAATTATTTTTTTTATTTTCTTGAAGCGAATCCTTGTAAAACAATTTTCAGAAAGATTGCATACCTTCAGAATACTCATATGACCAAAAGTGTTCTAATTCTGGAAAATTGCTTTGTCCTTTCATGTGTCTCCTTGGGAAAATAACAAGTAAAATTAATACAGCATTTTGGGGTACCTGGGTGGCTCAGTCGTTAAGGGTATGCCTTCGGCTCAGGTCATGATCCCAGGGTCCTGGGATGGAGCCCCGCATCGGGCTCCCTGCTCGGCGGGAAGCCTGCTTCTCCCTCTCCCACTCCCCCTGCTTGTGTTCCTGCTCTTGCTATTTCTCTCTCTGTCAAATAAATAAAATAAAATAAATTAAAATAAAAAACTAATACAGTATTTTGTATGATGGCAGTTCAATGTTCATGTAATATAGGAAAAGAAGCATTTTTAGGTAAGAAAATAGGTTTTATATCAAATTTCAATTCAAATTCCAACTCTTCCACTTACTGTGTGATCAAACAAATTTCTTAACCTCTCTGAACCTTTCTTCATCCAGAAAACAGAGATGTTATTATCTCCCTCGTGAGACTGTTGTGTTCAGGTTATGTAAGTAGCTGGAATGGCAAATCAGAGATGTACTGTGCTAACCTCAAAATCCTTGGTCGACTGGATAAATTTCTCTCTGTAAACAGTAGGCTTTAAAGCAAAGACAGGCCGTGGTCAATCTGAGATTTGGGCAAATTAATTAGCAAATGAAGGATAAATGGTGGTGGAGAGGCAAGATGCTTGTCAAGTTGAGCCATCCTAATAATCCTGGAGAAAAGTAGTGACACCTAAAGGAAGGATTGCAGGAAAGACGATGTCCAGGGCAGTGGTGGGTTACACAGAATGTAACCCATAAGACAGGGAGTAGAGAATATATAAAACCTGCCAACTAGGTTTTATTGGAGATTTGGGTAGGGAGATTTTAAAGGATGGTCCTAAATTTTAAATTAAGCATCTCAATGGACAGAAATCTATTAATTAAGAGGTGAAAATAAGAGCAAAAGATTTTTAAGAGGAGGATGAATTCAGTATGAAGATGCTGATTGTGATTCTGAGTTGTTCGTGGATTATCTGGGAAGGCGTTTGGCAAGTGGTTGAGATTAGCCTGTAGCATCATTTTATTTCCATCCCCCAAATATTTTCACCCCTAGAACTACGCTATATGCATGCAGTTCAGGAGAGAGGGTAAAGTTGAAATGTATAGTTTTAATGTGCTAACGCACAGTTTTGTTTAAAATGATGTTTCTGGACATAATAGTTGACCCACATGTGGGCAACTCCTGTTCCCCCCTCCTCCTATTTTAAGGTAGTGCACATGAAAATTGATGTAAAATGTTTAATCCTATATACATTTTAATTTTTATTATTATTATGAAGAACTAAAAATTGTAACTTAGCCAGGTGCTTTTGTTTCATACATATGATTATGTATGTAAATTCCCTAGATTTGGTCCTAGCATATAAGAAGCATTCAGTAATCCAAGTTTCCTTCCTCTTCCCTTTGCTGGTTGCTCTTCAATAAAGAAGAATATCACCACAGACAAGAACATTTATTTTAGTATATGTTTTAACCCCAAATCCTTATACAAATACCTCATCAAAGTTTGAAAAGTCACACTAGCATTCATGATCTGCACAATTATCTTTTAAAAGTTGCAGTCCCAAGATGTTACACTTCTAAGATGGGAAAAGATATGTTGAATTTTTAGTGTTGAGTTGTTGAGTAATACATTAAATGTGGGTGTATACTGTATGGAATATATGGAGAACTTTTCTTTTTAGTGCAGTTAAGACTAAAGTGCATACAGTATGCACCCCTCAGGGAAAATCATTCTCTGCAAAGTTATTCTGAGGCACATCTATAGGGATTTTATTTTAATACCATATTATACACAAATTGAGGGTCTAAAATGCATACTTTCTAATTGCCTTGTGATTGGAGACTTAGGGAAAAGGAAGAATTGTTTTGAGTATCGCAATGTGGTTTATATGTATGATTAAAAATCCTTTCAGGGGAAAAAAGAATGTCTTTTCAGATAAAAAATATTAGGCCCAAAGTAAAAATTGTGCTTATTATTCTTCAGTGTGTGTGTGTGCATGTGGCAAACTGCCTTTTATTTTTCCTTAAAAATTCTTAAATTTATACAGTGTTTTCCATTTCACAAAGTATTTTTATTGTTTATTTAGGTCCTTAAAGTAACAGACACAGAACAGTTCAGTGACTTGTCCAGAGTTACAGAGCTTGTAAATGGCATAAAAGAACCTGAAACTAGCTGTTTGGTCAGTGCTATGCTGTCTTACTCATCATGCTACCACTTCTAAGATGAGATTTGGTTTGAACTCCCATGAATGAGTATGTGTTTAGTTTAGATTCTGCCATTTAATTAAAGGGGATCTCTGAAACAAACTGCAACCATCCTCCAGAAACCACAATCACAGCGGGAATGCTCCCTGAGCTTACTCTTGTCTATGGATTATAATTAGTTGTTTCCTTGTTTCTCTCCTTTACCATAAACTCCTTCAGAGCAAGGACTGTGCTTTTCATCCCTATAGCCCAGGATCCAACACAGTGCCTGTTACAGAGAAGGTGCTTAATAAATAATTATTTAATATATGTTTATTGAGAAAGAATGAATATAAAAATAAGCAAGCCTATGTGAGAGAAGTGAAAAATGTGATGATAAAACAAAATGCTCTCTAATCCTTAATCAGAAAGGTCAAAGCCCCATATATGTATCTGAGTATGAATCAGAGGTGTTTCTACAAGACCTCAGATGTTACAGGCCATATGGGATTCTACGCATATTCAAATGGAAAGTAATCTGATGAGGCAAAGGGATGAAGGAGAGAGATCAGGCCAGGATATAATCTCTTGAGTCCTCAATATCCAAATCTACTAAATCTTCCTCTTAAAAGCACCTAATCTTCACAACATGACACCTTCAGTGAGCACTCATCTCTGACAACACCCGAATGGCTTTATGGGAAGAGCTGTGTACAAGTCTGTTTACACGCAGCTTTATGCAAGGTTCATTCCAAATCCACTTCAATTCTCAATTACGCTTTTAAAAATTACAATTGGAAACCCTATTTTTTATTTGAACAACTTTGCTTCACCATTATTACTCCAAGAAATGTTGGCTTACGGTCAAACACATTGAGCGAAATGGCCCAGTTGATATTGGTCACAACAAAGCCTTCTATTTGCTATGTATTATAGCTTACCTAAAGTCACACAGAGTGACAGAGGGGGACCAGAGTCCAAGGCCTCACTTATCCCAGGTAATTTTCACCTCAATGTACCACAAAATTGCAAACAATGGACTATGGAACACAAAGGATTTTTTCGTTTTTTCAGGTTTTTGGCCTTCTTTGACTTTGGGTTCTAAGTCATAGGAAGCTTCCTTGTCTGTTATTAAGAGATAATTATGAAGCACCCAATACCATCTGGAAGAGCCACGGCATTCTAAGTCCAGAAGGCATGACCTTCATAAGAGACAGTGTGAATGCTGCCCCCCGGAGTTGTGCAAGACAGCATTCCTGCTCACCTTAATAATAAAAAGCAAACTGTGAGAAAATGCCATTAACTATGGAAATACAGAGCATTCCTAATCATTAGGAAGTGCAGGTTGTTCAGATTTTCAAGGAGGAAGGAGACTATCTTACAGCATTTGAAAACAACTGAACTGTGCATGGACAAATGGGCTCTGCTGCTCAGGTGCACTTGGGTTTCCCCAATGTCTGCTGTCTTAATGTTTGCTTTGTACTGTTCAAAGAGGCATTATCACCCATCTCATTCAGTGTAACTAGTCATTTCTCCTACAGGTCAAACAGGATTTGTTGGGGCTGCAGAAAGGAGAGCCAGTACTATTTGTCTAATTAATGATCTCTGAAACTTTTATGAAAGGGCATCACTGAGTCTACACCAGGGAAAATGAGCAAATTTGATTAACCTCTTCCTCCTTTGTATTTCTAACTGAGCCCACGGTAGTGTGGCCAAGCTTTTACAATGGTCAGGAAGATTCTCAAAGAATCTAAATGTGACCATCTGGAAGGGTGAAGAAAATAAACACCATATGGCGAAAAAAGGAATGCCACGCCTGGAGCTCCAAGTGGACACAAAAGAGAGACCACCCCTTCATCTTCGGGGAAATCCTACCTGCATGGCTGTAATACCCCAGGACCCCACACTGGAAGAGGTTGGTTGGAGTCACCTTTTCTTAGGTGTCAGATAGTGGAAGACTTTACAGGCTCCATTGTGACAGAAATTAATTTTAAAAAGCCTCAGTCTTTCCTTACAAAGAGAAGCTGCCATGCCCTTAATGTATGTGCCTCTAGTCATCACTGAGGACTCTGGCTTATGTATCATGTAAATTCTTCCTTGGAAAGTAACAAAGCCACTGATAATCAGATGTGTAAGTAACCTGGATATGACCTGCTAGGTAGGCATTTGATACACCTAAGGGTCCAAGACGACTCACAACAAAACATGGCCAGGAAAAGGAAACCTCAAAGAACCTAGGAGTAGCCTTTGTACTTTATAGATGATATGGGCAATCAGCTCACACTACCACTTAGCAAGTTTAGAGCCACTTCAAAACGCTCCTGTACAATGAGCTGCTCCATTCTTTCCTCTTCAGGCTTTGTGCATGCGCATCCCACTGACAGTCAGGGACACACACTCCCGGATGTTCACGTGGCCAAAGGCAAAGGAGTGGAAATTCCACATGTGGCCATTTTGTTTGCCAACCGGCCCACATGTACAGCAGAAATGGTTATTGTTTGTCTCTGTAATAAAATCACTGAATAAATTTTGTAGAGCTTTAAATCAGCCTCATAAGCTTCACCAGGCAATTCCCCCAGGAAAGACAGGGAGGATGGTGAGGTATAGAACTCCAGGGACACAGAAAAGAACCAGTGTGTCTCTTGCAAAGGACTGGTGCTAGAAATGCTATAAACCTTCGCTAACCACGAAATCCAATCATAATGCAAAACCTCAAAACCCATGGAACCCTGACATTGGTAGCAACCAATTCTACGCCAAAACGGAGTTCCTTCTGAAAGCACTGCAAAAATCCACTGCCAAGGTCATGGACCAAAAAAACAAGAGGGACAAGCCCACAAAAAGTGGCATGTGTTGCTTATAATAGTTTAGCTTTCATGTGTCAATAACCGTAAGAGGACTGGTAATCTGCACCTTTCAGCCAAGTTATACCTCTGAAAAGCTCATGCTGGCTAAGTAACCTGCTGACTGGACAAAGAACGCCTCAAGGATACAGAAGGTCGAATCCAGGTTTTATAGCATCTGAAGCTTGTTCAATTGGGAAGACTTGATCAAGAAAATGAATACAAAATCTCACGGTTGAAACTGTTAGGCACCTCCCAGGGGCTTTGGAAGGGGCTTGAGCAAGTTAGAGGCCCTTAATGTAGTAGTTCTCAAACTCTGTTGTACATCAGAGCCACGTGGGGAGCTTTAAAAATCCTGATGCCCAGTTTGCACCCCCTACCAATTAAATCAGAATATCAGGGGTAGGGGGAGAGCCAGGTATCAGCATTTTTAAAAGATCTTTAGGCGATTCCTATGTGCCTCAAACTTTGGGAACCACTACTTAAAGGTTAAGCTTTATTAGCTGCAGGTAACTCTGTCTCTGGATGGGGAATACAGTTTTCATTCATTTAGGCAAGTAACATTTGTTGAACAGTTGCCATATTCCAGCCCTTGGCACTATGTCTGACATGTATCTGGGAACCAGTGTTGATGCTTGTTGACTATATGAACGAACACTAGTTAGGCTGTTTTACACTGGAGATTGGTTGTAAACTAGATTTGGGATTCTCCCAATTTCTCTTCCGTTAGATGTGCCAGCTTTCAAAGGAACACTCTGGGTTTACTCCAAGATGAAGATCCTTCATGACATATATAGTAGGTAGTCCCCATTGATTCTGGATACAAAGTCAGTCAGCAAACCTCCAGCCTCCTAAAATGTAATGGAAAAATATTTTTCATCTATCGTCACTGCCCCCCTTTGTTTTCTTGGAAATAAACCTACATAGAGGAATATAGAATATATCTGGCTGTAGAAATACCAAAAGAAGTCTGTAAAGATTCTCATTTACCTATTAAACCTTTGGTAACTCCATCTCCTCTCTTCCCACATGTTATAGGGTCTCAAAATTCAACTCATACTGTTACTCAGATGTCAAAAGGTACAGCTTCATTTTGCTCATAACAAATCTGGCATTTCTCTGGAGCCCTCATCTGTTAGTAGCAGGAAAATTAATAAACCAAAGATCCAATTCAGTTTAAATTTACTCTGGTTCAACAATTCAAAGTGATAGACCCTTCAAGAATTTCCAGTCTTAAAAAAAAAAAGAAAAAGGTTTACTGTCTTAAAGAGCTTCCTCCTAAGATGGCGTCCAGAGGGGTGTAACCATGAGACTTCATGGTAGATGTGAAAAGGATTGTGTTCTTTCCAACTCTGACCTCTCAGCTTCCAGAGTGCTGGCTGCTTCACCATTGTTTGAGGCTGTGTCCTACAGCTAAAGCAGCTTCAGGATTTTGTCTCTCTTGGCTTGGGTCAGGTTCCACAATGCGCCCTAGGTGATGGGGCTTCATCTCAGCTCAGTACCACCAAACCCTGGAGTCCCTTATATACACATCATTCCTCCAGCCTCCTGGACCAGCCCCCGCCCCACTCACCCCCCCTGCTGTGGCACCATCATGCCTTGGTATGGCAGGCCTGTTGGCATGTCTGCTAGCTCTCAATTCAGTAGATACTGCATGGGGAATTCAGAGAGCTTGGGAAAGCTAAAACTCAGAGCCTCCCTCTGAAGATGGGATGTGGCCAATCCCTAGGCTGGAATGGGAGCAGCCTGAGAGGTGATATCTTGTAAGGTCCCAAAGAGAAGTGGGCAAACACTTATCTTCTGTCCTTAATTGTCACTGAAGGTGGCCAGTGATGGAAGGGTGCTTGCTGCTGGGCCTGCATACAAACTGCAGGGAGATATCCACCCAAAAAAGGACCGATCTATCTTTTATAATCACGTAAGAGTCAAAAGAGCCCTAAATCTCCTACTGGCAGATAACTTGCAGGAGTGAAAGCGTAACAGCACCCCATTTTTTTTTTTTAAGATTTTATTTATTTGTCAGAGAGAGACAGCTCGAGAGAGAACACAAGCAGGGGGAGCGGGAGAGGGAGAAGCAAGCCTCTGGCAGAGCAGGGAACCCAATTCGGGGCTCGATCCCAGGACCCTGGGAGCATGACCCGAGCCGAAGGCTGACGCTTAACAACTGAGCCACCCAGGCGCCCCCACCCCAGTCAGTCTTAAGGCTTAACTTGCTTCAAGCTTATGCACTCCTTGCTTGCTAACGTAAAGTCTCTTGATCTGTAGCAGAATTAACCTACTTTCCTTTAGATGTGTAGACAATTGGCCTTGAGGAGTGAAGGACCAAACTGTCCCAGAAGATAAAGCCTGACTACATCCAAAAACAGCTGCTGCTGATGCCAGCAAGTCTGCTCAGGGTCACGTTGACATACAACTAACCACCTGGGCACCTGATTCTCCGGCACGTAGCCCCCTTCCCTTTGCCCATGCCTTCCCCTTTAAAATCCTCGGCCGTCCCCTCAATGGGGAAGATGGTCTTTGAGACCTTCATCCACCATCTTCCCAAGTTGCTGGCTTCCTGAATAAAGCAACCTTTCCCTTCCCACCATCACTTGTCTCTCGAGTATATGATTTTCAAGTGGCGAAATTCAGCTGAACCCGAATTTGGAACTGGTTCTCTGGTAACAAAAGTATATCACTTCAAGGGAAGTGACATGGTCCTTGACTTTCAGAAACTGATGGAATGAACACCTATTAACGAGCTCCCTTTTCTTCCTATTTTGAATTGTCACCTTCTTAGTCCTATGAACCAAACAGTGCTTAACACATGTCAAGTTCAACAAATCACAATATACTGTGGCATGAATGAATAAATTAGAAGTGTTCATCTACAATTCCGTTTCTCTTACTGGTTCAATAAACTTCAAAAAAAAACTTATTGATCACCTGTTGGAAGTTCATCTCTGATTAAAGATATGACAGGAGCGTTTTATTAATATCCCAATGCTCCCATGGAGAACCAAATCCTCTGCCCATTGAAATCCTCTGAGGCTCAACAGCAACATTACAGAAATCAGCACTGGCCAAAGGGGCGAGAGAACTTGTCAGAGTGATAGTGGGGGCTAAAAAAGAATTGAACTCAAATTTCAGAGCCAGAAAAGAGTAGATTTTAGCCAAAGAAAGTATTTCTCAAACTCCAGGATGTGACAAATAAGCTTATGGTACCTTCTCTGTAGTAGAAGTAGAGCAATCCAATTTGTCTGATGACAGTCACATGAGCTACAAAATCCCTTTTCTGTTTCTTCTGCACTTACTTCCAGCAGCAGGTACTCACAGCTTCACAAGATGACTCTCCATGTATACACTGGGTCCACTACCAAATGTTTCTCTTCTGTTTGGAATTCTATACACAGAGCTGTGCCCCAATTCCCATGCCTACCTCCTTCCCACTGTCCAACTGCTTTCTTCTGGATCTTTACATCAAGAACTGCAAAAGAGAATAAACCTCTTGGCTTCCACTGACAACACACCCTTGAATCCCTTTCTCATCCCTTCTCCAGATGAGAGGCTTTGGAGGGGAGACAAGAGAGGAACATTATTTTTTTCTTTTCCAATTAATTTCCATTTCTTTCAAGTCTGAGTAAACTCTGGGCACAGAGCAACCAGGATGATATGATTATGGAAACTATTAATCTCTCCATCAAAGGAGAGCCAACTCATGGTTACGGAGCAATTGGCACGTTCCTCCAAAGCGCTTCTGCAGCATGATCCTCCTGGTTTCCTTTGGGGCCACAAGAGTTCAGGGTACAACTTCCTAAAGCATAAAATAATCTTTGAGTGCTTCATGAATTGTTGTGAAGAATTGTGTGTTTTCACCCAAGTGCTCTAGAGAGATAGCAAACTCACATTAAAACATGTCTAAACAGAATCAAAGAAAAAAAATCTTCTAAGATTTTCAGATTACTGAAGGTTCATCTGAAAATGTGAAATCTGGCTCTTTGAAGACCATTCAGATATCACTTGCTGTGGGCAACAAGCAAAGGGTGCATCTGGAGCAAGAAGTCTCCAAATCACTTTAAATATCGACTACTAAAATCATAAAAACTGTAATTACTTCTAGAACTGATTAGGACAAACAGGACAATATCTGGTTCATCCAAACCTAAAACAAACATTAAAAAAAATTTAGGGAATTCAATTTAGGGACTTTGTTCCACGGTCCACAACATCAGCAGATTTTTTTTCGCCCAATGGTGACAGAGTATAGATTTCTCCATGAGGGGGAGTTAAAGGATTTCTTTCCTCCAGAAGTACTTGCTGATTGGCCAAGTGAATGCTTGCTCCTGGGTACAGGAAAGAAAAGTCCAATGCCAGTCACACTTTGAGGAAAGCACATTCATGGATTTACAAATACCACCAGCCTTCCAAATACAGTCCCAAAAGAAGAGTGAATTTACAGAGATGCCAAATTCCTCCAATGGTATGGGGTCAACAGACACCACTCAAAACAAAACTATATGATCCTACGTTGACTCAGTGACTTATAATAAAGCCATATACATGCATTTTCTTGAATTATAGACTGTAATAAATATACATTCCCCCATTCACCCACCACGATTTTAATGTACACTCCTTCCTGGAAGCAAACCCATACTTCAGGAAGTCAAACTCCTCCAGAGAGTAAGAGTCTCTTTAGGGGCGCCTGGGTGGCTCAGTCGTTAAGTGTCTGCCTTCGGCTCAGGTCATGATCCCAGGGTCCTGGGATCAAGCCCCGCATCGGGCTCCCTGCTCAGCAGGAAGACCGCTTCTCCCTCTGCCACTCCCTCTGCTTGTGTTCCCTCTAAGTAAAATCTTTAAAAAAAAGTCTCTTCATCCTCCCTTCCCACTGTCCCATTGTTGTAATCTGCATGTACAATAGGCCTGACTGAGCAGGAAACTCAGTTTTATGAAGGGACTATTCCCGAAACGTTTCAATTTCTCATGTAATCACATAAACCCTGAACGGTAAGAGGGAAAGCCCATAAAAGTCATTATAAACAGATTCCATGATGTCAAAGGAAAACCAGCTGGAGAAAGAGTTTAATAAGCAGCCCTTTTTTTATTACAATAGGCTTGACGTCATTATTTATTATTTCCAGCACTACAACACAAAGCCATGTGCTACACTGTAGGCCAGGATGAAAAGGATATGTGGACTTTCCTGAGTATTTTAATATCCTCTTATTGACAATAGATAGAAGATCTGAACAAGGACCAGGAACAGGAAATGATTTTAGTGATTTCATTACAGTAATAGGGAAAAGCATTTCCAATGGGCAGGGTTTGGCAGATGGTCTGAGTAAGGCTTCAACTCCTAAACAGCCTGCATGTCAACAAGCCTAGTATTGATATAAGCCCAATATATAATTAATGAGGTGTCCTAGTGAGCAGAAAAGTTTTTATAAATATATGCTGTAGCCTTAGCAGTAGAACACAGGAAGCTGGTATTTCCAAGGTAAATTTAAAACCATTTCATAAGGAAAGGTATTCAGAGGCAGCAAAAGGTATACAGTAGGCTGTAGCTAAAGAGCTCTTGATGTTCTAGTACAAATCATATCTGCAGTGAAGTATCAAGTCTGGTACACCTTCACTTAATTTTCTCTAGTGAAAAATAAATGGAGTTGTAGAATTTTCAGATTCCTGATTTTCATATCTCATTCATAAAACCCTAAAAAGCTTTATAATGTATATTTTGAAATCATGAAGAGTAGTGCTTCCAGCTTTGCTCCTTTTGCTCAAAATTGCTTTGGCTATTTGGAGTCTTTTATGGTTTCACCTGAATTTTAGGATTTTTTTTCTTCTATTTCTGTGGGGGAAAAAAAAAATGCCCACTAGGATTTTAATAGGGATTGCATTGAATCTATAGACTACTTTGGGTAGTATGAACATTTTAACAATATTAATTCTTCCAATTCATGATCATGGGATGTCTTTCCACTTACTCGTGTCTGCCTCATTTTTTGTGTGTGTTTCATAGTTTTCGGTGTACAAGTCTTTCATCTCCTTGATTAAGCTTATTCCTAAATGTTTTATTTTTTTGATGCTATTAAAAATGGAATTGTTTTAAAACAGACACATAGACCAATGGAACCGAACAGAGAGCCCAGAAATATACCCACACATACACAGTCAACTGATGTCAACAGTGATGCCAAGAATACACCATGGGGAAAGGACAGTCTCTTCAATAAATTGTGTTGGGGAAAACCGGATCACAAAAAGGCAGGAAATTGGACCTTTATCTTACACTATACATAAAAATTAACTCAAAATGGATAAAAATGTAAACGTAAGACCCGAAATGGTAAAACTCCACAAAGAAAACAGGGGAAAAGCCTCTTGACATTGGTCTTAAAGATCACTTCTTGAAAAGACACCAAGAACACAGGCAACAGAAGCAAAACTAGGTAAGTGGGACTACAGCAAACTAAAAGCTTCTGCATAACAAAGGAAACAACAACACGAAAAGGCAACCTACGGGATGTAAGAAAATATTTCCAAACCATGTATCTGGTAAAGAGTTAATATCCAAATATATAGGGAACTTCAACTCAATAGCAAAAAACCCAAATAACTTGAATAAAAATTTAGGCAAGGAACTGAATAGACATTTCTCCAAAGACATACAAATGCCCACGGGTATATAAAAAGGTGCTCAACATCACTAATCGCCAGGGAAATGCAAATCAAAACCAAAATGAGGTATCACTTCACTTCATACCAGTTATAGGATGGCTATTATTAAAACAAAGATAACAAGTATTGATGAAGATATGTAGAAAAGGAAACACTTGTGTATAGTTACTGTGAATGTAAACTGGTGCAGCCACTATGGAAATATTACGGAGTTTCTCCAAAAAAAAAAAAAAAAATAGGGGTGCCTGGGTGGCACAGTTAAGCGTCCAACTCTTGGGTTTAGGCTGATAGTGATCTCAGGGTCGTGAGATTGAACCTTGCATCAGGATTCTCTTTCCCCTTCCCTCTGCCCCTCCCACTAGTGTGCACGCTCTCTAAAATAAATAAATCTTAAAAAAAGATAAAAATAAAAATAAAACTACCATTGATCCAGTCTTACTTCTGAGTATATATCCAAAGGAACTGAAATCAGGATCTCAAAGAGACTGCACTCCCATGTTCATGGAAGCATTATTCACAAAGCCAAGACAGGGGTCAAACCTAAATGTCCACCGACAAACAGATGAAGAAAAGGAGGTATATACATACAAAGGAATATTATTAAGCCTTAAGAAAGAATGGTACATTCAAGTACTCTGCTTACATTAGCTCCATTAACATTCTATTGGCCATTATGTAAATACATAAAGAGGGGCTAGGAATTTTAGAGAGGGTAGAGAAAAAGGACTTTGGTCTTTCCTGTATTGTTAGGATTTTAAAATATTAAAAGGGTGTTCATATATTACTAGTGCTAATAAAAAAAAAATCTGTCAGCAAATAAAAAAGCAAAAACAAATAATTCAGAAAAAAACTTAAAAAAAATTTAAAAAAAAGTTTAAATCTCTTTAATTTAAATTTTCTAGCAGTCACATTTAAAAAGGTAGAAAGAGATAGACACTGGGGAGGGTATGTGCTCTGGTAAGCGCTGTGAATTGTGCAAGACTGTTGAATCTCAGATCTGTACCTCTGAAACAAATAATGCAATATATGTTAAGAAAAAAAAAAAGAAGAAGAAGAAGAAGAAGAAGGTAACAGGAGGGGAAGAATGAAGGGGGGAAATCAGAGGGGTAGATGAACCATGAGAGACGATGGACTCTGAAAAACAAACTGAGGGTTCTAGAGGGGAGAGGGGTGGGAGGATGGGTTAGCCTGGTGAATGGTATTGAGGAGGGCACGTTCTGCATGGAGCACTGGATGTTATGCACAAACAATGAATCATGGGACACTACATCAAAAACTAATGATGCAATGTATGGGGATAATATAAGAATAAAAAAATTAAAAAAACAACAATAATATTAAAAAAAAAAGGTAGAAAGAAAAGATCTAATTAAATTTAATAATGTATTTAACTGAATATATCCAAAATATTATCATCTAACATGTAATCCATATAAAACATTGATGAAAAATATTATATTAATTTTTTCTTATTACTTTTCCTAAAGTCCAATATGTATTTTACATTTATCTCAATTTGGACTAGTCACATTTCAAATGTTCAGTAGCCATGTGTCTAGAGGATACTGCACTTGGTAACAGCATAGGTGTAGACCCTTAACAGAGTACTATATCGAAACATCACAGACACAGACACACACACACACACACACACACACACACATGCACACTCATGTACATTAAAGTAAAACCTTCATTAACCAAAATGAGTGAAGAATGAAAAATTCAAATTGCTTTTAACTGACTTATGTTTGGGGTCGGGTTTTTTTCTGTACCTACATATATATCTGTAGATATATAGATATAGAGATGTATATCAATCCTCTTCCTTTTCTTAAGTGTTATTTAGCATAAATAATTATATATTTAATCTGTAATTAAATATATATTTATATTTATAGTGTAATTAAATATATATTTAAACAAGTGAAAAAAGAAAAACAACATTCTATTGGCCAAAGCAAAGTGACTTGGCCAAGCTCAAAGTCAAGGAATAGAGAAGTATACTCTACCCACTGAGAAGCCATGGCATGAGAATGGGTACACAGAGGTGAAGACTTGAGAACAATGATCAAATCTGCTACAGGTGGCATGACTTCTTCTATCTGTACCTCCATGCAGACCACAGGGGGAGGGTTAGAAGGAGAATATGTCTTATGTGTTCGGTCTTAAGTGGTTTAGATACTTCAAAAATCAAACTCAAATTTAATTAGAAATAGAACAACACATTTAACAAATGTTAACCCAAGTTCATTTTGTACGTTTCCCCTCCTCTGAAACAAAGGAGAGGAAAAGTTTGAATTTCATTTGTACATATAATTCCAAATTTCATATTTAGGCTCCTGGAGAAAGCACCATTCCAAAATATCACTGTAATTGATGCAAGCCCTAAAATTTGGGGGTGTTTCATCAGACTGTATAGCATTAAAAAAGATTTAGCATTGCTCATATCTTATTTCTTTAAAAAACTATTATAATTTATAGATCTAGGAAGTTTTCAAACATATCAAAATATGAAAATATACACTACCTCATGATGTTACAAGAGCAATTAGTAACAAGCAACAGGGCAGGTCCAAGGCAGAAATGGGAAACAGAAAATAACCTGGACATCCCTAGCCTTCCCAGGTATATCCTTTTTCTCCCTTGGTGACTTACCCACTTTGAGTAGCACTCTTTCCCTCAGACACCCAGGGGCCTTCGGCTTCCCTTTTAAAATGTGCTCCTTCTAAAACAAAATGTGAAACTCATATGCACTGAAGTAGACATGACTAATAACTCGGGAGTATTACTCTTACAGGGTTATTTGTACCTTTCACCCTAGACTTCAAGAGATAAAATGGAATTCTTAGCACTGGCTAGCAGGTGTCACTGGTGGATCCACTGAGCTCACCCTACAGGAACTGGTAGCTTTATCTTTTAGAAACTAACAACAGAAGAGGGATGAGCTCCGGCCAGCCAGTTTGGGCTCAACCACCAGGCCGACACCTGTGCAGATGGGCCATAAAGTGTCCAGCAGTCACCTCCGCCTCATCATACTGTTAAGATCTCTGCTCCAGAAGGACCACAGCTTCCTCACGTAACACACGATGCATGTATACGCATAATTTCTAAGTATGTATGTGTTACCTTATACCCGCCTGTGCTTGCAATGATAAAGGTCTCCTTTTGAATATTCTCTCAAATCCTAAATAAAAAGAGCTCCCTTACCCCTGCTCAGGGATCACAGCTTTGGAAGTTATTCTCCATGATCTCCTTATCTGCTGCAAAGAAAGATTACTTTGTGTGACAGCTCCACCTGGTGTAGTCTCTATCTGTCATTCACCAAGGAGCGAACTCACATTAGTTTGCTTACACAGGCAGGAGTGACTTTATCAGTGCCTTTGAGATCTCATGTTAAATACAGTCACATTCAGCCTAGGATACAGTCAGCATGGAAGACATGAAAACATACAGCGTAAACCTACTAATCAGAGTTAACAGTAAGATTTTAACTTTATAGTTCAATTCAGGAATATTTTCAACAATAAAACTACCTCCAAACTGGAAATTGTATATCTCTTCTCAGTAATGCTACATCCTGTGTTGTATCAGCAAAAGTCACTTAAGGAAAAAATACAGAATGTGAGACAAGACCAATGCTTTACAGCTAGAAACATTCTGCAACAAATTGAGAAGGGGCTGTATACCAGAAGAGGGGTTTAAGAAGCTGGCTTTGCCGTCTGCCTTCGGCTCAGGTCATGATCCCGGGATCCTGGGATCGAGTCCCGCATCGGGCTCCCTGTTCCGCGGGAAGCCTGCCTCTCCCTCTCCCATTCACCCTGCTTGTATTCCCTCTCTCGCTGTGTCTTTCTCTGTCAAATAAATAAATAAAAAATCTTTAAAAAAAAAAAAAAGAAGCTGGCTTTGCTTTTTAAGCAAAGAGGAGGCTGGAAAGATAGCAGAGTAAGAGGATCCGAAGCTCACTTCATTCCACAAATAAAAGTAGATTAACAGTCACATCAGCATAAATAATCCAGAAGACTACTTGAAGACTGGTAAAAAGCTAGCTTTGTTATTCATAACTGCTATTTTCTTAAAATCTATTAAAAACTCTACTTTTAGTAATTAAATAATGCAAACTGCTTCCCTAAGAATACCTGGCTGACTCTCTGCACAGATCTCATTCTGAAGCACTATACAGAAGGATAAAAGTGTATGTGAGGGAAATCACATATAGCAGTTTGCATAGAGTCTGAAGTTCTTAAACTCCCTCCATCTTAATTTTAAAAAATCTGAATTCACTCAAGCAAATCATTTTCTGAAATTCAACCACTGGAATTATGCTGAAAACAGAGAATTTGCTAATGTGCTTTCATCAAAATGTTACATTTCTATCTTCATATCTTCATACTTACAACGGTGGAAAAAAAATTAAACTGTAACAAAGCTAAACTAAAAACTGCTTTTGAGATGTTACTGACAATCTGGCATACAATCGACACAATAATCACAAAAGGCCAAGATGTGCTTTCATACTGTAGCAAACAGACTGACTAACAAAAAGCCTTTCACAACTCCCTTCTCTTTGTGCCTTTCTCTCTTATAGACCCTAGAAAGAAAAAAAAAAGACTTGATTTCAAATAGCTGCAGTTAGAGATGGCCATCAGCACAGGTCTGGGCAATGAGGGCTGTCCTTTACAAATATGAAGGTAAAAGACTTCCAAGGACAAAGCCCCTTTACCTCTTTCTCCTTTTTCCTGTCTGAATGGGGATGGAAGGTCCAGAGATGTTATAGCCCCCTTAACCACAAGACAATAAACATGAACCCAAAGGTCTACACGCAGACCACATGGAGAGGTAAAAGGAATCAGGATCCCTGAGTCAACAAATCAGGTCTAGACTGCCCACCCCTGGATTTCTTATTGCATTAGATACATAAAAGCTATCGGATTAAGCTCCTGGAGTAGGGTTTTCTACTAGTGCAGCTGAATGTACTTGCAGTAGAGACAAATACAAAATTCTCATGTAAAAATCAAATTAAGAGGTATGAAGAAAATCCTTACCAAGTCCTCAACCTAGAAAGAACTTCAATAATAAGCTTGTATTTTTGTTTTCTTTACCTAAAGAGGACAACTAACACAAAACCATACAAAAAAAAGTGTGTGTGTCGGAGGGGTGGATTTGACAGCAGAGGAAACTCCAGATTCCAATGCCAAATGAAAGTGAGAGAAGACTGGGGCAAGGAGAAGGTATATACGGGTGTAATGCCAGACAATGAGGGTCCAATAAGCTTTACCTAACATCTCCTATATGTCAATTTCAACTGTCAGTGCAGAAAGTAAAGTTCATTTATTGAGCAGAGGAAACTCCAATTCAGTGTTTTAAGTCTGAGCCTTCAAACTTGGGAAGTTTTCCTCCAGGTCATCAGCAAGAGTTTTATCAACTTCACGTAGAATTTTGAGAAAGTCTTCTATCTGTGGGTCAAACAAAAGAACGAAATAAATTTAAGTAGAAGAAAAGGTGATTTTAAGATACCAGTTTTTGACTATGAAAATGTTCTACCTATGGTTTCTAAAGAGTCCAAAGGAAAAGAAATGTTGACAGATCCCCAGATGACAATAATAGTCATTCCCAAGTAGTCCTCTGAAACATCAAAGAAGTGACTAGCCCTTACCATTTAGTTTTACTCTTGAACTACGATTTATACTCCCACCGCTTCCCCTTTAGCATCCATTACTGAGTTTTATTACTCTCCTCCTTGCTGACATGGCCTCTCACTCCCATGTTCCATACTTCATTTTCCTAAAAAAGTTCCTATTTTAAAATTGCTTCTGGGTGCCTGGGTGGCTCAGTCAGTTAAGTGACTGCCTTCAGCTCAGGTCATGATTCTGGAGTCCCGGGATCCAGTCCCACATCAGGCTCCCTGCTCAGCGGGAAGCCTGCTTCTCTCTCTACTGCTCCCCCTACTTGTGTGTGCGTGCTCTCTCTCTCTCTAATAAATAAAATCTTTAAAATAAATAAATAAATAAATAAAAATTGCTTCTAATGGTAGCAGATGTGATGGAATTTGAAGAATGATCCTTAGGAGGAGGAGTCAGCAGCAGCTGACTAATGATCATTTCTACCCAAGAATCTTATCTTTGCTAATGTATATGCTATTTACTTTATAACAGTAAGAGGTCCAATAAATTCAGTGTTGATGGCTTTCTCTTAAAATTACAATCACTATTCAGGTTAGTCCCACGAATTACCCTGCAGTCATCTATCTGAGAATGCACTAAGTCATGTGAATTGTATGCATGATCTTTTTTGACAATGGCCTCAGGGATCAAATACTTACATAAAAACATATAGTAATCCTATAAAACTCAGCCACCTATACATTTACTCATACTCACCACCGGACTATAAAAAGGAAGAAGGTTTTGAAATGCACAGGAACACTTCTGTTTGCTTAACTGGCCCTCCTTTAGTCCCTGAGCCACAGTCTCCTAAAACAAGCAAACAAAGATTTAATGTTAAAAAAGGAAAATTTCTAAAGCTTTATTTGATTAATAAATATCAGTATATGTAATTCCCTACTGAGTCTACGGGCATTTCAAATGTCTCAAACTGAGCCCAGCATCATTCCTCCTTATGTAACCCAAACACTGTTCCACTGTAGTCCTTATTTTAGGAAAGGGCATTGCCACCTACCCACCCGGCTACACAAAGCAGTAACCTAAGATACAGCCAAGACTTTTCCTCCTCCTCTGCTGCTGCTGACTCCTCCTCCTAAGAGTTTAATTCTACTCTACTAAATCTCTCTCATCCCTCCTCTTCTTTCCATCCACCCTTCCACTATTTGGGGTCTTATTATTTTTCAGATTACTCTTGAAGATTACCACCCACAAGAGCCTGTTGGTTGGTCTGCAGGACTCCAACCTCAACTCTCTCTAATCCTCTCTCTTGCTTCTGGAGTAATCTTTCTGAACACACCATCTCACTTGATCCTTAAAACAAAAACCTTCAGTAGCTCCTCAGTCCTCAAAATTAAATTCATATTCCATTAGGTATGGCACATAAGAATTTTCACGACATATCCCTGGTTTATTCTCAGTCCACCCTTCTTCTATATTCCTGTCACTTAAAAATAAACATCCCTCCAAAAACAAAAAGCACGCATAAAGATGACAGCAAACAATGGGAAAAACACCTGCAATGAATACGCCAAAGATAGTATTATTGCCCAAAGAGTTCATATAAATAATCAAAATAGATAAATTTATAAAGTAGGAAATACAAATGATATACAAATATATGGGGGGGTGCCCAGGTGGCTCAGTCAGTTAAGCGTCTGCCTTCGGCCCAGGTCATGATCCCAGGGTCCTGGGATTGAGCCCTATGTCGGGCTTCCTGCTCAGCAAGGAGTCTGCTTCTCCTTCTCCCTCTGCCCTTCCCCCCACCCAATCCCCGACTCATGCTCTCTCTCTCTCCAATAAATGAAATCTAAAAGAAAAAAACCCCACAAATATATGGAAAGATGTTCAATCTTACTAATAAAAAATACAAATCAAAATAAGGCACAATTTCTCACCTACTGAACTTTACTTGATATAAAAATTGTAATATCTGATAATAAGAGTCCTATAAAGCCAACATTTTCACATAAACCCATTTGGGCAATATGCAGCCATTAAGCCTCAGCCATCTTCACTTGTACAATGCCAAGCCCAGTAAGCTAACTTCCAAAAATCTATGCTCAAGTAATAACCCTTATCTAGAAAAGCAGAACAGTTGATCAAAAAAACAAATTACCAGAATAACAGAAACTTCTATTAAGAAATATTCTTCTTAAAAAAATGCAATGAATGTACATATATTCTTCATAGTTATATTTACATTTTTTTCTAAAATACATGGATAGAAAGTACACTCAAAGTAAGAATATGCTAAAAATCCAAGCATATTCGGAAGAATATCCCCTAAAACAAGTCTGCAGTAAATTATGAAAACTGATTTTTTTGACAAATTGGGTATTAAACTGGTTCTCACTGAAATGTCTTTCAGTAAATTTAGAGTCTGGAAAAGGGCTCATAACATAATGTTTAGTGAAAAAAGCAGTCTATAAAATTCTATATACTGGATTTTAAGTATGTGAAAAATATATATAAACACACCAAACCATATCAGTTGCTGCGTTAAGATTATAAAGTTACAGTGATAATTTTTTCTTTCTCTATTTCCCCAAATTTATGTAATATAATTATTTTATTTATTTATTTGTTTGTTTTAAAGATTCTATTTATTTATTTGAGAGAGAGCGAGTAAGAAAGCACAAGCAGGGGGAGCGGCAGAGGGAGAAGAGGCAGACGGCCGCTGACCAGGGAGCCCGAAGTGGGGTTTGATCACAGGACCCCAGGATCATGACCTGAGCCGAGGGCAGACACTTAACTGACTGAGCCACCGAGGTGCCCCTTTATGCTACTTTTTCAGTGATAATAAAGTTTGGAGCATTAAGCAATCCATACTTTCTTTTGCTGAAGAAACCATCAATACATCTTTCCTACCTTTGTTAAAACCTGAAAAATATTAGAAAGAAATTCACATGAAATATCCTTTAAGATTTTCAAGTGGAAATCATCTTGGGTTAAGTCAGACTTTTTTGTTTCTTCCATGTTAGAATCTGCCGAGTTCTCTGGTTTCTTCTGACAATGTTCCATGTTTTGTAAGACACGAATCAGGCTGTCAATTAGAGGAAGATCTAGTGTACAAACAGATCAAGAAGCACAGAATTAGCCAGTTAAATTTGGTCTCTTCTCCTTTTGTTGACTGATTCATTCATTCAAAAGTACTGAACAACTTACTAGTGGCTAGAGTTCACTTAGGTAGCAGAGATATGAACACAAACAAGATCGTTGAGGCCTCAGCCTTCAAGAGGTTCACATTTTCATACTCTCAAAAAAACTAATGAATAAAACAGATCATCTCAGCTTTGAGTGAGTTCTATCCATGAAGGAAATTAAAGGGGAATATAATAAAGCAGCCAGCAGGGGAAGCTCTTTGAGGTGAGAACTACAGGAGAAGCATCAATGCAAAGAGCCCAGGAAAACAGTTCAGGGAACGAGAACAGTAAGTGCAAAAAGCCTCAAAGAGGAAATGGTCTGAGGAACAAAAAGGCCACTGTGTCTCAAGCCAAGTGAAGCAAGGGGGAAGGAGGGCACAAGACAAGTTTAGAGAGCTAGGCAAGAGTCCTATATCATGCAGTGCCTTGGAGGCCACAGTGAGAAAGAATTTGAATTTTAAACTTTATCATCAACATCTTAAACAAAGCTTTTAAATTATGTATTTCTTTAAGTTAAGTTTCAAAAACAGTATGATTTCCTAAAAGACTGAATAATCATTTTAACTAGCCTATAATAAAAACTGAACATAAAAAATAAAACTAAAGCTCAGACTCAAAATATATGTTATAGCATGAACATGTTAAAGGGTAGCACACTTTGATTCAGCTACTGATTCTAACCCTACCGTTTCTGCATCACAATTACAAATCCAGGAAACAATATTTTCTGTAGCACTGAATCCAGTATATTGATTTTAAACAATCTAACTTTACTTCCAGATTTAGGTCATTTATAGTACATGAAAATGACATTTTTAAAAAATTAAGGAAATAAAAAACTAGGGAAATCATATCCCTTATTTCTCAACTCAATGTCACCTCTTCAAAGTACCCAGTCTGCAGGGCTGCTTTACTATATTCCCCTTGGATTTATTCCCACTCTCTTCCTTCTGTTGTCCCTAACTCTTGACTCTAACACTCAGTTCTTTACTCCACCATGTCCCTGTAGGTCACATCAATCTATACTATACCATTCTTCTCTCTTTCTCACCCCCAGCCCTAACTCTGCAACGCCCTTATTCAAGGCGTAGGGCAGGATGAGTGGGTGAGGGCTATTTAGTGGTTTTCAGTTCAAAGAGCATCTTTACACTTTCTCCCCCAATCATAAAAATCATACATAAAATTTGAGGGAGTTGAGGGGTGGGGGAGATAAAAAACACCCAGTCCCATAACATCAAGAAAGAGCTTTTTCCACACTGGAGGCCGGGCCACAGCCCTTCGGAGGAGGAGCAAGATGGCGGAGGAGTAGGAAACCTAAATTTCTTCTGGTCCCAGGAATTCAGCTAGATAGGTATCAAACCATTCTGAACATCTACAAACTCAACAGGAGATCGAAGAAAAGAATAGCAGCAACTCTCTGAACAGAAAAGTGACCACTTTCTGGAAGGTCTCTTCTGATTTGTTTAGTGTATATTTTTCTGGGGTCACTGTTACCCTGTTAGCATTTTGTTCTCTCATTCATCTATTCTCCTCTGGACAAAATGACAAGACGGAAAAAATCATCTCAAAAAAAAAAAGAATAACAGGCAGTATCGACTGCCAGGGACCTAATCAATATGGACATTAGTAAGATGTCGGAACTAGAGTTCGGAATGACAATTATAAAGATACTAGCTGGGCTTGAAAAAAAAGCATGGAAGATACTACAGAAACCTTTTCTGGAGAACTAAAAGAACTAAACTCTAACCAAGTCGAAATCAAAAAGGCTATTAATGAGGTGCAATCAAAAATGGAGGCTCTAACTGCTAGGATAAATGAGGCAGAAGACAGAATTAGTGATATAGAAGACCAAATGATGGAAAATAAAGAAGCTGAGAAAAAGAGAGATAAACAACTACTGAATCACGAGGGCAGAATTTGAGAGATAATTGATACCATAAGACAAAACAGTATTAGAATAATTGGGATCCCAGAAGAAGAAAGAGAGGGGCAGAAGATATATTGGAGCAAATTATAACAGAGAACTTCCCTAATTTGGGAAAGGAAACAGGCATCAAAATCCAGGAGGCACAGAGGAACCCCCCTCAAAATCAATAAAAACAGGTCAACACCCTGACATCTAATAGTAAAACTTACGAGTCTCAGAGACAAAAAGAAAATCCTGAAAGCAGCTCGGGACAAGAGGTCTGTAACCTACAATGGTAGAAATATTAGATTGGCAACAGACCTACCCACAGAGACCTGGCAAGCCAGAAAGGACTGGCGTGATATATTCAGAGCACTAAATAAGAAAAATATGCAGCCAAGAATACTATATCCAGCTAGGCTGTCACTGAAAATAGAAGGAGAGATAAAAAGCTTCCAGGACAAACAAAAACTAAAGGAATTTGCAAACACGAAACCAGCCCTACAAGAAATACTGAAAGGGGTCCTCTAAGCAAAGAGCCTAAAAGTAACATAGACCAGAAAGGAACAGAGACAACAGTCACCTTACAGGCAATACAATGGCACTAAATTCCTATCTTTCAATAGTTACCCTGAATGTAAATGGGCTAAATGCCCTAATCAAAAGACAAAGGCTATCAGATTGGATTAAAAAACAAGACCCATCGATATGCTGTCTGCAAGAGACTCATTTTAGACCCAAATCACCTCCAGATTGAAAGTGAGGAGGTGGAAAACCATATACCATGCTAATGGACATCAAAAGAAAGCTGGGGTGGCAATCCTTATATTAGACAAATTAGATTTTAAACCAAAGACTATAATAAGAGATGAGGAAGGACACTATATCAAACTTAAAGGGTCTATCCAACAAGAAGATCTCACAATTGTAAATATCTATGCCCCTAACATGGGAGCAGCCAATTAATAACAAAATCAAAGAAACACATCGACAACAATACAGTAATAGTAGGGGACTTTAACACCCCTCTCACTGAAATGGACAGATCATCTAAGCAAAAGATCAGCAAGGAAATAAAGACTTTAAATGACACACTGGACCAAATGGACTTCACAGATATATTCAGAACATTCCATCCCAAAGCAACAGAATACACATTCTTCTCTAGTGCACATGGAACATTCTCCAGAATCGATCACATCCTAGGTCACAAATCAGGTCTCAACTGGTACCAAGAGATTGGGATCATTCCCTGCATATTTTCGGACCACAATGCTTTCAAACTAGAACTCAATCACAAGAGGAAAGTCGGAAAGAACTCAAATACATGGAGGCTAAAGAGCATCCTACTAAAGAATGAATGGGTCAACCAGGAAATTAAAGAATTAAAAAAATTCATGGAAACCAATGAAAATGAAAACACAACTGTTCAAAATCTTTGGGATGCAGCAAAGGCAGTCCTAAGAGGAAAGTATATAGCAATACAAGCCTTTCTCAAGAAACAAGAAAGTCTCAAATACACAACCTAACCCTACACCTAAAGGAGCTGGAGAAAGGCAAATAAAGCCTAAACCCAGCAGGAGAAGAGAAATAATAAAGATCAGAGCAGAAATCAGTGAAATAGAAACCAAAAGAACAGTAGAAAAGATCAATGAAACTAGGAGCTGGTTCTCCGAAAGAATTAATAAGATTGATAAACCCCTGGCCAGATTTATCAAAAAGAAAAGGGAAATGACCCAAATAAGTAAAATCATGAATGAAAGAGGAGCAATCACAACCAACACCAAAGAAATACAATTATAAGAACATATTATGAGCAACTATATGCCAGCAAATTAGATAACCTGGAAGAAATGGATGCATTCCTAGAGATGTATAAACTACCGAAACTGAACCAGGAAGAAACAGAAAACCTGAACAGACCTGTAACCATTAAGGAAATTGAAGCAGTCATCAAAAATCTCCCAACAAACAAGAGCCCAGGGCTAGATGGCTTCCCAAGGGAATTCTACCAAACATTTCAAGAAGAATTAATACCTATTCTTCTGAAACTGTTCCAAAAAATAGAAATGGAAGGGAAACTTTCAAACTCATTTTATGAGGCCAGCATTACCTTGATCCCAAAATCAGACAAAGACCCCATCAAAAAGGAGAATTACAGACCAATATCCCTGATGAACATGGATGCAAAAATTCTCACCAAGATACTAGCCAATAGGATCCAACAGTACATTAAAAGGATTATTCACCATGACCAAGTGGGATTTATCCCTGGGCTGCAAGGTTGGTTCAACATCCGTAAATCAATCAACGTGATACAATACATTAATAAAAGAAAAAACAAGAACCATATGATCCTCTCAATAGATGCAGAAAAAGCATTTGACAAAGTACAGCATCATTTCTTGATCAAAACTCTTCAGAGTATAGGGATAGAGGGTACATACCTTAGTATCATAAAAACCATCTATGAAAAACCCACAGCGAATATCATTTTCAATAGGGAAAAACTGACAGCTTTCCCCCTAAGTAAAGGAATACGGCAGGGATGTCCACTATCACCACTGCTATTCAACATAGTACAAGTCCTAGCCACAGCAATCAGACAACAAAAAGAAATAAAAGGCATCCGAACTGGCAAAGAAGAAGTCAAATTCTCACTCTTTGCAGATGATATGATACTTCATGTGGAAAACCCAAAAGACTCCACCCCAAAACTGCGAGAACTCATACAGGAATTCAGTAAAGTGGCAGGATATAAAATCAATGCACAGAAATCAGTAGCATTCCTATACACCAATAACAAGACGGAAGTAGAGAAATTAAGGAGTCAATCCCATTTACAATTGCACCCAAAACCATAAGATACCTAGGAATAAATCTAACCAAAGAGGCAAAGGATCTGTACTCAGAAAACTATAAAATACTCATGAAAGAAATTGAGGAAGACACAAAGAAATGGAAAAAATGTTCCATGCTCATGGATTGGAAGAATAAATATTGTGAAGATGTCAATGCTACCTAGAGCAATCTACAAATTTAATGCAATCCCTATCAAAATACCATCCACTTTTTTCAAAGAAAGGGAACAAATAATCCTAAAATTTGTATGGAACCAGAAAAGACTCCGAATAGCCAGAGGAATGTTGAAAAAGAAAAGTAAAGCTGGTGGCATCACAATTCCAGACTTCAAGCTCTATTACAAAGCTGTCATCATCAAGATAGTATGGTACTGGCACAAAAACAGACACATAGATCAATGGAACAGAATAGAGAGCCCAGAAATGGACCCTCGACTCTATGTCAACTAATCTTTGACAAAGCAGGGAAGAATGTCCAATGGAAAAAAGACTGTCTCTTCAACAAATGGTGTTGGGAAAATTGGACAGCCACATACAGAAGAATGAAACTGGACCATTTCCTTACACCACACACAAAAATAGACTCAAAATGGCTGAAATACCTAAATGTTGAAACAGGAGTCCATCAAAATCCTAGAGGAGAACACAGGCAGCAACCTCTTCGACCTCAGCTGCAGCAAATTCTTCCTAGAAACATCGTCAAAGGCTAAGGAAGCAAGGGCAAAATTAACTACTGGGACTTCACCAAGATAAAAAGCTTTTGCACAGCAAAGGAAACAGTCAACAAAACCAAAAGACAACTGACTGAATGGGAGAAGATATTTGCAAATGACATATCAGATAAAGGGCTAGTATCCAAAATCTATAAAGAACTTATCAAACTCAACACCCAAAGAAAAATAATCCAATCAAGAAATGGGCAGAAGACATGAACAGACATTTCTGCAAATTAGACATCCAAATGACCAACAGACACATGCAAAAGTGCTCAACATCGCTTGGCATCAGGGAAATCCAAATCAAAACCTCAATGAGATACCACCTCACACCAGTCAGAATGGCTAAAATTAACAAGTCAGGAAACGAGAGATGTTGGCGAGGATGCGGAGAAAGGGGAACCCTCCTACACTGTTGGTGGGAATACAAGCTGGTGCAGCCACTCTGGAAAACAGTATGGAGGTTCCTCAAAAAGTTGAAAATAGAGTTACCCTACAACCCAGCAATTGCAGTACTGGGTATTTACCCCAAGGATACAAATGTAGTGATACAAAGGGGTACGTGCACCCCAATGTTTATAGCAGCAATGTCCACAATAGTCAAACTATGGAAAGAGCCTAGATGTCCATCAACAGATGAATGGATAAAGAAGATGTGATATATATATACAATGGAATATTATGCAGCCATCAAAAAAAAAAAAAACAACCATGAAATCTTGCCATTTGCTACAATGTGGATGGAACTAGAGGGTATTATGCTAAGCGAAATGAGTCAATCAGAGAAAGACATGCATCATATGATCTTACTGATATGAGGAATTCTTAATCTCAGGAAACAAACTGAGGGTTGCTGGAGTGGAGGGGGGTGGGAGGGATGGGGGGGGCCTGGGTGATAGACATTGGGGAGGGTATGTGCTATGGTGAGCGCTGTGAATTGTGTAAGACTGTTGAATCACAGACCTGTACCTCTAAAACAAACAATACATTATATGTTTAAAAAAAAAAGATAGTAAGAAGGGAAAAATGAAGGGGTTATCAGAGGGGGAGACGAACCATGAGAGACTATGGACTCTGAGAAACAAACTGAGGGTTCTAGAGGGTAGGGGGGTGGGGGGAGGGGTTAGCCTAGTGATGGGTATTAAAGAGGGCACGTATTGAATGCAACACCGGGTGTTATACGCAAACAATGACTCATGGGACACTACATCAAAAACTAGTGATGTGCTGTATGGTGATTAACATAACATAATAAAATAAAATTTAAAAAATAAGTAAATAATAAAGAAAACATCAAGAAAGATGTGTTCCTAATATTGCAAATAAAAACTCATGGTTTTCAACAGAAAGCACATATATACAAGGAGGTTAGAAAGAGCATCGGGGCTCAAAGTCAGCATTTCCTCCCCTTTTCCTTTCAGAAATCACCACAAAAAAAAAAAAAAAAAAATTAAAAAATAAGCAACAAAAAACAAATGTCAGCTTAGATCAAATTAGGAGACAGCAGAAACCTGAAACACAAGGTGAGTGGAAACCGTGTCAAAGTAATATCAATGAAGCAGAAGGTGGAGGAGGAAGTGATGGAAAGATGCCAGAGGCTGCATGTCTGAGAAAGGGCCAGAAAAGTCCATTTCTTTAAGGTAAAGCACATACACTGAGGTGCAAATCCAGAATCCCTTGTTTTCAAGAGCAGGAATGGAATGTGCAAGATAGCAGCAGCTGGAGCTCCCCTGGGGGTCCTAAGACTCAGAGGAAGAGGAGGTAAATGAGCAATCCCGTAGACAGGCCATATTTGCAGGAAGCAAATGGCAAGGGGAAAGGAAAGACTTCACCACAGCCATGTGTCACCTGGTAAAAAGGGCTGGAAGGCTCACAGACCCAACTCCTTTTAGCCTAAAAGACAGCCTTAGCTGCTCTATGAACTTCCTGCAAATGGCTAGTCCAGAAAAAACTCAAGTCATTCAAAGGTGAGTCAGCAAAAGGAAACCAGCATAGGAGCAACACAAAGACACTTAAAAGAAAAAAGAAAAGAAGGAACAAGAGAAAAAAAAAGATGAAGAATACTCACCAAAAGAAGCTGACATGAAGCTTATGCATATTAAGATAATATTTAGCCATAAGTTTTAAAACAACATGTAAGCAAGCACCAAGCAGACACAGAAGAGCTCAGACTAAGAAATGAATGACAACGGGAGAGGAAACCTGAGCTGGCAGAACCCAAGAAGACGTTAAAAGAAAAATTCAAGCCACCATCGAAATGAAGGCAAAGCTGGCGGTAGCACAAAGGAGGGAGGACACCGCTCAAAACACAAAGGAGGACAGAAAGGCAAGCAGACGTCAGAAAGACAGAGGGGCAAAACGAGGGGAATGAGAATAAAGAGAGTTGGTTTTTTTAGTGAAGAAAATTAAAATTATGAAACACAAGAAAGGAGATCCTATACAATATTACTGCTCTCAAAGAAAAAAGTTAAAAGACTTTATTTTTTTTTAAAGATTTTATTTATTTGAGAGAGAGAGAGAGAGAGAAAGAAACAGCACGAGAGGGAAGAGGGTCAGAGGGAGAAGCAGACTCCCCTCTGAGCAGGGAGCTTGGTGTGGGACTCGATCCCAGGACCCTGGGATCACGACCAGAGCCGAAGGCAGTCGCTTAACCAACTGAGCCACCCAGGCGCCCCTAAAATGATATTTTAAAATATAATTCAGGAATGCAATCCCTGAGGCTTGAATTTGTAATTTGAAAGTACCAGGAACAATTGATAAGGAATTGTTAACACCGAGATATGTCTTCTAAGTTATTAGATCTTAATGATTTTTTAAAGACTGGAGAGCAGTTATAATGCTATTTTTAGAGCAGCCGTAATTATAAAGGTAACCATTAAACCAAAAATATGCACCTCCTAAATGTTAGAACTATATATACAAACCGTATATTGGTTTATTTAAACGTAAATATACATAATGGCACCCTTCAACGTTTTTTATTGAAGACTCTCAATAAAATAGGAATGGATTAATTTTCCTTGAATGGTAAAATGTAAATAGCAGTATCACGACTAATGGTGAAACACTAGAATCATTTCCAATAAAGTCAAGGTAAGGATGTTTTCTACCACCAGAGGCACAAGGCAACCCATTAAATAAGAGAAAAAAATCAGAGGCAGGAAAATGATTAAACATATCTAACTTAAATCCAAAGCGGAATCAGATAAAACCCAAGATTATCACAGAAACAACTATTAAAAATAGTAAGAGATAAATAAATAAATAAATAAATAAAAATAGTAAGAAAATTCAGTAAGATAACTACCAGATGCAATACTAATATACAGGAATCAATTACCTTCATATATTCCAACAGCAGTAATTAATGGAAAAAGGATGTCACAGACAACAGCAACCCAAAAGATAAAATAACTAGGAATAAGCCTAATAGAGATATGCAAGATCTTTATGAAGAAAATCATAAAACGTTACTGAAAACATAAAATAAGACTTGAACAAATGGAAAAGTGTAATATGTTCTTGGACACTATAAATTTAACATGATCCCAATAAAAATATCAGGAAGTTTTTGTTTTCATAACTTGTTAATCAAATTCAGTGTTAAACAAGAATAATGGTCAAAACCATCTCGAAAAATTAGGATGAAAGGGAACTACCCTTACTCGACATTAAAACATTTAAAAACTATGGCTACTGACACATGAGTAGAGCAATAGAAGGGAGTAAAATATATAGGGAAACTCAGAACATAGTAAATGATAAAATTTCAAATCAGTGTGGATAAACTGGTTTATTCACTAAATGATGCTAGTAAGACAACTGAGTAGCCATCTGGAAAAAAGCTAAAACCATACCTCACATGTAACACCTGAATAAATTCTAGATAGGCCTGGATTTAATTGTAGTCATAAAAAAAAAAATCACTCTGTGAAAAACCATTTGTTTACACAGGAAAATATTCATATTGTACTTCTAAATGAGAAAAGTTGCCTAAAAAGCAGGACTTAAAGATATATATGCCCAAAAAAAGGGGGGCGCCTGGGTGGCTCAGTCGTTAAGTGTCTGCCTTCGGCTCAGGTCATGATCCCGGGGTCCTGGGGTCAAGCCCCACATTGGGCTCCCTGCTTGGCAAGAAGCCTGCTTCTCCCTCTCCCACTCCCCCTTGTGTTCCTGCTCTCGCTATCTCTCTCTCTGTCAAATAAATAAATAAGTTCTTTAAAAAATAAAAAATAAATAAAAAAAGATCTATATGCCTATAAGTATATAGTAACCATGTTTGGATAGTGGAATTGCAAGTGCTATGCTTCCTTTTATAAATTTTGCAAATTTTTTGTATTAAGCATGTAATATTTTTACAATCAAGGGAATAAAAGCACTAAGAAAGAATGAAACCAACCTACCAGCCAACCACATAAACAATAATCACAAGCCTGGGCTTTAAAATCTGACAGACTAGGGACGCCTAGGTGGCTCAGATGGTTAAGCGTCTGCCTTTGGCTCTGGTCATGATCCCAGGGTCCTGGGATCGAGCCCCGCATCAGGCTCCCTGCTCGGCCGGAAGCCTGCTTCTCCCTCTCCCACTCCCCCTGCTTGTGTTCCCTCTCTCGCTGTCTCTCTGTCAAATAAATAAATAAATAATCTTAAAAAAAAAATAAAAACTCTGACAGACTACAATTTACTTTAGTGAACTAAAATGGTACTTGCCTTCTTCTATCTTTAGATACTCCTGTTCAGTCTGTGACGCATAGATGGCAGACAACACTGAATAAACAGAAGCCAGCACTGTTTTCTGTTCTTGAAGTATGATGGGTGGATCATCAGACTGGCAAAATTCATGGCAGACCAGGTCAAAAAGTAAATTCCAAGTGTCTTTTCCAGTATCAGGACACTGTACTTAATAAAAATGATAAAGCAAATAGTCATATAACAATAGAAAACAATTCAATGAATAACTCCAGTGCTTCCCTATAAAACACCTTACCAATTGCTTGAATTCCATCGTCTACTGTGGTAAGCAGCTGTAAGATATGCATGTAAACATCGAGCCCTTCTGGATTTTCAGAACTACATACAAAAAGCAAAAGCACTGAATCAACAACTCTGTAGGACTGCAATCATTCACTCATTCAACAAATACTTTTATCACTCTGTACTAGTCACTGCCCCAGGTGCTGAGGATAAATCAGGGAACAGGACAAAGACTCGGTGCTCACCAGAGGTTACATTTCAAGGCGGGAGCAGGTGGGAGTGGGAAGAGTCAAAAAACAAAGAAATATTATGGAATATAATCATCACACAAGGACGAGATGTAAAAGGTTTTTTTTGCCCTGTCCCACAAGCAACAATGCAAAAACCTTCTAGGTGATACTTCCTCATTCTGGCATCATCAGGAAGAAAAATGACTAAAACATTTATATAATGAATGAAAGGCCCACTGCCGCAAGCACCGATAGTAACGACGTTCTCAAAACTTCACAACTCCCCTAGCTCCCTAGCTGAGAATACTAAAACCATGTTAAGCATAATTTTTGTGATCAACAGCTTGTATTCCTAGAAACCCACAATCTTAGTTCCTCGAACAATTAAGTAAAAAAATTAGTGAACGATAAAAAAGATGGTTCAGCAAATACTTCAGTACCTACTATTTTCAGGCACTATGTTAGCAGCTGGGAAAACAGAGATGTGTAAAACACTGTTTCTATCTTCATGAAGTTTATAGTCTAAAGGAGAGAAGAGAATTAAAGGGCAATTATGATAAAGTGATATGAATGTAATACTAAAAGAAGTCCAAGGTGCTAGAGGACCACACGGCAAGCAGACTTAAAATTTTTAAGTTTGGAGAGTCAGGAAAGGTATCTTAAGACAAATGATGTTTATGCACAGAGCTGCAGGAGAAGTGTTTGAAATAAAAGAGACATGATATGCAAAGGCTTGGAGACAAAAGAGCTTGGTTTTGTTGATGAAAGAAATTTCACATGGCTGAAACACACAGAACAAGTAATAAGGATGGAGAAGCACTAAATCCTTGTAAGCCACACTTTAACAAAAATCTGGACCTCATCCTAAGGAAAACCATGGAAGAGTCCGAAGCATGAAAGTGAGATGATGAGCATGTGCTTTGGAAAGATGGCTCTACAGTCCAGGTTTGGAAAAATGCTGCAGTTATCTAGGCAAGAGACAGTGGCGGGGTGATGGCATGGATGGGATCCTAGAAAAAGTCAGGAACAAGTTTTGGGAGGTTGACTGGCCATGGAAAAAGAGCAGGATGGGGAGGAAAAGTCAGTAATGACTTCCACATCATCCTAATGGGATAATGATTGCATCATTCACTGAGATTGAGAACAGTGAAGAAGCAGGTTTGGAGGAAAGATGATGAGTTTAATCCTCACTTGGATAAAGGACATAAAATTCACAGACTTTACTATGGGTTACTAAGCACAAAGAATAAACAACTGACCATTAAGCAGATCAATTCACAAGTTAATTTTCTAGTGACTAGCAAGAAAGTTTCAATGACCTACAACACCTAGCAATCACTGTTGGCAAGACATCAGAGCCCAAAACTCAGTCACTTATCCAAGACTGACGTATATACATAAGAAGCAAGAAAACAAATGATGTCTGACAATAACTGAAAAAGTTGTTAAATGTTTGATGGAAAACAAAACACAAGAAAATCTTTTCTATTTGACTTAAATTACACAAAACTACAGAAAATTTCAAGACAGTAACCATACTTCATGCTAGAAAATAGCCTATAGCTAAGTAATATTAGAATAGGTACTTTGTAACCATTATGATTTTTGAAAACAACAAACACATTGTCATCACAAATATTAGTAGTGAATCCAACCTGACAAAGATTGACAGGATGTTATTCATCCTGTTGAAAAGAAACTAAAACTTATATCTAAGGTTATTTCTAGCAATTGGATTTTCCCAGAACATTTTGCACAAAAGAGCTCACTTACCGTACTTGTTTTGAAGCTTCAAGTACACAGGGCACAATCTTAAACACTGGCTGCTCTTCAGAATCTTCCTGGGGTGGGTCCAGAGGCTGAACAGCCCCATTTCTAATCCATTCCAACATTAGCTTCTCATCCAAATCAAAAAGCTTGTCCACAACCTCCCCCACCTTGACCAGCAAGTCAACTGCAGACAATAAAACAATTATTGAAATGAGAAACAAAGTTTAAAAACAGTAAGGTTAATCAAAATTCCTAAAGCTATTCCAAGAAAGCCAAATCTTGCCAAATCATTACTTATTCAGAGGGCAATTTATTCACCTCCTTTGTTTAAATTTGCTTATCTTCCTTCATTTTTAAATGAAGACTTGTCAGTATCCTGGTAGCTCAAGAAGAAATTTTATATCTTGAATCAAAATACTTTCTTACCTTAGACTTAAAGCTTTTTTTAAGCAACCTCCAGAAATAGTTACATGGTTTCCTAACAATTAAATATAACCAAAAATTTTTCCTAGATTACATGGTGACTTACCATTTGTTGAACTTGACATAATGAAACAAATGCTATCATAAATAGCTG
Organism: Mirounga leonina; assembly: GCF_011800145.1. NCBI lineage: Eukaryota > Metazoa > Chordata > Mammalia > Carnivora > Phocidae > Mirounga > Mirounga leonina. The sequence goes on along the minus strand of NW_023270852.1, from coordinate 17,978 downwards.
GATATTCCCAGATTCTTTCAACCCAGACACTGGCTACTTCTGTCTGGGAAAGACAAGTAAGCAACAACCTACAAGATAAACATAAGCTTAGTAACTATGCTTGAAAAACAGTAAAGGAAATTCAAGAATGAAGAATTAATTAACTCTATGGTCCTAGATTCCTGTATGAGTGAATATACGGAATCCATAGAAAGAAGAAAGCATACCGGCTTGTTTCCAGAAGAGTAGGAGGGTCTGAATCATACAAACAGTGCAATAACACCTGTCTATAAAAACAAAAAAGTTAACCCAATATGCATCACTTCTCTCATTTCAAATATCTCGGTAGAGTTACTTAATTTTTTCAACATTTTCATTGTGAAATATATATACAAGAAAGCCTATAGGATATAAATTTATACTTAATGAACAGTTATCAAGCAAATACATATTTATAAAAAACAGAACAGTGCTACATCTCTCCGTAGCCTTTGTGTGTCCCTTCCAAATCACAATTCTCTTTCCCACCTAGAAATGACTACTACCTGGACTTTTCCCGCAATTATTTCCTTGCTTTACTCTATAGTTTTATTATTCCATATATTTTGGCTTTGAATGTTATGTGAAAAAATTATACTGTATGTATTCTTTAGAGTCTTAGTTCTTTTGCTCAACACCATGTCTTTAAGATCTACCCTTGTTGGGGCACCTGGGTGGCTCAGTAGTTAGGCGTCTGCCTTTGGCTCAGGTCATGATCCCAGGGTTGTGGGATCAAGCCCCGCATTGGGCTCCCTGCTCAGTGGGAGGCCTGCTTCTCCCTCTCCCACTCCCCCTGCTTGTATTCCCTCTCTCGCTGTCTCTCTCTGTCAAATAAATAAATAAAATCTTTAAAAAAAAAAAAATCTATCCTTGTTTTCCCATAGTGATCGTTCTTTAATTCACTGCTGCAGAATATTCCATCATATGAACATAAAACAATTTATTTTTCCAGTCTACTGCTGATGGGTATGTGGGTTGATTCTAACTGGGGCCATATCAAGCAATGCTCCTCCAATACTTTTTAGCTGATATACGTATGCATGGTTTATCTTACTATATACAGTGGGATAGTTTGATCACAGTATCTGCATTGCCCATCTTCCAGTTTAACAAAATAATGCCCAACTTCTCTAAAGTGGCTGAACAAATTCATATCCCATCACCAATGTAAATTGTTCCATATTAATTTTAACATGACTCATTCTTAGAAATTTTTTTTTAAGATTTTATTTATTTATTTGACAGAGAGAGACACAGCGAGAGAGGGAACACAAGCAGGGGGAGTGGGAGAGGGAGAAGCAGGCTCCCCGCTGAGCAGAGAGCCCGATGCGGGGCTTGATCCCAGGACTCCAGGATCACGACCTGAGCCGAAGGCAGACGCTCAACCAACTAAGCCACCCAGGCGCCCCTCATTCTTAGATTTTTGATAGGGACCATTAGAGACGAAATATAATCCTGGGTCATTTACTCCATGAATGACTTAAATTACTGAGGAATAAAGACCTTAAATTAGGATTTTAAAGTCACTCCACACACAGAAGAGGTAATTACCTCTATTTTATTTTATTTTATTTTTTTAAAGATTTTATTTATTTATTTGACAGAGAGCAACACAGCGAGAGAGGGAACACAAGCAGGGGGAGTGGGAGAGGGAGAAGCAGGCTCCCCGCTGGGCAGGGAGCCCGATGCGGGGCTCGATCCCAGGACCCTGGGATCATGACCCGAGCCAAAGGCAGACGCTTAACGACTGAGCCACCCAGGCGCCCCTAATTACCTCTATTTTAGAGACCCAGGTACTTAAATCCTGCGATAAACCCTCACAACCCTAGCTGAGGATAACCACCCAGAACACTTTTCTTGATCTACTGTGGGCACAAATTTCTTTGAAATTCTGATTAACAGCCATGAACTCTCTGCCTAAAAAATGAATACATTCACAAAATTTAGCATACAATTCCAGGGTTTTCTCAGATCTCTTAAAGTAACCACTCGGGTTTCCACCACTAAAAAACCGTCTGCTTAAAATTTTCCTGCATTTAAAATAGAACTAGCCTCCAAGCAAAAATATGAAAGCCTTTGAATCACGGAGGCAACCCTGTATCTTCTAGTCTGTCGATAAGCCCTATCCCCTGATCTTAGTCAAGAGTTCTCAGGCTAGGGGCGCCTAGGTGGCTCAGTCGTTAAGCGGCTGCCTTCGGCTCAGGTCATGATCCCAGAGTCCTGGGATCGAGCCCCACATTAGGCTCCCTGCTCAGCGGGAAGCCTGCTTCTCCCTCTCCCGCTCCCCCTGCTTGTGTTCCCGCTCTCGCTGTCTCTGTCTCTGTCAAATAAATAAATAAAATCCTTAAAAAAAAAAAAAAAAAAAAGAGTTCTCAGGGTAACCCTGGTTACTAAGTCTAGTTTTTCCAGACTCTAGCTCTTCTGAGCCGTTGGATTCCCTGAGCCTAAATTATTTGGGACTCTGGTCAGGGGCCCCATCGCCAAGCTTTGCCCCTCGGGGTCTTATCTTGTCAGGCTTTACCACCTACTGAAGGTTTGTCCTTTTGCTACCAATAAAGAAACAGGCCTAAATCCTTAGTCATGCCCATTAAAAACTGTGAAACCCCTAGCTACCATCAATATACAATGAGACTCCTGGAGACTATTCATCAGGAGAAAGGAAATACTACATTTCATAAAATGTTCCTATATCTCCTATGTATTAGAATTTCCTTAGGGATATGAAGTATTAATTTATTTTGTAAAAACATAATTCTTATATAGTAAAACTTACCCAAGATTTTTATCACTGCTGATGGACACACATATCTCCTGGAAACAGGCCATATTACCTAAAATTCCCACACAGATTTCCTGCCAAATCAAATGTCAAGGTCATAGGTCACAATGTCTTGAAGATAAAAGACACATACAAAAATAACAACTTGAAAAAAACTTTCACTGAGTCAGCATGGGGGAAGAAGAGGAGGTAGCATATAGAAGTACGCTAATCTTGACAAGTTTACAGCATTTGACGGGATGGAAGACACAAGAAAAAGAAAGATCAAAGGCAGGCACAAGTTATGGAAAAAGAAATCTTACGGATGAACTCAGTCTTAAATGGTTAGTAGGATATAGACATGCAAACAAGAAGAAAGACATTCGGACAAGTGGAAAAGTATCAGCAAAGGCAGGAAGGGAATAATGCACATGGCTAATACACTGAACTCTAAAGAGAGCAGCCTGACTGTTGTACAAAATTGGAGAATAACATGAGATAAATACAGCAGGTAAAAAGGATCAGGACTAAGGGACTGGAATGCCATGCTGAAAAGATTAGATTTAATCTAGGAGGTTATGTGCATCCATGAAGATCAAGGAAGGGGGCAGCATACTGCAATGTTATTTTAGGAAGATTTTGTTGGCAGCAAAATGCATAGTGCATGATGGTGGAAAATGTTAAAGGAAGTTAATAACCTCAGTAATAACAGACGATGTTTACTTAGCACGTACTAGGCCCAGGCACTACTCCAAGCACATCCCACATATTATTATTCATATAATAATTTATGAGGCAGGTACTGTTATCATCCCCATTTTTCAGATGAGGGGGAACTAAAGCACAGAGCAGTTAAGCAACCTGCCAGGATCTCCGCCTAGGCAAGAGCAGAGCTCCAGAGCCTGAGCATTTAACAACTATGCCGTACTGCATCTCAGTAATCAAGGTGCAGAGAGGAGGGTGGTGACGGCAGGCATGGAAAGGGAGGAAGTTGAGAAAGACTCAAGCTGAAAGCAAAATAATCTGATGAGGGGCAAAAGGAGAAGGCAGTTGAACCTCTCCTAGGTTTCAAGTTTCTTCATTTTTTTCTAGTCAGAACTATTGGTCCCACTGACAGGAAAATGGGAAAAGAAAGTGTAGGAAAGGATACAGTGAACTCAGTTAGGCAGTTAGTTTCCAAACTTGCTGGAACATAAGACCCATTAGAGCAGGGAACGTGTTAAAAATACAGATTTCTGAGTGCCATCTCAGAGCTACTCAATCAGAATCTCCAGGGTAGGGCCTGGGAAGCTAGTGTTTACCAAACACAGCACGTCATTTTTATGACCAGGTATGTGTGTTCATCACTGAGTCAGGACGTATGGAATTCTGGAATGGAAAATACAGCAAGCAAGTACAGAATGCCTAAAGGATGTTGAAGATGTGGCAACAGAAATCAGAAGCAAGGGCGCAGCTTTGATCCCACAGGCACAGACTCGCAACTTAAAGGTATAAAGAGTGGATGAGCTCACTAAGGAAATGAATTTAAAGAGGACAAGGGATCTGGGTCTGCAGCTTAGGAGTCCACACTGTGTAGGAAGAAAGAAAAAAGCCAATAAAAGTGACAGAGAAATGAAGGAAGAGGTCAGAGACCAGGAGAGTGAGGTGGCACCACAGCTGTAGGAAGGGAAAGCTTCAATAAAATGAGGGCTGTCAAATTCTGGGAAAAGATTAAAGGAGAACAGCAGCGGCACAGAGACACATACATTTCCTTACAAATTAAAGGGAGAATGACTGAACTTCCAATCAAAGACATTTCTCATTTTGGCTGTTGGCCAGAATCAGCTTGAGGGAACTTTAGAAGTTGTGTGGAGTCTCACACTTGGAAATTCTGTTTCAACTTATCTGGGTAAGGCCTGACTCAGGATTTTTAAAAGGTGCCAACGGCAAAGCTTCTCAAAATGTGGGCTCTTCTCCAGAGCACTCGCATCATTGGGGAACTTGTTAGAAATCCTCGAGCCTACCACAAACATATGATCAGAAAGTCAGGGGTGGCCCAGTAATCGGTGGTTCTGGGACATGCCGAAGTTGGAGAGCCCGCGTTCCATTCTAACACGTGGCCGAAGCCGAGGATCACGGCTATAGACAGGCTGGGGCTCATAGGCATACATAATGATACGACTAATTCCTGAAAGGTGCCATTACTGACATAAGCTTATTTCCTTTAAGTACTAATCACGAGTCAATGTATTTAAGTTCGAAAAATCCAGGAGAAAAATCGTATCAACTGTCAAATTTTTCTACCTACATAATGACCCCAGGAAAAAGCGGTTCATCAGTTCATCGGGTCCCAATTCAGGAAGAACACTGTCCTAAACGAAATTTGAATTCAGCATTCAATTTGTAAAAATATACTACAGGATTCTCCACTTCATAATTTCAAAGAAAGAAAGGTAATACAGCGCAGTGGTTATACTGAAGTCAGGCCGGCTCAGCTCAAATCCCAGCTCTATTCTTTCCCAGCTGTATGACCCTGGACACATTAACCAGAGACTTAGCTCATTTATTTATAAAGTGAAGATAAATTCCTATCTCACAGAATAGTAAGACCAAATCCTGAGTAAACAGCAGTTATTCGTAAGTATAACTACTTAATATTTACTAATCACCCACGATATGCATAGCACATCCCAACCTAAATGACAGAGAAACACAATCCACTGCACACAGCGTCGATAAAGACTAAATGAGAAGCAGAGATAATTCCTCTAGGGAGTTTACAATCAGCAATGGCCACTGAGAGCTTACTTATTTGGGAAGGCTTAGAAGAAATGCAGCTCCTGGGGTAACAGATGTGACTCTTGAGAGGGATGGAGGGCATATGAAGGGAGGCATGGAGATGGTGATCAACGCAGTGAGCTTGGGACAAGGAGTGGACAGGCCTTGCTAAATTAGAAGCACCATCTGCACAATAGATTTTAGGCTGGAAAGACGAATTAGATTCAGATTATGGAAAGTCCTGAGTGTCAGGCTGAGTTCAGAATGAAGGTTTTTAAGCAATGGAGGATTTTATGGGGGGAAAGAAAAAAGAGCAATCAACAGAAATAGGAGGTCCAGGCAACGTTCCCTGTTCTGCCACATATTAGGAACATAACTTTGGTCATGCCTGTTTCCCACAGCGGTTAAATGGAAGTATTGATCTCCCTGGTCCAACCCACTCTAATCATTTTAAACAGGACATTATCGAGTGCCAGGCAATGTTCAATAAAAATCTGACTGATTTGTGGCCAGCAAGAAAATTAAAGTGAGAAAAATGAAAGACTATCTAGCACTATCTGTTGTTATTGCTCCAAAGAGGAAGCTTTAAAAATGTACATACTTACTCTTAACCGAGGACATTTGGATTTGGCCAATACTCCCATAAATATGTCAGGAGCATTGAATTCTTGGAGAAATAGAGCCACATCCTGAAAATTAAAAAATGATTATTAATTTGGATGCTGAATAGTCCTCTTTAAACCCCATAGTTCAAACAACCATTTAAAAAAAATATTCTATATATACCTCCTTTCAGCCTCAAGAAAAAAAAGCCATAGGTTAGGAACTGTATCATTACACAAAAGTAATGTTAGAGAGTCTTTGTGCTATGTGGTCCCAAGGCAATGGAACAAATCCATAAACAAATTTAAACTAACTGTGATACTCCAGGAATATCTTCCTTTTTCTGCCTTGAATGCATTTACCTTAATGATCTTTCTAGCCACCAGGAATGTTAACTCATTCAAACATATTTGCTAGTTGCCAGGTATCCTGCCAGACACTGGGGTGGGGAAAAACGTAAAACTCATGATTCCTGTCTTCTAAGATCTTAAAACACAATGGGGGAAACAGGTTAAAACCCCTACTGGGTCATGCCCCAAATCAGAACTTGCGCTTTCAAAATTCTCAACAGAAAATAATTCTGATCACGGTGTAACTGCGACAGCTTCCTATCTCCTTCCTAGAGTTCGCTCAGGCCACGGCACCTATAGCGTACAGGTGAATGAACCCGGAGCAGTCATGTGATCCAATCTTGCACGCTCCAAGACCAAATCAGTTTGCTGTGGAGATCTGTGTTGTACAATATTTAAATAAAATGAAGTTTTTGATGGTCTATTGCCTAGGATTTTCACCAAACTTGAGGGGTATATTTGCAATAGCTTAACTTAAAACCAGAAGCTGTGTGGCTTAAGTGAAAATGCTCTTCAAAGGGCCCTGGAGGCACCCCAAAGACAGAGGCAGTAATCCTTCATAGCAGCCGAAACAAGGTAACCTGCATGACTGCTGACTAGAAGAGACGTCCTATAATTATTAAGAGAGCACAATCAGAGAAAACAGTATTTTCAAAGATACACTCCAAACTGAATGTCACAGCAACAGATGCTCCCCACTTGAAGTGTTCAGAGTGCTGTTTGTCATGTTGGCAACTCTTAGGGCATGCAGAAGAGTGATTTATTTAAACGATAGTTAGTAATTCCTAGGGCAGCACAGGGTTAGGTAGTCTAACAATATCAACACCAATAATAATAATAACGGCAATTAACATTTATCGAGCAAGTGGTCATTAACACAGTGAAGTGGTTTGCATACTATCTTATTTAATTCTCAAAAGATCCCTATAAAGTAGTTATTATTATTAGTCCCATTCCGCTAATAAACAGAAGTTTTAAAAGGTTAAGCAACCTGCCAAAGACTATACAATCAGTAGAACAAAGCCAGGAGAACAGAACCCAGATGAGTCTGACTCATGGACATGCTCTTAATCAGAACACCATGCTACCCCTCAGCTATTCATTCAGTCACTCATGCATTCATTCATTCACTCTTCACCAAGTATTTACTGCAAAACCCAAGTAACAGGCACTGTTTGAGGCTCTGGGGGGACACATCAGTGAATAAGCTAGATAAGGTCCCAGTCTCATGGAATTTTTATTCTAGAGGGATGAGCAAACAATAAACCCATAAACAACTTATCTAAGTGCTACAAGGAAGAGAGACAAGATAGTATGTGCCAGAAGCCAAGATGTGGGGAGGCCTACTTCAGATAGAGAAGGTACCTCTGAAGAGGTGACATTAAGCTTTTAAGAGAAGGAACTTAAATCTATCGGAGGACACAAAGGCTGAATAACTAGATAAGTGTTATGCAACAGAGTGAACACATTTCATGAGAGCACAGAAGAGATGAATTCTGCTTGGAGTGTCTGAGGAGGCATCACAGAGACGGTGACATTTGGGCTGGGCCGTAAAAGATGAGAAAGATTTTGCTGGCTGGAGGCCATTCCAGGCAGACAGGGACATGAACGGAGCACGAACACATGAAAATGCAGAAAGCATCTGAAGTCTCTGGTCCTGCTCAAACATCAGTGGTAGGAGATAAGCCTGGAAGGACTTTACACCAATAATCAGTGGACATCTCAGTTCTCTAGAGGTGCTTCAAGAGCTACCTAAGAAGGTGAAAAGGAGGCCAAAAACATGACCCTGCCTTCCACCAACAATCTTATTCAAACAGCAGCTCTGTTTTACCTATTTCATATTTGAGGATTTCACATTAAGATTTCATTTTAAAAATGGGTTCTAGTTCCTTAAAAAAAATTTTTTTTTTAAATCATAGCTTCTCAATAATTGTAAAACAAGTAGAAAAAGACTTGAAGGATCAACCAACTTGATCTAATTGACATATATAGGACACCACCCAGCAAACAGCAGAATACACATTTTTTTTCAGTGAACATGGAAAATTTCCAAGATAAATCACATTCTAAAAGAAGTCTAAATATATTTTTAAAAGGATTCAGTGTTCACAGACTTCAGTAACAGAAAGATAACTGAAAAACTCCCAAATATTTGAAATCTAAACAATGTACTGCTAAATAACTCATTAGCCAAAGAAGAATGAAAGGAAAATTAGAACTAAACTAAATGAGAGGAAACCCAACATATCAGAGTCTGTGGGATACTGCCAAAGCAAGAGTTGAAAATTTATAGTGTTACATGTCTATATTTAAAAAAAGCAAATTAAACCAGAGTGAATAGGAGGAGGAAAATAAGACAGATCAAAATGGAAATCAATGAAATAGAGAACAGTAAAGCAACAGAGAAAATGAACAAAACCAAGGGCTGGTTCTTTATGAAGATCAACAAATTAAACTTCTAGCCAGAATGATGAGGGGAAAAAAGACAGAAGTTACAAATTACTAATATCAGGAATGAGAGAAGTGCCATCACTACAGATTCTACAGATAATTAAAGGAAAATAACATAATTTTTTTTTAAAGATTTTATTTATTTATTCATGAGAGAGAGAGGGGGGGGGCAGAGGGAGAAGCAGACGTCCCGCAGAGCGGGGAGCCCGATGCGGGACTCGATCCCAGGACTCCGGGACCATGACCTGAGCCGAAGGCAGACGCTTAACCATCTGAGCCACCCAGGCACCCAGAAAAATAACATAATATTATGAAGAACTTTATGCCAATAAATTTGACAACTTAGATAAAATGGATAAATTCCCTGAAGAACATAAACTACCAAAGTAACCTGAATAGCCTTACTTTTACCTAGTAAAGGAATTGAATTTATAATCTTTTGCACCAAAAACCACTAAATGGTGAATTTTATGGTAGGAAGTTATATCTCAATAAAACTATTATTTCTTAAGAGTAATAAATACACAAAACTAAAAGTAAGCAAAAAACAAAAAAAAAAATCTTCCCAGAAAGAAAACTCCAAGCTCCGATGGCTTCACTGGTGAATTCCACCAAATATTTAAGGAAGAAATATTAATTCTGTACAAACTCTTCCTGAAAAATGAAGAGGGAAAAGTTCCCAATCAATGAGGACAGCATTACCTGGTACCAAAACCAGATAATGACAAGAAAATGAATTATCGGGCGCCTGGGTGGCTCAGTCGTTAAGCGTCTGCCTTCAGCTCAGGTCATGATCCCAGGGTCCTGGGATCGAGCCCCACATCGGGCTCCCTGCTCGGTTGGAAGCCTGCTTCTCCCTCTCCCACTCCCACTCCCCCTGCTTGTATTCCTGTTCTCGCTATCTCTCTCTCTGTCAAATAAATAAATAAAATCTTAAAAAAAAAAAAAGAAAATGAATTATCTCTCATGAAATTAGATAGAATTTCTAAACAAGATTTTAGCACCTCAAAAATCAGTCAACTTAGTTCATCATATTAACAAACTAAAAAGAAGCCACATGATCATCTCAACTGACTTAGCAAAAGTATGACAAAATACAAAATCCATTCCTGATAAAGACTCTAGGCATACTAGAGACAGAATGGAACTTTCTCAATCTGCAGTTACATCACATTAATGGTGGAAGACCAGACGTTCTGCCGCTCAATTAAGAACAAGAAGATGCCCCTCTCACCACTTTTCTAATCAACATCATACTGGAGACAGCAAATGTGCAAGAAAAAGAAATAAAAGCAATTCAAATTGAAAAAGTAGTCAAACGTTTCCTTTATAAATGAAATACAGCTACAGGATGTAAAATGTACAAAATCAACTGAATTTCTATATACTAGCAATGAACAGATATTGAAATTTTTTAAAAATGCCATTTTTAATAGCATGGAAAAGTATGAAATAGGAATAAATCTGACAAAAGATGTGAAATACCTATACACTAAAAACTACAAAACTTTGCTGAAACAAATTAGAGAGGATCTAAATAAATGGAAAGATATACCTTGTTCAATTTATCAATTCTTTCCCCAAATGATCTATAAATTAAACTCAATCTCAGTCAAAAGCCTAGCAGGCATTTTAAAGAAAGTGACAAATCGACTTCTAAAATTAATATGGAAATACAAAGGATTCCGGACAACCAAAACAACTCTAAGAAACAACAAAGTTGGAAGATTAACACTACCTGATTTCAAGATTTCTTATAAATGTACGGTAATTAAAACAATCATAAAGATGGACAAATAGATCAATGGAACAAAATAGAGTCCAGAAATAGACTCACACATACAGAATAACTGATTTTTGACAAAGATACAAAGGCAATTCAGTGGAGAAAGGACAGTCTTTTTAAAAATTGAGCTTGAATAACTGGACATTCATCCATATGCAGAAAAAGTGAACTTCAATTCATACCTTGCATCACACACAAAAATGAACTCAAAATGGATTACAGATCTACCAGTAAAACTTAAAATTATAAAACTTACAGAAAAAAAAACTAAGAAAACAACACAAAAAGTGGGCAAAAGATCTGAACAAGCACCAAAAAAAGATATACAGATTGCAAATAAACACATAAAAACATGGTCAACACTGTTAGTAATTAGGGAAATCCAAATTACAATCACAAGGAGAATCACTACACACTTATTACAATGACTAAAATCAAAAGGCTGACCATACCAAGTATTGGCAAGGATGAGGAGAAACTGGACCTGTATCTCATACACCGCTTATGGTAATGTAAAATGTAAAAACCACTTTGGAAAATACACAATTTTTTAAACAAACTGTAAAAAACACAATTCGGACTGTTTCTTAAAAATTAAACATAAAAAAAAAACAAAAACAAAAACATACACCTACCATATGACCCAATACCACTCTAGGTATTTACCCGAGAGAAAGGAACACATAAGTCCATACATAATTATACACAAAGATTCAGTGTTAACTTTAATAAACCATGAACAACTCAAATATCCACCAACAGAGGAATAAATGAATAAATCATGATATACACATACAATGAAGTGTCACTCAGCAATAAAAAAATAATAAACTACTAATAGACACAACATGCATGAATCTTAAAACAATGATGTTGAGTGAAAGAGCCGGACCCCTCCAAAAAAAGAATACGATCTCATTTATATAAAACTAGACAATGCAAACGACTCTGAAGTGACAGAAGGGTGATCCGGTGGTTGTCTGGAGAGGTTGCAGGCAGGGAGGGGCAAGAGGAAGGGATACGAACAGGCATAAGGAAACTTTTGAGGTGAGAGAGATGTTCTCTTTCAGGATTAGTGACGGCTTCATGTGCGTATACACACACAAAAATTTTCAAATTGTGCAATTTATTTATTTATTATTTTTTTAAAGATTTTATTTATTTATTCATGAGAGACAGAGAGAAACAGAGGGAGAAGCAGGCTCCCAAGGAGCGGGAAGCCCGATGAGGGACTCGATCCCAGGACCCTGGGATCATGACCTGAGCCGAAGGCAGATGCTTAACCATCTGAGCCACCCAGGCGCCCTGTGCAATTTAAATATGTGTAGTTTCTGTACACCAATCACACCTCAAGAATACACAGCTTTTTTGGTGTGAATTATACCTCAATAAAACTGTATCAAAAAACAGCCGAAGCCAATGAATAGCCATGGACAACTTTTAAGACAGAAGAAAAGAATACAATTAAGTCTGTGTTTTAGGAAAAAGAGAACTTCCGTGACAATGTGGAGGACAGAAAGGAAGTGAAAGACTAAAACAAGGATTTTAATCAGGAAGCTACTGCAGAAGTCCAAGTCATTAAGTGAGAGATTATGTATGTCAATCTTTTTTTTTTTATTTTTTTTTATTTTTTAAAGATTTTATTTATTTATTCATGAGAGACAGAGAGAGAGAGAGAGAGAAAGAAGCAGGCTCCCAAGGAGCAGGGAGCCCGATGCGGGACTTGATCTCAGGACTCCAGGATCATGACCTGAGCCGAAGGCAGTCGCTTAACCAACTGAGCCACCCAGGCGCCCTGTATGTCAATCTCTTTTCATGTCTTTTCTTATCTGTAAAATAAGGGTACTACCTGTATCACAGGGTTATTGTGAAAAGCAAATGGAATAATACCTGCCGCTGTTAAGCTACAGAGTACAATACAAACGTAAAATATTATTTTGCAATTATATACACATAGGTCCTTCTTGTCCCCTTCTAATTTAATCGTGGTACATCAGTGGTCTCCTAACTTCTAACCTGCTCTCAAACACAAGGTCAGCATTCTCTAAAGCAGGTAAGTATCAGAACTTTCCTGGGCTACAAGCATTCTTGCATTCATGAGAACTATATATTTAGACCAAATCTAATGACAGCTCAGATCCTCTAGGCTCAGAAACAAAAGTTTAGCATTTAAGCTCACTCCCTATACCCATATGAGTGATTACAGACACTAACGTATTTTCCCAGAGCCGTAAGGACTGAAACTTAAAAAAAAAAAAAAAAAAAATCCATTCACCACCTCCCTACCCAACAGTCTTCTCAGTTTCATTTCCAACCCCATACCTCGTCCATTGACATATCCCATACTCTGCAAATTTCATTCTCCATTTCTTCATCAAGCTCCATCTGCTGTTCATCATCTGAGCTGGATTTGGTATTTTCAGGGCTAACAATCTTCAACAGAAAGGAAGAAAAGTGATGACAAAAGCAGTCCATAGTACTTATCATGTAATATCATCCCATCATCATTCACAAGTCACAAAGACACTTTCCTCAAAGTATCTTCTCCTGCAGAAACCTTTTTTAAAAAAATTACTACCCTGGGTAGATCTATTCATTCACATTCACAGAGTAAATACTGTTACTAGGCACTGGGGTCGAAATACAGAGATGAATATATTTAACCCCTTGCTTTCAAGCAGTTAAGGATCTACAGGGGGAAACACATGTAAACTAATTATCACAACAGAAACGCTGAGTGATACAAATGAACTATGGACAGAGTAGTGAAAGCAAAAACGATGGACCAATGACCTATGCCTGGAAAAGGTGGGCAAACTTCTCCTAGGAGGTCATCTTTAAGCTAAATCTTTGAGGGAGAACAGGAGTTTGTCATGTGAAGAATGGGAGAAGAACATACCTAAGAAAGTTCAAGAGTTCAGAGTTAAGAAAGGGCCTAGTAAGGTCTGGGGAATGGTGAGTGGTTGAGTGTGTCTTGGGCAGATGAGGCTGGGAAGGTTGCAAGGATCCCTGGATGCCAGACTAAGAAATATGCATTTTTCTCCTGCAGGCAAAGAGAACCAAAATGAGTTCCCAAGGACAGCTTGCTTTTTTTGGTTTGTCTGTTTGTCTAAGGACGAATATTCCCGCAACTATGTAGTAGCTGCACTGGAGAGAACAGAGACTGAAAGTAGGTAAGTCCGGGAAACGTGGGAGAAGAAAGTTCACATTTATTGAGAGCTCCTATAAGCCAAACACCATGGTAAGCACTCTATGCCCATTATAATCTTATCTAACCTACACAATAACCCGATATACAATAACATAGGTAACGCAGTTTATAGAAATTGAGAAAGAAATCGAGGCTCTGAGCGGTTCGGTAACTTGCCCAAAGCAGGTGATGAAGCCACGCTTTCTATCAGAGCTGCAGGACTCCAAAATCACCATTTATTCTACTACAACAAAAGTCCACGAAATAAATTAGGCCCTGAGGTTCAGAAACGACAGTGGGAACGGGGAGCAAAAAGCCGAGCAATGTATTTACACGGTCAGACATTTTCGGAAAATATGCAAAGGTAAAATATTCTAACCGTAAGCATTCCAGCATCCCTGCCACTCTACCTCCCTCTGTGTTGAGGGGTACCGGGAAGTGGCTCCCCGCAGTTTTGGGGTCCGTGGAGGCGGCCAGGACGCTAAGCGCGATGCCTCGACAAGGGTGGTCGGGGAGGGGGTGTTGGAGGGGGCTGCCAGAGGCGTGACCAGGGGGCTGGGGCAATGCGGGAGAGCCCACGCGGGGCGCGACTTTCCACACCTGGATGAGCCCGCTGAGGACGCCGAAGAGCCAGTGTTTGCTGTAGACCGTGCTTCCTATGCAGTCACCCCCGGCGCCCTCCTCCTCGTCCTGGTCCCGACTCGGCAGCGGCGGCGAAGGGTTGCGGTCCATGACTTCGTCGCCACCCGCTCATAGAAGCCGCGCCGGAAGCCGCCGGAGGAGGCGATAAACCTCCTGGCGCCAGAGGGGCCGGCGCGCCCGACGCGGCTCCCGCCACAGCGCCCCCTACTGCCCGGAGCCTGCCGGCCTGAACACCCGTTCTATGCGCCCTCAGGCTTGGGATCCCAGATGACTTGATCTCCCCTTACCCAACCCTATCTAGGACCCAAGCACGACCATATTCACAACTGTTATTGGTCACTCTCCCTGGACCAGATATTCCATCTCCTTAGGGGCTCTTAGCCTGACTGAAAGGACAGGGAGTCGGGGACAGTGTCTCTGGTGCAGATGTACATTTCGAAGCTGTCGGACCCCTGATCTCTGGGCATGTTTGGCATCCTTAAAAGCATCAGCAGGCGCTCTTTCTTTTCCCAGGTGTGGTTGGATCCTCGGAAAGACATAAGTCACCAGGAAGAACGTCAATATCGTCAAGATTACAACTCCCTGTATTTTCAGTTCCTGCTTCTATTTAGTTTAATGGTACTCAACCTCAGACCCAGTGCTCCTCCCCCACCCCACAACAAATATTTTGCCACACCTACTTTACTTTGATGAAAGAGATTTATAGATGATATTATCTATCTTAACATTAATTTCAAAAATAGTAATATGGCTCCCTAACAGAAAGAAGAAATAGAATTAATTTAAAATAAAATGATACGTATTTTAATATCTCAAGTACTAGAAGACATAATAGAGGTCTCCAATGTTAGCACATACACATCAGATCACTGTGAACCCAACAGTTACAATACAGAGTAAGAGAGGTGTGATTCCATCAGGGGCTGTGCTTCTCAAAATCATAAATAGAGGATGGTAAAATTTCTACCAAAACAAAGTTTCAATTTACAAAGCAATTGCATTTTCAGAAAATTTTAAGCTATATTAAAACTGGAAAAAGAATACTCTGTTAATATGTAAAACACAGTTGGATTCCAGGCTTAAATAATTATGAACAATTTTTTTCACTGTATGCAAAGGGGCAGACCCAGGTTTTATAAGGCCTGAATTATGCAATTTGGGGAGCCCCCTTTAGGAAAAACAATACAAAATTACAGATATTAAATTAGTTAACAATAGGAAATATTTCTTTAGAATGGCGAAAACATATCAATTTTAAATAGCCAACAAATAAGTAAAACATCACAAAATACAGAAAAATATATAAATATTTTTATTAATAAACAGCCTGGGGACACCTGGGTGGCTCAGTCGGGTTAAGCGTCTGCCCTCGGTTCAGGTCATGATCCCAGGGTCCTGGGATCGAGTCCCGCATCGGGCTCCCTGCTCCACGGGGAGCCTGCTTCTCCCTCTGCCTCTGCCTCTCTCTCTCTCTCTCTCATGAATAAAAAAAAAAAAAAAAAAGAGTCGCCTGCTCCACAAAAAAATTAAAAAATAAAAAAATAAACAGCCTGACACACTTCAGCAATCCTTTTTCTTTCTTCTAATAGAATTTATTTTTAGAGCAATTCTAGTTTCACAGCAATATTGAGCAGAAGGTACAGAAATTTCCCATATAATTCATACCTGCTTCCATGCATAGCTTCCCCCATTATTAGCATTCCCCACTAGAACAGGATATCTGATAAAATTGATGAACCCACACTGGCACATCATTATCACCCTGAGTTTATGTTAGGGTTCTCTCCTGGTTTTGTACATTCTATGGGTTTCGGCAAATTTTTAATGACATATATCCACCATTATTGTATCATGCAGACTACTTTTACTGCCCGAAAAATCCTCTGTTTTAATATAATATTTTTAATATAATTTTAATTTTAATATAATTTTTCTGAGTTCACTTTGATCTTCATTTTATGACAATGACCTTGTAAGATCATTTTCTATAATGAAAATAAAAAGATAATTCTGTCTTTAGCATGGTTGTTTGATTTTTAAAAAATTATTATTGGTGGTTTAGGGAAGTTTCTTTCAACTTTACAACTTGTTATTGGTAATATTCTATAAAGTTTGACCACTGTCAAATTTGGAAAACCTCTCTCTGGGGGAGAACTTCCATTTTGACTAGGATTCCATCAAAATAAAAATCTTACACATATGATCTTACAATTCTCCATTGACTCATGTTTGACTTTCAAAGTTGTTTCTTCCCAAATACCCACATGCTCTGTGCTGGGCTGTATAGGACATGTTCATTTTGCCATATGATCTTTCCTACTGCACCGGGAGTAACCACAGTAGACGGTAGGAGAATACATACATAGAGGCCATTCCTACTCCAGGATAACGATCAATAACTTAATTATACTTGGAAATGACTGCAAATGACACAAATATCTCCCACTAAGTGCAAACCAATCATATCCCCAATTCAACTTCTCCTTAGTCAGGTCACCAAAATACCTGTGCCCACCCCAGTGCCACTCAACACAAGCAGAAAAGTAATGGCGGAATGTTGGCATGAACAGTCAGAGGCATTAACTGCCTTGGTTAAAATATTTTGCTTCTGCACATTTTACAAAAATAATTGACCATATGAATCCTTTCCCAAGGCCCCTCCGAGGATCTTGGAATGGTCCCATATAAGTGAGGAGTTCTTGAAGCTTAAGCTTCATTCAGTTTTGCAGTAAATCTGATTCTGCCTAAATACATGTCTGATAGGATACCGCAAAAGTCAAGCAAGATTCAGGATGACCCTTTGTTTGCAGCACTGTCTCATAAATTGTAAGCTGTGTGTACCTCTGGTCCATACACCAAATGCCCTGCAATCACTGTGTCAACCAAAAGTATCCCCAGATGTATCCAACAGCTGGGATGGGAATGGAGGTGCCTACAGCACTATCCTGTTGAGAACTAGGGTTTAGATCTCTCTCTGTCCCAGGGTCTGACATGTATGGTCCATATATAGTCTAAATAGTATGGTCCTTATCATGGAAACATACTTTTACCCCAAATTAGTATTATACTTTATTAGTGACTTATCTCCTTTGAAGAAAAATGATAAGGTAAGTTGATCATGTCCCTGGTATTAAAAGTACCCAGGAAGATTTTCATTAGCTGTTTCCAGATGACAACAACAACAAATTGAATTTCACAAGCATTTATTAAACATTTTTTATGTGCTCTTTATAAAGTACTAAGTAGGAAGGATATAGAATTCAGTAACTCTAACTCAGCAACTGTTCCTGCCTTCAGGGGTCTCACAGCCCATCTCCCAATGGCAGAGCCAAGGGGAAGCTCAGTACTTCTCAGGCAGGCCAGGAGGTCGGAAATGGTTGGGGTCTTTGCCACTCCGGCCCCATTCATTGGCAGCCTGGTCAG